>NC_065529.1:27626318-27947674 GCF_006386435.1 Epinephelus moara
GTTTTTATTGACATTTTCGTCAAATGTCATTGATATTTTCTTAAATGTGAAGACAGTGCCAGTGTGGAGGCTTTTTGTTTACACAGAACATGTTTATTTTTTAAAATGTCTGCTAGTTATTTTATACTAATTTTATTTATTTTTANATTTTCTTAAATGTGAAGACAGTGCCAGTGTGGAGGCTTTTTGTTTACACAGAACATGTTTATTTTTTAAAATGTCTGCTAGTTATTTTATACTAATTTTATTTATTTTTATTGAATTTATTATCATTTGTTGTAACTTGCAGAGAAGCAAATAAAACCTGTCTTCCAATTTATTGCATTTTTAGCCTAGTTATTTTTGTGGTGGAAGTATCATATCGGTACTCGGTATCGGCAAGTACACAAATGAAAATACTCGTACTCGTACTCGGTGTGAAAAAAATGGTATCGGGGCATCCCTACTTTAAGCATATAAAACCTTTTCACAAGAAAAAAATTTCTGTATAGAGTTGTCATGAAGGGGGAAAATTAGCTATAGAGACCAAAACTGTTTTTGGTACCAGGCTGTAAACGTGTTTGTCTCTGCTGTCTCTTGGAGCCAGCCTCAAGTGCTCATTAGAGGAACTGCAGTTTTTTGCACCTTCTCCTTGGCTTCATTTTGTCAGCCACAGAAGTTGCTGCTTGGTAACAACATTAACCATGAGGGGGGCGTGGCTTAACTAATGGTTTGTTGGCATATAAACTAACTGAGTGAACTTAACTGCAACTCACCAGGCATATTACTGGAGTAACATATTTCAAACAATACTTTATCAGAGGTGAAGGCTTGTATCCAATCATGTCCTCTATGTTTTCATAAAAGCGGTCTGCACCTGTAAGTAGATGGAAACACTGTGGTGAGTTAATTCAGTTTTACAGTTACGAAACAATCCACATTCCTCTCATCTATTAACGCACCATATATCCATCCAATACAACTAGACTGCAGTATGGCGAAGAGAAGTAGAGTCATCCCACTGCAGGCGTAGTAGTCAAACAGCTGGAAGATGTACAGTCCACCCTGTGTGTGAGATGCCAGATAGCTGTTATGTTATGGTCTTTTAATGTTAAAAAAGTTATTGTGAAAAAAGTGACATGACATTTTAATACGATCTTACCTCTGTAACCATCACAAGGCCAATGAAGAAGCTGACGACACAGATAGCAAGTAGGAGAAGTTTACGTCGATGGCCAACGTGGAAGAATGAAGGATTCATGTCAGATATCGCTGTTACGATGGCTTCCAGACCTACAAACTGAAACACAGAGCTTCCAGTTACACATTAACTCTACACATGCTGCACACATACACACCATCTCTGCAGAGACAATTTCATAGTACTTTATCAAGTACTCAGAAATTGCATACCTCTGCCAAGGCTGCATAGTCCTAATATAGCTATGTCATCAATATGTGTAAGAGTAGAAGTTTTTGTTTTGCATCTGGATCTGCATCAAAGGGCAGACTAAGTGCAGTTGTTCATGAAAATGATGAAGTGTTCTGACAATTTTAAAGGTATACTATGCAGGATTATCAGGTACTGTTTGTGAAAATGCACTGCAAGTGGCGGCATTTGTTCATGTTCCGAACAACTGCTGTAGTATAAAGAGTGAGATAGTCTGTTCATGGCAGGATGGATCAAACAGCATCCGGACTATCACCCACGAGGTCGCTGTTCATGTCCCGTGTGGAACCAAAAGGCAGTGGAGTTAGTTTAATAACAGTGTAGTGTGTATCGGCCACCGAAATTAGCAAAAAACGTGCATCGGCATCGGATCGGACTGCATGGAAAAATGCCGATCCAAGAACTCCGATCCAGTTCTTCGTGGAATCCGATCTAGGTTTTTTGGCCAGTCCAGCGCTCCACGATTCAAGCAGTCCATTCCAGTGATCCGCTCCAGCACTTACTATCAATCCACCAGGCCAGCATGCAGACACACAGGAAACAGCAGCACCAGGCTGGCACTGACACTACTAAAATAACTGAAAAGGAAAGGCTGCATTGTTTGTTAAATGTCAACAATGTCTTGTGGTGTTAATCTATTTTTTATTTATTAGGGGGCCAAAGCACAAGTGTGTGGAGTCTTGCTGCTATTTTAATTTCAATGTTAGACATTTTAAAGATTTCTTGTGTTGATTTATTTTCTATTTATTAAGGGGCCAAAGCAGCCAAAGCAAACCAGCTATATTTTTTATTTAATGTTAATGTTCAAGTTTAAAGTTTGTTTATTTAACCCTGTTAACAATAAACAGGTCAGTTTCTCATACCAACTGTTGTGGATCATTCTAACTAACCCGATTAAGTAGTTGTTCTTGTTAGAGTAATATCGCTTGATCAAACCTTTTCTAACATGACTGACAACAAAATAAGTGAATATGTATAATACGCGCTTGGATCAGATTGGTATCGGTATCGGCCAAAACTCAAGGCTGTAATATCGGTATCGGATCGGAAGTGAAAAAGCTGGATTGGGACATCCCTAGTGTAGTGTGCTAGTATGTGTAGTTAGTGTGTTGGTAACAAACATACTTATTTTTAAGCAAAAAACATGATTTTTTTCAAAACCAGACTTTGTCACTGTTACAATGTCACCACTATACAAAATGCAATCACGAGACTTTACAGGTGTGAAGTTGAGGTGAAGATGGAGCCCAGTCTCAATCAAAGTCATCGAAATCTGGCGCTTAGGCAGTGATTTGCAGCATCAGAAACCATCGAAAAAAAGGTGTCCTTAAACGCCCGCATGATACGCGGCAGTTACTGTTATAGTTAAATGACACCTGGTGGCGTCAGGGGGAAACGTGGCGGGTTAAGGACAAAAGTTAAGGCAGCGAAAATCCGAGTAGGGCGGGCGGGAGGGGTGGCGGATGGGTCCAACAAACCACGACTTTCACCCGAGAGAGCGGTGTTCAGTGTTCCCGTAAGGTTATAAAGCCAAGCCCTGTACTTTTTTCCTAAACCTATGGTTTTATCTCATGTTCTTTCAAAATATATCATACACAAATGAAACCTTCATTCAAGAGAGAGACAAAACTGCAACTGAAAAAGGCTCATCTTACCTCACTGTCCAGGCCCAACAGGATGATCATAATGAAGAAAAATATCGCCCAGATCTGGGAAAAGGGCATCATGGCGACTGCTCGAGGATAGGCAATAAACGCCAAGCCAGGACCTGCAGTGATTATTAAATGGTCAGAAGAAATAATAGACATCTTTCTGCTGTTGAGTCAACATTTGGAATTACAACAACAATGCTCATTAAGTCCTTGATTTACTCTCTTATTAATAACATTTACTCTCACCTGATTCTGCCACTTTTGAAATGTCTGTGTGCTGCTCATATGCCATAAATCCAAGTGCAGAGAAGATGGCAAAGCCAGCTACAAAACTGGTCCCACTGTTCAGAAGGCACAAGTACACACAGTCCCTAAAGACAAAAAGACACCACTGTTATATACTCTATTATTTTGTTTGAGATGTTCAAAACTTTCACATTCTTATTTCCATAGTTGTGACTCACGTCCCAAACTGGCCTAAGCAGGCTTGGTGTAATTTATGCCATGACTCCTGAATCACTAGAAATATTTTGAAATAAACTAAACTTCAATACGATGTGTTTTCCTCTGTATAAACTACTCCAAATTTTTTTCCTTAAATGGAAACTAAAGGCGTGCTGCCAAAAGTCTCAAAGGGTCTTGTTTATCTTCACCAGCTGTTGTGGCTTTTAAATCACTGGACCACTGAAGCTGCGACCTGGGCAACTCACTGCCAGATGTGTTCTTTCTTTTTGTGTGCTTGTGTTTATCCACTGTACCAAAAAAAAAAAAAAACTCAATATATATTACATCAAACTTACTTGTAACAGTTGTTGTTGTACTTGTTATAACTGCCAAGTGCAGTTAGACAACCAATGCAAATAGCATAGGAATAAAATATCTGGGTGCCAGCATCCATCCACACCTGCAAGACACATGACAGGACATTTTTCATCCACAGGACATTTAGTGTGTGACGCAGCTCTGCAGTGCGTCAAGACAGAATCACCTCATGAACATTTGCTAATGTTTTACACTACAGTCAACTTGTGTGACATCAGTGAAGCAATTATCTGCATAATAAAGTTACAGTGGAACACAGTGTGATGCAATTTTAAACAGTGTATAAGTAACTGATCTTTTTAATCTGCTGAACTCTGAGTTCCCCGTAGTTTTCCAATGTGGCTTTGTGTATTGAAAGTTCCCCTCCAGACATGTATTGTATGTTAAAATGCTCTGCTATGATTAATATTTTGTTTAACAAGGTTTTCCCACATAATTTTTTTTTAAAAAATGTGAAAAGGGGCTGGGAGCATACCTATTCCCTCTCCATGCAGCAATCTCCAGGGCTGAAAAATTAAGTCAGTGTGTAAGTGCCAACACCTACAGTTCCTGCTTCAAAACAGGAGTCCACACACTAAGTGGTGATGTCACGGTGGCTACGTCCGTTATTTTTTGCCAGTCTATGTTTCTCTCTCATTGAGAAATTCTGGTTTTGGCCTCAAACTGCACTGCACTGCTTGCGTTAAATATGTAAAATATGTCATATATACTGAATGCTCTTAAGATATTTGTTCCAGCACTGAATTTAAGCTTCTTTAAAAAAAAAAGAAAAGAAAAGAAATTGTAGTAATATAAAGTAACCTGACAAATAAGTCTGTTTTATATCATCAAAAATGTTCAAAATTTCAAAAAAAGCAAACAACATATGTTTGTAATGCTGGGATCAGCTGTGTGTGCAGGAGGGTTTGGTACAGCCACATATCTTTAAAAAACATAGAGGTAGTGAAATGTGCTCATACCTGTGGATCACTGAGGCGGGAGGGATCTGGGTAGAGGTAGAACTTGATCCCATCCAAGGCTCCCGGCAACGTGACGCCACGAACAAGCAACACCGCCAGCATCACGTATGGAAACGTGGCAGTAAAGTAAACAACCTGTGAAAGAGTGAGGGTTCATTTATACATTTGACAGCTGCGTTGCCAGAATGGATGTCCTGTGGTCACTGTGCTACAGAGCTCCTTCACTAACAATCAATATTGCTTTATTTCACTTCATCTGAGTTACTGTAGCACGTATCAAACATATAATAATACTCATTTATACTGTAGAAGTCTGAGAAGGTAGAGGAAACACAGTTCACCACCATGAGGCCTAAAGGTGCAGGCTTTTCAATTATTGAGAAAACATCAATCTTTTGATTGAAGATTTCCCTCTCAGGTCCTGTCTACATGTAAACAGATATTTGTTTTTGTAAAGGGATATTTTCTTCTACATTTTGGCCTCTCCTCTGAACACAAACAGGGTTTAGATCACTAACACGGAGATTTTGTATCCATATGGACTGTAAATGACATCATCTCCTCAGTTCCCACTGTGGCTTTGTGTAATGAGCACGAGGCTGAAAGAAAAACAACAACAGCGTACTAACTTACAGGTTTGTTTATGTTTTGTTAGCTCTGCTTGGACCAAGACTTAACTGAAAACACACCAGCACCACTGCTGCCCGGTGTATCATGTGACACGTGTCACGTGCCACCCCCAGCACACACTGGACGTGTCGCACTGCAGCTATTAACAGACAACCACACAAATGTATTAATACTTTTAACTGAAAGATCTGTACCTTTTACGCCTCTGTATTAGCTAAAAATCCGAGCTGATCTCCAGAGCTATGACTCACCAGGTTTTGGCCATTGTCTTTCTAACAGGATGGGATTGTTTGTCATATAGCTTGGGATATATCTCGACCTCAACAACGATGTTCTCCTCATCTATTCTTTGTCACAAACAACCACAGCAACAGCTATAGAGTTCTCTTTGCATCAGTGGTGAGGAGAGGAGTCGAGCTGCCATAGAAGCAGAGAAAAAGAGCTGCTATGGGAGCTATGTACATCCACAGAGCAAGTGGGGGAAAACTGCATTTAATTCTGAGGGTGGCAAGGCTGGAAATAGGACAGTGGCGTAAAGTGCCTTGGTGCGGTGTGTCTAGGCCCGCCAACGTGCGTCTTGCCGCTGCCAGTGTAGGATCATACATTAAACATAATAGGGGGGCGTATTTTTGGACGTGCAGTGTTCACAGCTGGTGTGTTTTGGCCTTTGCTTTACACTAAAACCTGGTATTGCTGCAACACTGTAGGTGTCTGCATGTCCAGAGCATCACTTGTATGTTTGAGTGAGCTCCTTCCTTATGTCGAAGGGGAATCGACGGTGATGACATCTCTAGTAGGCGTTTTGAAAAAGGTAATGTTAGCTTGTACACACTTGTGACGAGGGGAGACTGCCATAGACAGCTAACATCGACGAGTGCTTGGAGTGAAACAAAGACAGTTTTTTTTAAGGGAGGAGAAAAGTATCTGTTTAAAAAAATCTGTATCTGTAAAAAAAATCTGGGTCCTTAATCACAAATCTACAGCCACACCAGTGACAGCCTATCCTAGCTGACATACATATACAGACACATCATGTTCTCAATCTGTAATAAAATTGTAGTGATAGAGGCAGTGTATCCGGCAGAGTGTTTTTAAAGAGTAGAGTAAATTCTGTTATTCCATTATTGCTTTGTCCTTTAATAGTTTAAGAGTTGCTCAGTACTTTACATACAACACACAAAATCCTAAAGTCCTTGTCCTACCTTCCCCGTGGACTTCACTCCTTTCCAGACACAAAAGTAACAGATGGTCCAGGACAGCAGAAGACACAGAGCCAGCTCCCATCGCATGCCACCTAACTCGTGGACATTTCCTGTGACATTCAAAACTCTTCTCCTGCAAATCACATTGTCCGTCATAATTCATACAAGTCCAGTCACTTTCAGAGCTTATTGTCATGTTTGGATTTTGGGTTTAGTTTTCATACTCACTCCCAAAACTCTCTCACTGGTGATGTTGCATTTTCAGGCACAGTCCAGTTCAAGTGACCGGCGTTTTGATTAAACTCCACACACGTCTCTGTTGCAAAAGCATACAGGATGTTTTAAACAAGTCATTCAAGGACATACACACACTCTGCCTACAGTATATCAAAGCTTCCATCTTATTTTATGTAGGCCTACTAAAACTACAGAAATGGACTGGGTGAAGTTTCCCTTGTAAGAGAAATGATTCAATCACACATAATCATATTTTAATATATCTATTTAATGTATGTGATCATCTTTACTGTGTGAGTAATCATGAATTATTTCGACTTTGGTTGATCATTCTAAAGCTGTACTGTGAACATGTAACATATAACAAACTCTTGTCTGTGGCAGAGCGTATGAGAGAAGTAGCAGTAGAAAGTAGTAGAAGAGTAGCTAAACCCCAGAGTTTTGTCTGAAGTGCATCCACCCTGGAAATTCAAAATATGCCTCTAGAACACAAGCCCCCAGGAACAACGCCAGGCTATGAAGATAGTTTTACATGGTGGCCGAATGGGGAATTATGACTTTTTTTTTAATACTCTTTATTTGTCAAAAAAAATTTTTAGCGTAACAATCCCTTGGAAAGACTTGTTTCACTATTGGGATTTGATCCATTTTGAAGGTCTAGAAGACTTGCAAAATCATTTCATTACCATTTAAGTTATCAGAGCTCTAAACCCAATGTTAGCCGCTCTGCTGCTGTAAGTCTCTAGTGCGCTTACTCCATGGGGCCCATGATATTAAGGATCTGAGTAATTTTATACCGCAGAAATCGAGCTAATTTGGCTTCATGAGCCTTTTAGCAACTTTCATAGGCATGATCGAAGACCTGCCTCCAACACTGTATCCAGTTGTCTTTATACATCAACGCTAGACAGTGAAAAATAATCAACAAGGGCAGGACTTGTTTATAACACAATAGAATTTAAATACTTTAAAATGTCAAGATTCTGTCCTGCATCCATCAACAACACTACTAACTACCCATTTTCAGCTGAAAAAGTGGTTCGAGGGTTTAGTTACTCTTTAACTCTTGCTGTGATCTTTTTCGTAAACTTTACCAAGAAAGAGCTTTCTGGCAAAAAGTCTGAATACTTTGTGTTGGGAGAAGTTTTGTTAGTGATTAATCTGAAACACTGAGATGATATGTAACCACCTTGGCTGAAGACCAAAACAGGATACAAGAGATGGGGCAGCTCTTCTGTATTAAGCGGGTAAGCAGCTATTTTGGGTGTGCACTCTTTGAACGAACCCTTGTTTTGTGTACCATGCTTTGATTATAAGTGTGGCAATACTCTAACTGACACCTTAAAGCCTAATGACTATAGTTACTGGGTAAAAATATCCATTTTACTCTCTGTGGTTACTCTGAGTTCACCTAAAATCTCAGTTTAAGATGAGTACACCAACTACTTTGGAAGCCAGTCATGGACCTGCTGTCCTATTGTGAGTGTGTGCAGTGTAAACTTGAAACCTTCAGCCCACACTCACAGAGAAGGACTTTTCAGTGACACATCTTGTGTCCAGTAGTTAAACATCTGAAATGAACTTTCCCATAAGAGGTGTGTCTGGACGCGATCTCTCAGTATGTTATGTAATGCCAGGCCAGGCAGAACAAACCTGGCACCCCCAAGACTTAAAATGTTTCCAAGATGTACTTTGCTTTCAAGATTCAATACCAGACACGGATATGAGCCAAAAATCGGATTAACCTCTAAAGCAAACAGTTACATGACACCACAAAACTTCACACTGAAACGTTGTCAGAATGCAATGAGCCATTGTTGCACTACAGATTTATAATAATGTAGTTATTTGTTTGTTTCCAGGTGTGTTTATTTCACATACTGGGACCTACCTGTGTTCCAGCTGTTCCTGCAACTTGACCAGGGGAGTTCAGAGTTGAAAGAGCAGAAGAGATACAGGAACGCCCAGGCCAATATGATGATGTAGTAGATGCTGGAATATAAAACAACCACCTGACTGCCATAACCCATCCCTGTCAAACACAAACAAACAAACAAACAAACAAATGTATTTCACTCATAAGCTCAATACTTTATAGTAAGTAACATGTCTAAGAATAAAGTGTCCAACAGGTTACTGTAACTGAGCCTTTTTTGGTATAAATATCAAAAACAGTTTGATTAATTATACATAAACCAGCTACGATAAAGTCATAAGAAAATAAACACTTAAAGATGCTTGTTACTGTTTTCCATTACTGTTATTACTGTACGCTGTGTTTACAAACAATGAACGTAATAGCCAACCCCAGATGCACTCTCGCTGGGCATTTTGCCTCACTATATTTGTGATGTTTATTTTTTGGTGCTGTTTTTCTTGGATGCCTGCTGCTTACAGTCTGGCATCTGGTCACTGTGTTTTTATAAAGCCCTGACCTCGTCTGAGTGCTGTGGGGGAACACGCCCATAAATGTCCCAGGCACAGAAGATAATGGGAAAATAAGAAAATACAGGCAGATGGCTCTGTCAGTCTCTGTGGATGAATACATCGCCACACACTTATAGTGGGTCGTAAGTGATAACTGAGAGGGATTAGTTTTCTAAGAGTCTGAATTGTTTAAGGAACACACCAATAACCTTATGGGCACAGTCAAAAAATATTATGGAGATATATACACGGATTTGGAAAACAAAACCCAGGAAAAATGAACTGTTCAGATTGCAACCTCTAACCTGCACCTGTGTTCAAAGTACTCACATTAAATTTAAAATGGTGCCATTTGCTATAGAAAATGCAAACCTAAATCCAAATGGGAAAATGAGCTACAATTACTGGAACCGATCCCCACTGAGACCTAGAATAAGATCTGTTCAGGGTCTCACATGGTCACCAGATCAAACACTTGGAGAGAATTCAAATGGAAACTTATCGTATGCTTCTTTAGAACACCTCATATAACATGTAAATTTGATACTTCTGCATCTGGTGCTCGCTGGAGGGCATGTGGAGAGATGGCGGCTAAGTATGTTCATACATTCTGGACATGTCAAAAGCTTAAGACTTATTGGGACAACATATATGTCACGCTCAGGGATGTTTTTGGTACTGACTTGGCTGTTGAAGATGACAGTGTACGTCTGTGTGTTTTAATATGTGGTCCTGAATTTTAAAAATAAAACAACAAGTTAAAAAATGCAAACTTATCTCTGTCATGACTTTCTTTTCTTTTGGTAAAATAGTCAGTAGCAATCTCTACTGAAACAAAATTTTACGCTTATTCTACATGAACTAGAAAAACTGTGAATAGACTATACAAATAAAAGCATTCAATTAAATTGATTATTTCTTATTTTCTTTGATATTTTTGTAATATACAGGTTTGCAATGATGAATGTTGGGTAACATGTATGTTAATGCTGTCTTATGTTAATTCCCTATTTGATCATGTGACAAGGTGCAAAATCTGTCAAGTCCTGTCCTGTCTTTGAAACATAAGTGGCAGTAAGAACGAACAAGAGAGAAACGAACATGTGGAGAAAGTAGCAAAGCACGCCAAATTAGATTCCATTGGCTTTTTTATAAACAGTTGGCAGTGGTGTGTGTGTGCCTCTGAACTAATAGCTAGCGTGCATTTGGGCCCGTCACAATAGCCTCACTGGTTCTGATTACCCCAATTTTCAAGTCAGGTGCAACTAACCTGGCTGCAAATTTCAGACCCAAGCATTCAACAGAACTAGAAAACTGCTATATGCAGCCTGTAGTTAGTGCAGCCTTTTTAGACTTCAAAATGCATTAACACTGCCAATTAGGACATCCTGCTATCCAAATTAACAAATTTAATTTCTCTTCCTGAGCAAAAACATTTATGTCTGCTGCTATAGATGTACTAATGATCTCTGCGCTTGACTGCATGTGCATGTGAGAAAGTCAGACATAAATTTTTGTAACTCATTCAGCCTCACGGGAGCTGATATTTAACCATGAATTATGGGTGTAATGGTTCACCAAACCTGACACGTGTCGTTGGGTTTCACAGAAGCTATGATGTAAAACCCGGCTGACAAGTTGTGCTTGTGTAATTTCTGAAATGTCCAGTGGCTTACATGTAATCCTGAGATTCTCATTTACAGGTCAGTTTTTTACGAGCATTTCTGTCTCTCTCTGTTCTGCAGGAATCAGAAAGACGCAGAAAGACGACATGTGACAGGCTGTAAGATCCCACCTAATTACTGACCTTCTTATGAAGGGAAATGTATATTCTAATGAGAAACTGAGAATATAAAGCAAGTATTGCTTGTCTCCTTACGTGCTTGCACATACTTGTCTGTAATGTCACATTTCTTGATGTACGTGTGTGTGAATGTTTCGTTGTACGTTTTCTGCAACTGCAGAAAAATGCGACTGCATGAGTTCTGAAATTGAATTTGAGAGATTGCAATGAAATAATGACAGTTTTCACCCCATCTTTATCATTTTCTCCACGACTTAAAGGCCCAGGCAGTCATTTTTTGACAATGTCACACATACACATATTTATGTTTAAATACTTGTATTTATTTAACTTCACATGGACACTCTGATAGTTATTCTACATCCTTACCTTCAAATAGGGGACAAATTTTCTTCCAGCAGGTGATACTTCCCTGTTGGGTGTACTGGCCAAGAGACGTCTCCAGGAGAAACAGAGGGATGCCGCAGGCAAACAGGAAGAGGACATAAGGGATGAAGAACACCCCTTGGGAAAACAGAAAGTAACACCACATAAGTTGTTTGTTGGTTGAACACTTATACTCTCACCCTCCCACTGTCTGGTGAAACCCTTGCTTTGTGGCAGGTGTTGTGTCAAAATGTGTTCCCTGGTCAAACTGTCTGTCTCTCCTGATAATGCCAGTGTCCCCCTCAGTAGTCTGGGTTACGGGGAAGGGTTTGGTTCAGGTTGTAGGATTAGTTTGAATCAGTCTACTTTTCAATTGTAACTCTCAGTTGGTGTTTCTGTGCACTCTGCAGGTTCTTAGGTCTGTATACCAGGCTGTGCATCACAGCAGTGGCCTCATCTTTGGTCCCGACCTCCACTTCCTGGTGTATCTGCTCCATGTCTTTTGTCTCTACATGGTTTTGTCTCTACTGTTTTGTCTCTGTGTTCACATGCTACGCTCCTCTGCTTGTTTTTACCAGCAGATTTTATTGTTATTTTGCAACAGAGCTGGTTCGACTCTGGGAATGTTACTGGCTTCCCAGTGAGAGTATAATCAGGGTATTTGTTTTTTTTCTTTCTTTTATGTGGTGATGTTAATTGTCATTGTGGAGTTGTTCATTTGCCAGATTCATTTCTTTTTGTGCTTCTCTTGGGATTCATGTATATCTTATTGTTGGTAGTTTTTCATAAGCTTGCATTGTTTTTTTTCTTGTTTAATTGAGTGTGTGTGTGTGTGTGTGTGTGTGTGTGTGTGTGTGTGTGTGTGTGTGTGTGTGTGTGTGTGTGTGTGTGTGCGTGAGACTGTATTTAAAGACCTTTTTATATAAAAAAAGAATATTATTGAATGAATTTGTATTTGTAGAGCCCTGAGTCTTGTTCACCTGAGGGGGAAAGTCCCCTGGGAGGCATTTTTGATAATACCAAATAAGAATAAGCCCTCTCCTGCCACATTAATTGTATTTATTTCTCAATGTTTCCATGCTATTACATTTTGAGTTGTTTAATAAACTCTGCACGTGTAGTTTTGAAGAAAGTAGCAGATTAATTCTCTGACTATAATCAAACTTACCTCCTCCATTTTTGTAGCATAGGTAGGGGAACCTCCACACATTTCCTAGGCCAATGATTTGTCCTGCGACAGCCAAGAGGAACTCCATTTTGCTTGACCAATGTCCTCTGGTCAGGGTGGTGGGTGCAGGATGAGCTGTACCCAGATCCAGCCTGAACTTGACCTCTGGAGTGTAAGAGTTGTCCATCGCACTACGAGAGTCAAGAAACAAAAACAAGCACTTTCAGTGGTATTCAGTAATCGGATATGGTTAATCCTGAGGGCTATATCGTAGGCAACTGGACTAGCTTGAGTCTCTTGAAGACGGTTCACCTCTCATCCAAGAGGCCTCTTCAGTTCTAAGGGACTGGTGTGGGCGTCAACCCTTACAGAGTCCTTGAGGTCACATGTGAGTTGTTGACCCACCCAGCCTTCATGTGTATCGACAAGGTTATGAGGGTCCAGGTGGGAATGGGTGTCAAACCGGCTAGGGAGGGATCTCAAGACTGCATTGTAAGTAGGTGACAGGTGATGTCTTGGGCCACCTCCTCTGTTTAACAATAGTCTTTCAACTTTGACCGAGATGACTTCTTTCAAACCATCTGTACATTGCTGTCCTTGAAGGAGTGTCCCTTCTCCTTTAGATGTGAATGGACAGCTGAGTCTTGACCTGATGAGCTGGCTCTCCTGAGCTGTGCCATGCTGTTGCAGAGTGGTTGTTTGGTTTCCCCAATGTACAAATCTATGCATTCCTGGCTGCATTGAACTGCACACACTACATTACTCTGCCCGGGTGTTTTGTCCTTAGGGGGGACAAGCTTCTGCCTCGGTGTTACTGGGTTTGAAGTCCACGGTGTAGCACTTAGGATGACCATGACTTGGATGACTGAGAATCTTTACCAACGTGGATATGGTTAACTACAATTTTTACTCCTTTCCGCCGGTGATAGCTGTGGACGGAGGCATTATGTTTTCAAGCTGTCCATCCATCCACCTGTCTGTCTGTCCGTCCATAAATACGTCCCATTCTAATGAACACAATATCTCCAGAACACCTTGAGGGTATTTCTTCAAATTTGGCACAAACGTTCACTTGGACTCAACGATGGATCGATTAGAATTTGGTGGTCAAAGATCACTGTGACCTGGCCATAACCTGGCCTGTTTTTGGCCATAACTAATAAGAATTCATCTTCTAATTATGACTGAATTTCAGGTGTCTGTCTTGAAACTGTGCTGATTGTATACATTTCAGTTGTCATGGCTTCATATGAGTCTGGGAAGACTGTGATGGGACTGGTTCATAGAGGCATATAACTTCAAGGCTGTAATTCTAGTTCAAAATATGGTGTTATTGCATTATAATTTTAGTTAGTTGTTGTTATTTTGTTAGTTTTCTATCTTATTTTCCAGTAGAAAATGATCACTAAAGAGCACATTCACAGTATTTATAAGTCACTTTCAGTGCCAAGCAAATAACATAATCTGTAACCACAGGCGTATTACTGACATGATTTAATCACTGTTTATTAATGTTCATAAAACGCACAATGCCTGCAGTCTTGCTGTATTAGGTCAACGTAGGGTCAGTGCCGCTGGGCATGAGGGTAATTCCTCCATCAATGTTGCTTTTGTGTTGCTGCCTTGGATTTGATGTGGGAGTGGAGCAAATAGAGTGGAAAATATGTGTGCTACTACATAACTGATTAAAAGCTTCAGACACAGAGATGTTCAAAACAATTTTACTGAAGTGTTTTAGGGATCATTTGGTGAGAGGATAATTATGAAAATCAGCAGAGGATGTGTTATCAGCACTAGAGGTGTACAATTATGTGTTTAGTACGTGCAGCTTCTGAGAGCCAGAAGACCTAGAATAGAGATAACAAGAAAAGGCGAAGAATAAGACGACGATGGTGTTTAAGGCTTGTGCACAACATGTTTGAGTGGTGGCATTACAGTGGAAACTTTAGCTTGATCAGTATTTTTGAGACTGATACTAACATTGATATTTCATTTTTTAGTATTTAAGATAGCAAACACATGACACAAAACACAGACACACAGACACAGACACACACACTTGATATGGATCCCTGAGATTTCTCTATCTTTTTACAGGTGAGACCAAAATACCTCAGTTTCTCAGTGCATCTTCTTGGCGCTCTCTGGTGGACAAAAACTGTACTGTAAAGCTCAATTGTGGCGTGCTGGTGCTTTCTGTGCCGCTCTTTCTTGCTACTGATCAGCTGACATATACATCAACATGATATATGTACAATGAACTAATATTTACAGATGTAACTGCCTGGGTGATGCCTTAGTATATCTTTGATATATAAGCTGTGCCAATTAGTGCAGAGATAGATCTTACTATGATTGATAAAGCTCAATCACTCTATGATCCATAATAACATTTTTTTTTTTCTTGCTCCACTTGTCCGGCATTTTTCAAACATATCAGATTCAAACTCTATTGAAACCTAACTTCAGCTAGCTGGCATACATGAAGAGACAGAACGCAAGGAGAAAATAAAGAAATGTATGGGATGGTAAACAAAATGTCACAAATCAATGCATATCTTCCTGAGACCCAAACTTTTGTTTGGTATGCAATTCAGTTTCCTCTAGCTATTTGGGATCAGTAGGACCTGATAAGTAGAAAAATCTAAAGTAAACACAACTAAACAAGATGACAATAAAGTCCCAATGTCCTTCAACAAGCTGCTGATAAGTTCCCAATGTCTTCACACAAGTACTTCCAAATTAACAGTGTCTTAGCTTGTTACCGTTGCTAAAATTGGTAAAAATGTGTTGTCATATCAAACTACAAATTAATAATAATAATAATAATAAATAAACAGGGCGGCACGGTGGTGTGGTGGTTAGCACTATCGCCTCACAGCAAGAGGGTTCCCGGTTCGATCCCGGGCGTGGGAGCCCTTCTGTGCGGAGTTTGCATGTTCTCCCCGTGTCAGCGTGGGTTCTCTCCGGGCACTCCGGCTTCCTCCCACAGTCCAGAGACATGCAGATTGGGGACTAGGTTAATTGATAACTCTAAATTGTCCGTAGGTGTGAATGTGAGCGTGAGTGGTTGTCTGTCTCTATGTGTCAGCCCTGCGATAGTCTGGCGACCTGTCCAGGGTGTACCCTGCCTCTCGCCCGATGTCAGCTGGGATAGGCTCCAGCCCCCCCGCGACCCTAAAGAGGATAAGTGGTTAGAAGATGAATGAATGAATAAATAAACAAATGGTAATCATAAAATGTGATCTGGTTGTGGACCCGGCCCACATTTGTGTCAGGATCGGCTACAGACTGACTTGGCAGAGATGGCTGCCATCTTGTTTTTACATTAATTAGAGTATTGTGCTCTTACTACCACTAGATGAGACAAAAAAAGTGTCCACAAACGAGAAAAACAGGCCTGAATTAAGTAGAATGAAGTATAAGGTCAAGTAAACCCGAAATGTGATCTCCTCATACGAGGACACAGGGAGGATATTATGTTACGTTGACAGCAACAGAAAATAAATTTGCCATTATGTTTCATTACATGAAAGGTTATCTATGGAAGATTACTGTAACAATTTCATTACACACAACATAATTCTGTGATTTTTCCAGAACTTTCAACGATTTTTACTAATTCCATGACTTTTCCAGGTTCTTCATGACCGTGGGAACCTTCAAGGCAGGATGACAATCTGCTGTGAAAACAGTCTGGTCTAAGCATAGTTTAATTTAAGTGTAATAATTTCAATATAGCAGTTTAATTATGTTATTTTTTTCTTTAATAAACTTAGTGATAAGTTTGGTTAATGGTTCGCCATCATTTTAAAAAACAAGCATGTCTGATATGCAAAAAATAAAAAAATAAAACCCAACATTACTGCAAGCAAAAAAAAAAAAAGTTGTCATGAAGCTAAAGTTGTCACTTAGCCAATAGCTGAAGCTAATGTCAACCTCAGTTGAAGTTTGTTCGCTGCTGATTTCAACAGTTTTCAGTGACAGGTAGGTCTTAAGATTCAAAACAAGTTTTCTTGATTATTTAAAACCTAACCCCAAATTTAGTAAATGTTTTTTTCTAATTTTTTCTATATCTTACATCAAAGTATTACTTTTTGCCTCTGCAAAGACCTAATTTTCCAGCAGGTGCCAACTCTTTTACCTTAACTCGTCTTACAGGTCCAATGTGTAGGATTTATAATTATGATACAGTAACTATGTTTTCATTAGTTTATTTTCACCTGAAACTGAGAATCGTTGTGTTTTCATTTCCTAAAAATGAGACCCTTTTGTCTACATAAGGAGCAGGTCCTCTTCCATGGAGTCCAACCATGTTGTTTCTACAGTAGCCCAGAACAGACAAACCAAACACTTGCTCTAAATAGTGCCATTCGTGTTTTCACGTTCACATTGGCCACCGTAGTTCGCTCCTAAATGCTTGGCACATTGGAGAAGTTTCAGTCCTGCAACCTCACCACTAGATGTCACTTAATCCTACAGACTGTACCTTTAAGTACTTCGCTCTTGATCTGTTGAAAATGCCCATGATGGTGTAAGAAGTACTCGTATCTTTTATTAAAGTAAAAGTAGAAATACAAAAGTAAAAATACTCAGTAAAAGTCCTGCATTTAAAATCTTACAAAAAAAGAAAGATGAGCCTTTAAGAGCAGAGATGAAAAGTGTGGTTTGTGTGTTTACTTCGAGATGCATATGTCATCTTTTTTTTTATCAGCAGCAGACATTCACTCTGCAACAGTTACTGAATAGAAAGTGTAGTCTTGGTTAAACTTAAATTGGCGCTGCATTAATTGATTAAAGGCGGCAGAGACTGCTACTGCGGATAAGCATGTCAGTTAGTTAATGTATGCGTAAATGAATAATATATCCCAGCCAACATTTGTATGTGGGGCCCATATGGGTCATAAATGGACGAAAAAAATGGGCCCTAATGTATATGGGACTGTCCACAGGTTCCGCATTGGCCCTATGCCAACTGACCACATGGGTGGATTTACCCAAGTAGACCCCTGATAAGATGCCCATTTTGGGCCCACACCCACTTCATCCTCAGGTGGCCCTAGCATAATCTATGTGGGGCCCAAAACTAATCATGGGTGGAACTGTGATAAAGAAAATATATACAAGTCTACAAACCCACACATTAAGCCATACTACCTTTTATAGGGTACACACTTATACACTTACATACTTCTCAGGGCATATAGGTGACAGAGAGGGTCGGTCACATGTCATCGTCCTTGAGCAAACAATGAGCCCTAAATTTGCTACCCAAATGTAAACTGCTGAGTAAAAGCTGTCTCCCACATCAATGTAACTTAAGGATACGGTTCAGCATCATCCAGCCAGAGGGAAGATAAAGTTTGGCAGTTGCTTGAGCAGATCACAGTAAATTCAAATTAATGGGAGGTCTGTTTGCCTTCTTGTATGAATTATCTCTGGGAGCAGATGTTTTCCAAGGAAGCGTTGCTAAAGAGTCTCGCTGATTTTCATAGACACAACTTATCTTTTGCAACAAGATCTGCCAGGCACCAGCAAAACATCTGTGTAGACAGGTTGCATGAGGTGGAGGTATGCTTTTTAGGGAATTTACAGGTGTCATTATAGTTCTCTAAAAGTGGTAACTGGATGGTTTAACAGCGTCAAACATCTCCTCATCCCACACCTTTCTAACATCGAAATTAGGGGTGTCTGCACCTGACAATTTTCTATAACAAATAATATGACTTTCACACTCACATCACACAATCTGTTCCTGTGTGGAAGTAAGCAGGGTCTGGACTTCCCTCTCGACTTCTCTCTCCCCATATTTGACCAATGGTCATGTTTCAACCCTCTCTGTTTCACACTGTTGAGAGTGATTGTTTGAGACAGCTATAAACACTGTTGCCTTCAGACATCGTTACACAACACGTTGTACAATTAGTTTGTTTCAATCAAAGCCCGGCCTTAACAGTGTGGTGTCTCTCTGAAAATGACATATTGAGGTGAGACCAGTGCTACAGAGGCTGCAGCAACTCAGTGTCTTTCTCAAACACATTTCAGTGGGATTTCAACCCAATGACCCCGTAAAGATTTGTGTCCCAGCACACTGGATCCTGCTGTTTCTTCATATTAGAGAAATTCCTTCCCTTGTTCTGAAGCTGATCCACTACTGTATAAAATAACGGATGTAACTAATGTGACATCACCCTTAATAAAAATGTAAACGGGTAAGTTATATAAAAATTCCCGTACAGTTTTCATGAAGGGAGAAATTAACTATAGTGACCAAAAGCATTTTTTTGTACCAGGCTGTCAACGTTAAAAAAGCTATAAACTAGATTCCGTTTCCGTCAGTCCCGTCATCCTCTGCCATTTCCATCACTTATCTACTGGTTTCACAGCCTCACACTGAAAGACAGAAACTACATAGCATAGTTAATATCTGCTCTGAGATCACAGGAGTGACACAATGGGACTTGACTGGTTTCAACAAATCCTCTAGATAAGCCACAACTATTTCAGCTTCTCCAGGACATGTTCTTACAGGCATATTTTTTCTGTTGCCATCAGGGCGTTGTCACATTTTAACTGCTTGTAAAACTAACTGGTATTCAAAATCTTTTATTGCCTCTGCAATTCCCCTTTTAAATTCTCTGTAAATATATTTTATTCCACTGAACTATTTGGCATTGTTTTTTAATATAGATTTTTGTTTAATACTCATTCATTCATCTTCTAACCGCTTCATCCTCTTGAGGGTCGCGGGGGGGGCTGGAGCCTATCCCAGCTGACATCGGGCGAGAGGCANAATCTTTTATTGCCTCTGCAATTCCCCTTTTAAATTCTCTGTAAACACTATTTGGCATTGTTTTTTAATATAGATTTTTGTTTAATCATCTTCATCTTCTAACCGCTTCATCCTCTTGAGGGTCGCGGGGGGGCTGGAGCCTATCCCAGCTGACATCGGGCGAGAGGCAGGGTACACCCTGGACAGGTCGCCAGACTATCGCAGGGCTGACACATAGAGACAAACAACCATTCACGCTCACATTCACACCTACGGACAATTTAGAGTTATCAATTAACCTAGTCCCCAATCTGCATGTCTTTGGACTGTGGGAGGAAGCCGGAGTGCCCGGAGAGAACCCACGCTGACACCGGGAGAACATGCAAACTCCACACAGAAGGGCTCCCACACCTGGGATCGAACCGGCAACCCTCTTGCTGTGAGGCGAGAGTGCTAACCACCACACCACCGTGCCGCCCTTTGTTTAATACTCATCTCTTTATGTGTCTACATGTTACTGTATGTTGTTGTATGTGTGCAAGGCAAGCTGTTCAAACAAATTGCTGTCTACAAGGATCGACTAGCTTCTGGAGCCAGCCCCAAGTGGCCATTAGAAGAACTGCAATTTTTGGCAGTTCTGCATTGGCTTCATTTTTCAGCCCCAAAGGTGCCGCTTGGATTGAACGCAGGGAAAAGACGGCACCACTGCTCTAAGATTTAACTGAGCCACAGTATATAACTGTCATGTTTACCATCTATTCAGTTCATATCCTATAAATGGTGTCATTGTGCTGGAAGACAACTGCTGGAACAGTACTGCTAAACACAAGAAGAGCATACTCACTCACAATGGTTCTTATTCATTCATTTTTTTTTCTTTTTCAAAAATATAATTACTATTAAAACGTCAAACCTCATTAAACCAGAAATGCGGTGCAAGAACACACGAACATAAACAGTCAGTTTCATCGTTCACAGACAAACCTAAACAACACTTTAACTACTTAAAAACTAATTGCAGCTAAACGTCTAATCCAGCTGTAACAAAAATTACAGATGGTGCTTTGTCTTAAGTCAGTCTATAGGACTCAGTTCAGTTTGTTTGCTCATTCAGCCCTGAATTATTTAAAGAAAGCAACTATAATTGCATCCTAAATATTTTCCAGCGACACGACCAAGAGCTGCATTAGAGAAGAGCTGTCGTGAACTAGAGTGACTGCTTTGTATTTTGTATTCAGAGCAGCAAGGTGCAGGGTTTTATGTGCAGCGAGGATCAGAAGTAGACAGTTAGTGGTTGGACAAATCTCTTATCACACTTATCAGAGGCATGCAAATCTTGAATGAGAGACAGACTGGGTGTCTGTAGGGGAGACTGGGAAAGGTGGTAACAAAGGAATGGTTGTAACAGCACCAAGATTTTTTTTGCTTTTAGTGACAGGACAGTTTGAAGTGTGAAAGGGGAGAGTGAAGGGACAATATGCAGCAAAGAACCATAAGCTGGAGTTGAGCCCGTGGCCGCTGTGGCAAGGACACTGCCTTTGTACATGAGGGGGGCTTCCCACTGAGTTACTGGGCACATCATAACAGCACCATGCTCACCAAGAGGATGACCTTAGAGTCATGTAATACATTTCTTTTATGACCACCCCATCCCTCCTGACCCTGAATGTGAAATGCTATAGCTGTGTGAAGAACTGTGCAGATTTTACACCGATATTGACTTTTAGGTATGAAAGTAATTTTTTGGAGCAAGACTCTATATTGGTTAAGTAACTTGTATAAAATTAAAGAGTTAAAATGTTATTTCATCTATGCTCACTTCAAACTACCATGCTGCTACAGCTAGCTAAGAAGTAGCTGTTTTACACAGAGGGCCGCAATGAAGATCCTTCATCACACTGCCAATAGGCCCGTTTCCACTGCAGGAACGTAATTTTACGGGGAACCACAGGAACCACCCCCGAAGGACAGAGTTCCGGAACTTTTACAGGGGCTAAACAAGTCCCTGCCTCGGGGTAGGTACTCAGAACGGCCCCGAAAGACTCCTAGGTGGGGCTTGGGGTTTACTTGGTGCTGATTGGATATACTCAAGGAGGGATGTGACGACAACAGAAAGCAACAAAATAGCCGGCATTTTTAAAACTCAGCAGACGAGGGTTAGCTCGTTCATATAGCTTCCGCCACCATGTAAAAAAACTCAGTAAATGGTCCGTGAAAAAAATATTTTTTCCAGCGGATATATTAGTTACAACATGATTGAGCTAGCAAAGCAGTTTTGTGTTGATATGTGTGGTATTTATTCAGTTTTGGGAAATCACGATGTCTAGAAAGCATCAGCTAACAGCAGCAGCAAAGCTAACATCAGGACGTCATCTGTTTAAAGCCTCCCGTTGTCGGATACGACATGAAACTACTCCAGTTAGCTCAATCATGTTGTAACTAAGACATCCGCTGGAAAAAATATTTTTTTCACGGGCCATTTAGTGAGTTATCACAGACACCGCTATCGGCTAATGGCGTCCCTACGTTGCCCCGGTCAAAATGGTCGTGCAACGATTATGTCACATCCAGAGCCCGTAACTTTACAGGAACCTTCCTCCGACTCCGCTCTCAGTGGAGACACGGCAGTTGAGAGGGCCGAGCGAGAGGATGTTCCTGTAGTAGTTCCTGCCCCCCAAATAGTACCAGGAACTTCTTCAGTGGAAACGGGCCTAATGTGTTTTTATACAGCAGCAAACAAAGGTGGCATCATGGCAACCTAGTGTCTGATTATAAATTCTGGAAGCAAAAGAGGCATGACGGGCATGATTGCCACCTTGGAACTACACCTGTGTTTATAGTTACAACTGTGTTTATAAAAAAAGACTCACATTGAATTAAAAATGGTGCCATTCGCTATAGGCTACAAGCTAAATCAATAATTTCTTATTTTCTTTAATATTTTTGTCATATACAGGTGTGCGATGATTATTGTTGGGTAACATGTATATTGATGATGTTAATGTTTCCTAATGTCAACTTTCTAATTGATCATGTGACGACACGATACAATACGATAAGATACGATACGATACGATACTATACGATACTATGCAATATGATATGATGTGGTAGCTAGTTTAGGCCCAAAATCTTTCAAGACTGACAAGCTGAGCACATCTAGTCCAGTGAGCAGTCATGCCTTTTAAAGATAAAGGCGGTGGTAAGGACAAGAGAGAAACGAACAGGAGGAAAAAGTAGCAAAGATCCCTGAATTAAATTTCTTTGGCATTTTTTTAAACAGTTGCCAGTGGTGTGTGTGTGTGCCTTATAACTAGTAACTAGCATGCAGTAGGGCCTGTCACAATAGCGTGCGCTGCAGCCCATGGTAACGCCCTTATGCCACTGAGCATGACACCGCAACAACAATAATTTACTGTCCTTATTATATGCAGTTGATCTTTTGCTTGGACAGTAAGGAGCTCCCGCACCTGTTTGTTTTCCCAGTTCTTTCAGACACGCATATGGGCATTTTGGGATGGCGACCAAGCTGCCATGTTGTTGGAGGAGCAATCACAGGGTTAACGCCAGTGGTGGAGGTGCAAACTGCAAAATCTAACGCTTTGATGTGGATATGATATGCAGTTTTTAATCATATTTTTCCTCACAATTATAGTTTGCCCTAAAAGGGTCTCATTTAGCAGGTGACTTCTGGTGAGAAAATTGGTAATCTTCTAATAAATGAATGGGTTTTATTTTCCACTGGGTTTCTAGCACAACCGTTGACCCTGAATGCCCTTCTCAGGCTCTTTTTCACAGCTCAGGAATCAAATAAATATTTGGAGCTCTCATCTTCATTTTAATGATTCTTGCAGGTCCTGCACTACACCACTTCACTACAGTTATGCACTGGCACCAAAGGAAATAGCAATATTTCAGAGTGATAAACAATACATCTCGGTAATTTTAAAAAACGGCAGCCTGTTTGTTTGCACCTCCAACATAAAGCGGATAATTTGCACTGAATTGTGGGCAGAGTATTATGTCGAAAATTAAAATGTTAACATGCTTGTAGCACAAGATGAAAAGTCAGGGGGTCACCAAGGTCAGCAGGGTTCATCCACTGGGGGACGTGGATTCCTGAACAGCATTTCATGGCAGTCCAACAGGTCAGAGATATTTCAGTCTTGACCGAAGTGGTATACTGCAATCCCTACAGCAATGCCTGGCTAAAAAGTAGCGTACCATTGACTATCACTGGGCACAGCACTCCAGTATTATGTTTCACCTTAAAAAAAAACTGTGGAAATATATGTATATATATTTTGTCTGGCTGAGGCTGGTGGAGCAGATAGACTATCTCAAATTAGTTGCACAGGAATGTTATTTCTGGGAGACACTACAGGAAAAAATTCTTTGCACTAGGCATACTGTAGCTATCAGCTATCCGACTGACTAATGATCATCATAAAAAAAAAAAAAAAAAACTTCAGGAGCGTAGTGGAAAGCTGAGTTTACATGATGGGTAAATACATGAGGAAGAGGCAAAAATCAACCCAGGTACTGAGAGCAGGTGCTGTCAACAACATACAGTGTTTTTTCAAAAATATCTCAGGTGATATTTTTGCTCTGCATGTGACCAAACCTTGGCAGTGTAGGGAATAGTTGTTGGTCACCTCTGCTGAGTAAGTTTCTTTTTTTATCCCACTACAACACCAACAGGGAGGTGTGGTCACAGTGGTAAATAATTTTGTTTGTCTTTTGATTATCTGACCATCAGACCACATATGTCTGGAAAAATATATAATTTTGTGGTTGTTCAGCTGTTTTGCTTTTAGGACTTGGGATGCTGTAAAATGGAAGCAGTGCAAGTTCTAAATTCTAAAACAAACAACAAAACCAAACATTGCAAAACATTTGGTTATCTAATATCAGTATAATTTTGACAAAGCAACTTTTTAAAGAGTTCGTTGTTAGGCAATCTGTTCAAATATTTGCACAAGACAAGTGTATTTGTTTCAAATAATACGAGCTACCAATAGCAAGGATCACAGAGCAGCCTGAGGTGTCACACTAAACACACTAAACAAGGGAAATAGCTGCTCTCACTGCAGCGTAGCCAGTAACCTTTGGCCTACATAATACAGCTACAGGCGCCAAGCAGAAGTGCAACCACAAAAGCCCAGCTGTCTCTGAGCTGCAAGGATACCATTTGTTTCCTGTTCAAGAAATTAAACCAGATAGTGCACAGTCACAGTGTATGTTACCTAGAAATAATAAAAGCAGGGGAAAAAAGCTGCCTGTTACCCTGAGGGAAATGGTAAAGAGTACCTGAGAAAGGTCGCTTCACGTCTGTAGTCTGTGGTTCTGTGGTTCTGTGGTTCAGTGTTATGCTTCCATTTAGCTCTAGGTGGAGTTCATCGGGTGCCTTTTGGGAGAAATACAAGTCTAGATCTCCCGGTCTCTCCAGGACAAGTGCTCTTCCCAGTTCTGACCATGAGTGAGCCCATGGGTAGTTTTGAGAGAGCTGTGTTTGTGTGACAATGAGAGAGAGAGAAAGAGCAACAGGGACAGAGCGAGGGAGGAGGGGGGCGGGAGTGCGATGTGTTTCTGAATGAGCAACTTAAGGCGGAGACTGTCCAGGGAGACCACATGGTTTCAATGTAAAGAGGAGGGGATTTGCACAGTAGCAAACTTGCCGCATGGCTCTGTGAGTGGTAATGTAGGTCATCAGTATGCTCAACGCTCCTCCCAGATAGAAAGGAGCAGGTTGACTCTTCAGAGTTTTGAGTGATGAATGAATCCAGAGACTTTTAGTGATTACTTCACATTTCACCCTAAAAGGGGCTCATTTAGCAGGTGAGCATAGATCAAGATCTTTTTTAAAGAAAAAGTGTCCAGCACTTTGCAAAACTGACGCTATTCCCATCAGCCCCATTCTGCTTTGTCTTTATTGCCAATCAGCCTGTGGTGGGTAGAGTCCTGGAAATCTTTACCTATGTAAAAGTTTAATTACTCCCATAAAAAATGACTCCAGTAAAAGCACAAGTTACTTTCCATTTAAAAATTTTTAGGGTGTGTCAGCTAGTTCAGCAATACTGAAAAAACAGCACTTGTTGATAACATTTTTTTTTTTAGGTTGAATCAACAAGTACGCATTTTCACAAAGCAACAGCACGACTGTGAGTTTAATATTGGTTTTATACTACAGTTCATTTATTGGTTAACAGTGAAAAACAACAACAGATTATAGTTTGTTTGTTTATTTAATAATTTATTATTTGTCCCCACCAACACAAATAGTTTGGCTCCTGGACTGGGAGTGAACTGTCAAGGAGCAAACATAAATATTCCTGCACACCAGCTTGCTACTTTGAGAGCGCTGTTATTTAAAGAAACAGAGCATTCTATTTTTACATGAATTAATGACCCATTAAATAAATTAAACATTCCTACAGTGCCTAGAGTATGCTCTGCTGCTCAGAGAGTGTGGTGTTTTTAATAACCAAATGGTACATTCCAACAGTACTCCGTATTTACAAATGGTCCAGTTTGTGCAAAAGTACGCTAGTATTTCCAAACACACCCTTTGTGTAGGCCTGTTCATTCATATGAAAGTTGCTCAGTGGTCCACGAAGCCAAAAAGTTCAACTGACTTGTATAAATTTCCCCAGATGATTGGCACTGCTTCTGACTGCATGGCCCATAGAGCAGATGCACTGGAGACTTTTAGCCGAGCCAGCTACTTCCTGTGCTAATGGATGAAATTTCTTTCACCATTTTAGTCTATGGGGAAGTCTTTTTGGGCCACAGGTCATCACGTGATGGATGTAATTCCACTGTTTGGTGACTACAAAAATTGGCTTCAAAGCCTGATGCACTTCCTGGGGGCCAGAGGTCTACATGTTAACGCGGGCTGGCTGTTAACTGTATGTTTCCATTTCAGTCAGTATCACTTTAGTCATGGAAAACTTTCCTTGTATTTACAGCATGATATGTGTTGGTATGGCTCTGTTCTAAGACCTCTCTGGCCTTCCATGTGCTTATATGAAAAGCCTGAGGCAGAGAAAGCAAACCTCTCTGCCCTTCCATGTGCGTACATAGAAAGCCTAAGGCAGGGAGAGCAGCAGCAAAGACTACCCGGGTTTTTACACCATTGTCAGGACTTTAAAAAGAGTGCCCTGAATGAGATTTGCCGATTGGTTGTATAGAAAGGAATCATGCAATCCATCAGCCGACTCTCTTCCATCAACCAGCTGATTTGTCAGCTGGGCAGGCTGTTTGAGATCAGCTGATGTAGCTGGGATGTGAGCTGAGCTTGACCCTGTGGCTTGCCTGAACTAACCTTTTACCCAGTTTATTGTGCAATTAGTGAAATGAGTCTGTTGACAGTCACTGTGATGGCATGTACGACTAACAGCTTAATCAGACAGTTGCAACATTGACTGATGTCATATGAGCACACCTGGAGGTTTGCAGTGAAGTATCCAGGCTTCTCTCCCTCCTTCATCCTCTCCCGGTGACCATTCATAATTTAACTCAAAGATTTTTTGTAAAAATTGAGCATAGCGTTAGTTCAGGCGGGACACGATGTCAAGCTCAGCTCACATCCCAGCAACATCAGCTGATCTCAAACAGCCCAATCACCTGATGGAGCAGCTGATTGATGGAAGAGAGTCAGCTGATCACATGATTCCTTCCTATGCAACCAATTGTTCAATCTCAACCAGGGCGCCCTATTTAATCTGCTCTGGCCTGCCTAACGTTACTGTTGCTGCTTCCTCTGCAAGCCGCTTTTCCACCTGCCTCCACCCCAGCTCCTCCTTTTCTTGCTGTGTCTGACTTATCAATGTCATTTCTGTTTGCCAATTGATGCTGCTCTGTTCTGTTCCCAGGGGGTCTTTGCTGCTGCTCTCTCTACCTTAGGCTTTCCATGTAGGCACATGGAAGGGCAGAGAGGTTTGCTCTCTCCGTCCTCTCTTTTATCACTCCTGCACACCAGCTTGCTACTTGGAGAGTGAAATCTGACGAAACTGTGACTGTCTCAGACTGTTGGATACGCAAGCGACAAGTCAATGGGCAGATAGTGGTCTTTAAACCTACTCCAAGTGCTGGAGCACACTCAAACTGGCTCATACTGCACCACTCATAAATCTGGAGTGCTGTTGTAATGTACCATTTGGTTTCTGAGAACACCACACTCTCAGAGCAGCACAGTGTACTCTGGGCACTCTGTCTGGGGAGACGGAGCAGTAGAGCACCAAGCAAAGTGATTTTGTGATTACCTTAATGGTTTTTTAATTCACATAGAAATAGAACATTCAGTTACTTCAAACAACAGCGCTCTCATTACAATAAGAACTCAAATCAGATTGGATTTACGAACACAATCCTAATATCAGGTCTGGCAGGCCCCTTCTAACCCATATCTACGAGACAAAAAACACAGGTAACAGCCATTTAATGGGCGTAGAGCATCTAAATTGGGTGGTAAAAGCCTCCTAACGAGACCAACAGTGAAACTTCAACACTTGACCAACCAGTGGTGTAACTTAATCACTCACTCAGGAGGTCAGACTGTCATATTTATAGGGCTGCCCCCTCTGAGCTGTGGTCCAGACAAAAGTTAACATGGATCAATAAATGACCATTTGTAGTTCAAGGTGCAACATCTTTTGTGATGGCATCGTTTGAGTAACATGGTTTTTTTCCTCATAGGAGAATAGAGGAGGACTAGAGCCTCAAATTTTTTTCTGCAGAGACATTATTTTTACTACCACTGAGAGTCAGTCAATGTTCAAATCCAACACATAGCGGCTTTTAATGAAAAATAATGCCAGCGATGATGCTGTTTAACCAGATTCAAAGGAAGAGGCCAGCAGCAACTTATTCCTTTATTACGCTGTAATTTAGTTTTACTTTGCAGATACAGAACAATTGTAAGTACACATAATTCCAGTGAACTGGAAAAATATTTGAAGAAGAAATCTAAAACTGCACGATCTTAAAGTTAATACCAGAGTAGATAAACAATTTCTCAAAGCCACAAAACAATTTTTACTGTCACAAAGACACAGCTGGTGACCCAAGATGATCCCCTCTCTCCCTCCCTCTGTGTCAGTCTCTGTCACACACAGGCACCCTGAGGTCCCACATCTGCAACCCCAAAATTCCAGCAATTCCAAAAAAGTTGGGATGCAGTGTAAAACATAAATAAAAACAGAATGCATATAGAGATTTGTATAGAGATATTGTCTTTGTTGTTAGTGATATCTAATATTCAAACTCAAACTTTGTTTTTGTAAATATACCCATTCTCACAGAGGCATGTTTATCACTGTGATACATCACCTTTCCTTTTAACAACACTCAGTAAGCGTTTGGGAACTGAAGACACTATCTGTTCAAGTTTAACAGTGATTTTTTTGTTTTATTTTTTATTTTTTCCCCATTCTTGCTTGATATAGGACTTCAGTTGCTTAACAGTCCAAGGCCTCCATTGCTGCATTTTGTGCTTCATAATGCGTCACACATTTTCAGTGGGTGACAGGTCTGGACTGCAGGCAGGTCAGTTTAGTACCTGCACTCTTTTACTATAGCCCCTTTTCCACCAACATTTTCAGGAATTTTCCAGGAATTTATTTACCTGGATAAAATAATTCCTCGTAATCTGTGTGGTTTGCGTTTCCACCACACCTCAAAGTTTGTGCAACTGTGCAAATTTATTCAAATTAGCGTGAAGACGTAGATGATTCTGCGTGTGCCCTGTATGTGGCTCCACCAGCTTGGCTGGTTACATGCTGGTGTAGAGAGAAGGGGCTGTTTGTCTCAGCCAGCAGCTAAGTGTAAAAGTATTTTAAGATAAGTGTCAAACTAAGTTAGTCTACATACAGACAGCTGTCATTTGAGCTTATTACAATTCACTATCAGCTGAACTAGCGTGCTGTCCTTGTGTAAGACATAACGTTAGTGTCGGTGGATGAGAGACTGTGGATGGAGCATATTGAATATCACTGTCTACATGTTTACATGTTCATGCTGCTGAACACATGTATTAATAAAGTATTTGCTTCTTACTCACTAAGGTTAATGTCACTTACAGTAACGAGTGTAGCTGCCGACAACTCGAGTCATTTTCGAGTTATCTTCACTTTGTTTCCACCAGGGCCGCTCGGCTGCTCACCGTTTACCGTGTCGTATAGCCGTGTGTGTGTGTGTGTGTGTGTGTGTGTGTGCGCGCGTGTGTGTGTGTGGAGGAGTTCAGCGCCGGCAGAAAAGAACCAATACCGTGAGCGCTTATCAATACTACAGTCTTTGATAATGTAGCCCCGGGGCTAATTTAGTACAGGGTGTCGGCACCCATCCTTAATCAAAACACAAAGTGAAGCTTGCAGAAATGAAATAAAGTTTGTAGCGGCTGCCCGTGCCAGGAAGTGCGGAACGCTCCAAGTTTGTGTTCCACCAATCAGTGTTCTTCGGCACACAGCCCTGCCCCTCAAGAATTCCAGGTAATCTGAAAAGTCCTACCCCCCTACTAGGTACTTCTTCAGGGAAAGTTTGGGGTTGAGGGAAAGTTTTTTCCCCAGGTAATTTTGGTGGAAACACTCCAAGGATTTTCTAAAGCCCGGGTAAATAAGAAGAGTTCCTGCAGTGGAAAAGGGGCTTTTGACACATGCAACGTTTCAACACATGCAGAATGTGTTTTGGCACTGCATGTCTGGATTAAGCAGGGACGTAAAAATCTGGATGGTCCATTTCCTCTTTGGCCCGGAGGACACAATGACCACGATTCCCAAAATTCATTTGAAATGTGGACTCATCAGACCACAGCACACTACTACTGAAGGTGAACAGTAATTGTTTTGTTGCCTGACATCCAAATTCAAATACTCAGCACCTTGATAATTAATGCTGTTCTCAATGAGTTCAGTCAGGAAATAAAGACCCTGAAAATGTAGTCTTTGTCAAACTTTGTCATTTATGAACAGGCTACGATTATCATTTGGAGCTATATTCAAGACCAGTACTAAATATATATTCTCTTTAATCTCACCTTTGGTCTCATGCCAACCGAGTCAGATAATTTCTCTCCACTGAGGGAAATTAGCAGCTCTTTAGCTGCTAAATGCTCCATTATGTTTGCCAGCTAATATCTAATAGTGTCTGTCAGCTGTTTGGTGCTGCGCAGGTAGTATTATATGTTTTAGAAAACAGCTGCAACCAAAAATGTGAGATTTAACCAAAAGAGTAAAGTTGCTTAACGAGGAATCAGATGTATACTCACCATTTTTCATCTCCCAAAACAGAATGATATCCATGTGGGGATCCTGACATTGTTTCAGGTTTTTCTTTATCAGGATACTTGTCTTCAGTCCACTGCTAATGTCTGTCTGCGTATCTCTGACGGTGGCGCTTGTAACAAGTGTGCAGGGCGTAGTAGGGATAAGATGCTGGACAAATCATTGTACTTGTTGTTAATGAATTATCTTTGGAAACCTCTGTCAAAGTGAGGCTGTACGGGGGTACTCGAGTTCAAAGAAACACAGCTGTCACCTGAGTTAACAATACAAGTCTTACTTCTTCATCAAACCGAGTTGCACATACTTAATCTTTAAACAGTAACTTCAGGCTTACATGGTGTTATTTTTATATTAACCTTCTTTCTAATAATCATTTTAAGAGAACATATTTAATCCCAAACATGACAGGAGGTGACTAACTTATGTGGCCTGAAAAGAGAATAAAATGCTGCACACATTTTTTATACAGCTAAACAGACCATCACTTCCTGTTTAAGCATTATAATAAAGGACGGTTGATCATTTTGGTCCTAAGCAAGATCACACACAGCCTTTAGTACAGTATGTATATTTTAACTGTAATTTCAGTCGAGACGGTCTAGGTAATGCATTAACACTCAGTTAGACAACTGCATGTAGTATGAACATAGAAACAATGTGGCATTCAGAAGCTGGTCGTATATACACTGAATATCAAAATGTATAGCATTTGGATTTGTAATTATTTTTCATGCTTGTGCCAGTATTTATTTATCAGTGTTTATTTTCCAGGTTGAAATGAGACACAGGAGTGACAGTAAACAAGTAAAACAGAGAAGAACAACAGGTAGATGTTTTCCTGACCTCTTGTTTGATAATAAATAATCATTTTATTATTCAGACACAAAAGCTTTTTCTCTTTTGAGCCAGAGGTTTGGATGGATGGTTGGGCCTCAGTTGTCTGATGCTGACACCACACCACACTGACTGTGGTTCATATCCCATCTCCTCTTTTAACCTTACATGTTCTGCCTCTCTGTTCCCCTCATAGTCCACATTCCCACTTCATCATAAACTTTTACCAAGGCATTGCCATTTTCCAACCCTCCACCAGTTACCCTCAAACTTTCCCTCCTTTCCCAAGCACCTGACTGCCACACCCATCTACACACCTGTTCCCACTTCTCTCATCTGCCCTGCCTGGCCCTCCCATCCCACCTCCTCTGCTACATCACCCAATCAACCACCTGCTTCTCATTCCCTCTGAGCCTACTTACACCTGGTATAAACATGCATCTTGGGTGATCTGATCACAAGTGAATGACTCTAAAGGCTCATTTACAGACTGTTTAAAGGCAGGTTGCTAGAAAACAACATCCTGTGATTAGACCTGGTATTAAAATGCAGTTTAGGTAATCGGGTGGACAGTTGTGACACATCACTGTTCACACCTGTGTCTATCATACATCTCCAGCTGACAACTTGTGTTACAGATGACTATACCGCCCTGTGCAATGTTATTGCATTCAAACTTTTGCTAGCTGCTCTTTAGCATGCTTGTTAGTCACATTGGTTTTGTCAGTGCAGCTGGAGATATTGCTGTCAGCAGAATTCAACACAGTTTCCTTCCACTGGGTAAAATGATGGATGGTCACGCAACACTGCGTCCAACTTGACATAAAATGGGTAAGTTATACAGCATTAGCGTGCTGTCACCAAAACAACCACCACATCCTGCATTGATGATGTAGTCCTTGTCAGGATGCATTAGTGTTTACACTACAAAAGACATGTGATCAAATGCTTCCCAGCCCACCTTGATAAGTGGTTTGAGTGATCAGACCGCAATACGACTTGGTGGTTGTTTATACTTGTATTTAGCACTGTCCTCCTCTGATCGGCTCACCCATGATGCATGTTAATTAATACCAAGTATAAACAGGGTCTGAGACTTCTGGTCCAGCCACTACTGCATGTAAACTCCTCCTGAACTAAAAACACACACTGTGGGAAATGACAAAATTAGTTTCAGGACCTTGCTGCTTAGGGTAGGTTGTTCCCTTCGACAAGGTTCAAACTTCAGAAATAGAAGTCTACCGCTTCCCTAAAGAAACGACCCAGTGCAAAGAGTGGACTACAGCTGTCAAAAGAAGGAATTGGTCACCACTGGGAAACTCCAGGGTCTGTTGCACTCATTTCATTAGGTAAGCTGTTTTCAGGACTAATACCAACAGTCTGGATTAGTACACGGAGGCTGCAGCGTCCTACATCAGCTTCTGTGAGGACAGCTGTGTACCATCTTGCAGGTTGAGTTGTAACAACAACAAACCCTGGTTCATAGCTAAGCTAAGACAGGTTGGAAAAGGACAAGGCAGGTAGGAGTGGGGACAGGGACAGGATTAAAGAGGCTAAGTACAGGTTTAGCAAGGCAGGGAGAGATATTAAAAGACTGTATCCTGAGAAAGTTCAACAACAGTTCTCAGCTGATGACTCTGCTTCTGTCTGCGAAGGTCTCAGACAGCAGACACCATCTGCAATCCTAAATCCCACAACTCCGTTAGAAAAGCCTGGGCCTCTTCACAACTGCACATTCCAGAGGCCCCATCCTCCCTCACCACCTCCTCTTCCTCCATGTAACACAACAGTGTCGTCGTCTAGTGTGACATATAACATGTGTCAGCAGCATATTCTAAACAACAACAATGGCATTAACATGGCAATAACAATCATTTACCCCCTCTGTTATATGGCATTGTTTTCCCATTTTTTAGCCACTGTTCTTCTTCTTCTTCTTTGACTTAGCTGCTAACTGCTATCAGCTACTTTTTAAATCTCCCACTTTGGGTCGCACCAAGCCTCCAGGATGTGCACCAGGCTTTGAAGCCAATTCACTAGTGGCCAAACAGTGGTACTCAATTTCATTGTGAAACACATGTGTGAATCAGTGGACAATTTTTTTTAAGCATCAAAACTCCCGCAAAATGACTCGTTTCACTATAAAGATTTGATCCATTCAGTCTGATAATGTTTGGAAAGAGCTACGAGATTAACCCATTTTATCCCTAATCAAGTTAGCAGAGTGCTAAACCAAAAGTTAGCCGTTCAGCCAGCGGAAGTGAGTCAGCCACACTCTGTCGCGCTTGGCCGCTGTAAGTCTCTAATGCTTCTGCTCTATGTGCTGCACAGTGCGTAAGTAGCGTAGATCATGAGGGTCATTTTATACGCGGCAGTTGAACCATTTTGGCTTCATGCACCACTGAGCAACTTTCATAGGAATGACCAAGGTCCCACATTGTTGTGTCTATTCCACAACAACTACCGCTTCTAAAAACTGAACTGCTCTTTAATTTAATTCAGATATAGTGTACATAATTTTTATAGAGTAGGCTACTTGTCATTAATGAAATCATTATGGTGAATAACCTGGAAGTTAGCATGCCCTACAAAGCATAATCCTCCTGTCTGGGGAGTGCTGAAAATGACCGTGGTTTTCTTTACAGATGCAGCTCTTAATTCCTGTTTCTTCAACTGCAACAAGAACCAACACTAGCTAACTTTTCTGCTAGGAAATGGTGGACTTGATGTCCTGACAGACTGTGGTTGTTTAATCTGCACAAACTCAGTAATTTGCTATGATGTAAAGTAGTGAAATGTAAAGACCAACTGGCTTATTAGACAATATGAAGTTGAAGTTATGCTGTGTTACCTGTGCTGTGGTGGTCAAGCAACAATAGCTCTATTTGGACAAGCTAATCATGACAACAACATGGATAGATTACAGGCCCTGATGCATTACCTCCACTCACACACCTGGACAACACAAACTATTTCAATTTTGCATTCATTTTGGTGACAGGAATATTTAAGCCCATACCTCACAAGATGGCGCCCTCGTCCCTCATGGCATGACATACCTTTGCACTTTCCATTACAGCTGCTCAGACTCTTTCCATTAACCTGCAAGTTGCTCTTTAAAATCACTGGGTGCCATCGCCACCTGGTGGTATGATGGCTGTATAGCCACTGAGGCACACAAATCTGCACACACATTTGCTGATGTCTGCCATGGCAGGAGTGTATCAAAAGTAATTTAAAAAAAAAAAAGATTACCACCAATTGAGAGGTCAGCCTGAGTCTTAACTTATGAACTGTTTGTATTTCCAGCTCTTGGACCAAAATACTTAAGCCATTTATATTTATGTACCCCCATACAGAGGCTATTTGTCTTCACATTCACAGATCTCAGTAGGCATTTAGAGATTCTTTTACACATTTATAAATCTAATTCTGTACATGTGGTGTGAGATACAGTTACACAACTCTCCACACACATCTGTAAATAGTTTTGCGACAATAATGGTAGTAAAGTCATAACAAGGTATCCGTAGGTGAATCTGCTGAAGGATCATACTTGAATTTGAATTGCCTACTTTTTCCACAACTGTGCAGTATGATGAAAACAACACTGTTAATCAGGGTGCTCAAAAAACAAGGCCTGGCTGTTGCTCCTGTACAAATATACATGATTTAAACAGTAGAGTTACAGCCAGCTGCTTTCACCTCCTGATTTCATCGTGGATAAGCAGATGTTTGCAGGATTAATTATGACGCATTCTTTACCTACAAAGTTTTAGTCCAAACTGTGGCAGTAAGTTTTAGAGCCACCTCTGCCAACTGGGCCCATACAAATCCTGTAGCAATAAGGAAGTGCTTGACCATGTATCATTGTTATTCTATATGGTGGTTATAGTACAATATGCCTCTCTTTCAGTAGACAGATCACAGACGGTGTGCTGGCATAGTCACGTGTAGCAATATTTGAAGATGTTTGTTTTTAATTACATGATGTTAGCCTGCAGCAATAATGTTGGAGTCACAGTAGCACAGTCACAGGGACTTGAAAGGTTTTGGAGGGTAGCTGGTTCAGTATCAGAGCAGGTACAGAGTGTGGACTGGTAGCTGGAGAGATTCCAGTTCACCTCCTGGACACTGCACGGGTGCCTTTCAGCAAGGCTCTGAACCCTTAACTGCTCTCTCTCCAGATAGATGCGCGTGTGTGTGTGTGTGTGTGTGTGTGTGTGTGTGTGTGTGTGTGTGTGTGTGTGTGTGTGTGTAAATTAAGAAAACAACAGCAATGAGAAAAAAGAATTTCCCCAAGAGGACAAACAAAGAGCTGGTATACTGTTTATTTAATCTTAGCGTTTGCCTCATTTTTCCTTTAAATGAAATCTTTCCAAGTGATTCATCATGGTTCCCAGTTAAAGTTGTGCAACAGTGAAATCATCGAGGCGTCTCTGCAGGGCTGACTCAGCAGGCATGAGCCAGCAGTCCAGTGTCGGGTGAGAGACGATACTGTAGTCAACAGCATTGGACCTACAAAGGAAAGACATAAATAGTCATGTATCTTTGTATAATACAAGTAGATTAGCTCTCGAAGACAGCTTTATTTTTTAGACCAACTGATATGTACCTGGTAACGTCAGTCTCCTGGTCTTTGATCTTAAGTTTTGTTGAAGGAGTTTGTTGCACCTCCTCATACACTGCGGGCTTCAGAGCTGGACACACAGTGGACAAACAATAAAGCAATGACACTGAACAGCTGGCACTTAAATAGACACAGCACACATTTTTGTTTCTTTTAATTGATTATTTTTCCATCAATCACTACAGTGCAAACAATGATTGAATATATTGTTAAATCATACAAACAAACTCAGCCTTTTCACCCACCTAAAATTCCTTCAGTGTTGTTGTCCGATGGCTGCTGTCTTACAACTGGCCAGAGGAATTCTGTACCATCCTTCACATGGATTAAGATGACTATTCGTGTGTCTCCAGCTGTAACATCTATTTCCTTGTCCCGCCTAATCACTGTCAAACTAGAAAAATATGGAACATGTATTCATTTTCATTAGGACTCTTTTGCACTTAGTTTAAAAGCAAAAGTTTCACATTTGAGGAAATATGTTGTTTCTCTTTCTTGCAGTGAGTTTAGAGAAGAAAGGATGTACAGTTAATATGCAGCTACAGCCAGCTGCTGAGTACCTTAGCTTTGCATTAAGACTGGAAACAGGAGAACAGCTTGGCCCTGTCCAAAGGTAACAAATCCAATACAATCGTACACCTTCTGAATTCACATTTCTGTCTTTCATTGAGCTAAAAGCCCTCACACACCAAGCTGACAGTTGGCCGTCGGTCAAAGTTGGGCTGTTGGTGAGCATCTGCTGCCCACGTCGCTGCAGTGTGTTCTGCACTGTTGCCCCTCATTGGCCTCCATCAAATTTTTTTGTGGCAAATTTAATATATTAATATAATTGGCGTTGGTGACAGCAAAGCCCATTGGTGAATGAAATCATCCTGATTGGCAGTTCAGAGAGTCTGTACATATCACTGAGTATTATGATTCTTGCCATCACAATGCAAACAGTCACCTTGCAGCTGTGATATGATCCTGTCCAGTGTGGCGTGTCAATGTCTGTCCCTCGCGTACAGTGATTTCATTGGTGTCAACCTCAACTTGCAGGTCAGCCTTGAAGTGGATGACAATCTTTTTGAAGCCTCCGTACGCCACTGAATCAAGCTCACCATTCACAGACAGCTCTGATACAGAAGAGAACAAATGCGACTCAGCACCACATTTACACAGTACAAATGCACAGATCCTTTACTTGTAAAGTACCAGCTCAACAATGTAAAAAAGTAGTCTATTACAAGTAAAAGTCCATCATTCAAAATCCCACTTAAAGGTTCAGTGTGTGGAATTTAGGGGGATATATCAGCAGAAACTGGATCTGTTTTCTTTGGTGTATAATCACCTGAAAATAAGAATTGTGTGTTTGTTATTGTAGAGTGAGTCATTTATATCTATGCTGGGACTCGTCAGCCACTTTAGTTAGCAGCTCCTCCGCGAAGAGCAGTGTTTGAAAAACACATTTTCTATTGTGAAACTGCTTTAGTCTGTGATTTTTTTTAATTGTTTTTTTTAGTTCAGTTCTAGGGACTTCTACTGCGGGGGCATAGTTTTTAGTTTTGTAACAATTAATAAAGAAATGGACAACGTGCGGATGTAACGTTGTGAGAAAGTGCTATGCCCTGCATCTTTTATCAGAGCGCTCCGCCTTTTTTGTGCGCTTTGAGTTGAAAATCACTGAACTTGTCAGAAAGTTGCTGGTGATGCCACTGACACTTTTTTTTAGCCAGGCTACTGTCTAACTATCACAACGAAGACAGTAAAGCCCTTTTTGGAAGCAGATTGGCTGGCGGACACTGGTTGTTGCTGGTGAGTGTTGTGCTTTCATCACTGTTCACTTTATACAACCTGATCTCATTCTGAAGTCATCGAAATCTGGCGCTTGGGCAGTGACTTGCGGCATCAGACACTGACGAAAAAAGCCATCCTTTATCGTTGACATGATACGCTGCCAGTTGCGGTTTTAGTTTAACGGCACTTGGCTGCATCAGAAATGGGCGGGACAAGAACGAAAGTTAAGGCGGCAAAGTCCTAGTAGGGTGGGTGGGATTGGTGGTGGATGGGTCCAACAAACACCAACTTTTTCCTAAGACAGTGGTGTTTACATCCCATAAGATTATAAAGCCAAACCCTGTTCTTTTTCTCCTAAGCCTAACCTAACCACATGCGATACTTGTTGGAGGAAAAAAAACATCAATTCACATTATTGTACTGATGTAGTGTGTTTATTTTGAAGCAGACTGTATGTAAACGGTAAATTTCCTGTCAAAACTGAAGTATAGTTCGAAAGAATACAATGCATGTAACAGAGCGTCAACAACTGACGCACTCAGGGTACCTTGCACGTCATATCTGGACGTGGAAAGCCTTTGACTAAACGTCAATATGTGACGAGGTCGGCGTGAGAATGTGTTGCTTTGTAAGCTTGTTTTTTGACTGTGTAGTCAACTTTCTGTTAATGTAGATTAACATTAGCTTCCTAGCTAATGTTGGTATCAGGATATTGTTGTCACAGAAAATTACATATGCGGAGCACTTTATTTTAAATAAAGCACTGGGAGTGCTTCTTTTATGAAGCGCTCCCAGTGCCCTGCCACCAGTCTTCTGCTGAAGAAAATCGTTTTGTGAACACAGGCCCTAAGCACATGCACATACATATTTATTCAGTGTCTTTACCAGTTTTAACCACCTGGTCCGTTTGTTTTTGAGAGGAGGAGACCTCTGTGGATAATCTGTCTCCTGGAAAAAACCTCCTGAACAATGAACACTGAAGGAATTCTAACCGGGAGAAGTTTCAATTGGTTGCAATCTTCAGTCCTTACCACTAGATGTCCCTAAATCCCCCTACATTGCACACTCTGGACCTTTAAGTAAAACAGAAGTGTTATCAGCAAATTGTACTCAAAGAATTGCTAAGTTATTTTCCACCACTGCAAACTAGGGAATAATTATGGGTTGATGCACACTATGTAACGGACACAAGGAGGCACAGGGGTTTATTAACGAGCCTGTTAAAGGAATTTAAGGAAAACAGGAATAGCACAAAGAGGAACATTACTGACCTGTGCTGGGATGATGAAGTAGTTTAAGGCGAACGTCTCCAGTGACATCAAAGCACAGTGGAAGAGACATATTCTCAGTTTTTATCAAAAACCTGTGAGAAAGAGGAGCTACAGAGGAACACAGAGTCACACAGCTGAAGGAAACACTCATCCTGAAAATGACTCTTACTCTCAACTCCATTTAAGATGTACATTTAAAAGGTAAAAGCAATGAATAACATCTATTAGATACTCTACCATTAGCTGTTACGGCTTGTACAACCAAGGTAGCTCTCGTTGTCATGAGGACAGGAGCAGCACCCGTATCAATAGACATAATACCTGTAAATACATTCACACAAGTCAGTTAAATACATGTATATTACAAAGCATTGGAGGATATTGCATTAATGGACAGCATGTTCTCACACCCAACCTCAGCCTCAGAACAAACCACTGAATACACATGTTGTTCTAATCCTCACAAATATTATAATAATGGCATTTTATTTATAATAATGTTTACATATTATACATTATAATTACTGCCAAGCTGTTCTTAATTTATTTTGTATCAAATGTATTTTAAGTAAGGACCAATAGGTCACTCCTTCTTGCTGATCTACAGACATTTCTAAAATTTGAATTGCTTTTGTACATGTAGATAACATCTAGCATCTGTTTTTCATCTTTGTGGCTGTGATTCAAAAATTTCCAGGAGTAAAAAAGTTAATAAAATTATTGTATTATTGATAAATAAACTGTGTATGATGACTGTGTACAGATGTGCAGCTGTCTAATGATGAAACAATGAAATTATGATACAGTTAATTTACTTGAAATAATTACGATTTGTATATTAGCTTGCAGCCTCCTCCACCCTCAGTTTGTCTGGTCAGTTCTTTTTCTACATAATAAAAACAACACATTGTACTATGAAAAATGCAAAGATTTACTCAAGAGAAATGTATGCTATATGCTGTGGGCTACTTACAGAATAAATTATTTTATATTAGTAATTAATCGATAGTGATCCTGTCATGTCAGAACAGTGGAGATGTGTTTTGTTGTACTTACGTTGTGTCCGATGTCTATTCCTTCGTCCTGTTAATAAGAAAAAGATGAAACCACAAAATTACGATGCAGTTGTTAATGTACGTTGAAATACTTATAAATTGTAACTCAGCTTTCACACTCCCTTCACCCACAGTTTTTCTGTTCAGTTCTTCTTCTTTTTTTTAAACAATGAAAGCAGCACATTGAAAAATGCAAAGATTTACTTGTGAAAAATGTATGTTAAATGCCGTAGGCCAGTGAAACTCAACTTATGGTGCCGAGTGACAAGCTGACCATTTTCTGATTTAAAGAAGCAACAGACAGCATTTTTGCCTATATATATCATTATGAAAATAATGTGGGTTGCACAGGGTAGTATACACAGTAAAATCAGACTATCCGCATTTACATAGGTTAGTTAGTGGCTTTGCAATAAGCTTCTGCCACCGGGGGCGAATTTTCGCGGAAAAAATCTGCTTTACGGCAGGAAATGCGTCATGTATTGCCAAACTGGTCGGTCAGCCAATCAGGGACTGGAGCTGGTCCTTATGAGGAACTGGCCGGGGCATGAGATAGTTGAGTCAGGAGCACAATGGCAGACGGACAAAGTTTGGGGATAAGTGAAAAATGGCCTCCCAAAAGAAAACGAGCTAATCTGTCTGAGGAGGCGAGGATGCACAAAAAGGAGAGTGATAATAGAAGAGGAAAAACAAGAGTAAACCTCAGTCAGGCGTTCAAGAGATGGAGGGAGCTCCGTGACCAAAGAGGCTTCAAAACCGGTGTCCAGCTAGCTTTCTTTCTAATGGATCAGTAAGTAACACGGCTAAATGTTAGCTAGCCGAGAGAGGACTGTACTGTACTGGCTGCTAGTTAATTCCTAGCTGGCCAGCATCGCAAATCGCTGCAACCAGGGACCGAGTAGCGAGTGTTGGTCGGCTGACATCCTCGTTGCCATTCTACTGCATCCCTTGGACAGTGATTAGAGGTATACTGGTGGCTTTACAGCCTACATTTTATTGATTATCTCTGATCCCCACGGTCAATTTGGTCTTTGCGACAGTGCGAGCAACACCGCTGACGCTTTGGTACTTTGAATGTACAGAATGTACTAAGGTGACAGATTACATAAAAGGATCAACTGGCAAATGTCATTACGCTAAAGTGGCCCCCGTGCAAAGTAAGTTGAGTATCCTGGCTGTAGGCCATGTAGAAAATACATTATTTTAGGTGGTAATCAGTAGTGTATCTGTCATGTCAGAACAATGCAGATGTATCTGTGTCCTACCTGGTTTAAGTAATGCTGTTGAAAAGAAAAGATGAAACTATGAAATTATTATACAGTTGTTAATTTACTTTGAAATACTAATAAATGGTGAATTAGCTTGCACCCTCCGTCAGTTTTAAATATACTGTATATAGTATGGAGATCAGGATTCTCTTTCATCTCAGGATTGGACTTAGTGATGACACTGATGATAATGTGAGTTACAGTTGCTTTATTTATGACAGGCTGGACTGTCTCACACAGACCTGAAGAAATGCTCTGTCTCACACAGGCTCTGCCCCATACTGGACTCTTTGGGTAATGCTACTCCTCCAATCATGAGCACGCGTTCACACACACATAAGATCTGAATAAACTAACTGGCCAATTAGGATGTGCCTACCTGAACATGTGTGGACCCTACAGTATATGAGGAGGTGGGTCTCTTCTGTTTCCAGTACTTCAGGGTCCCGCAGGAGGTCACCACCAACATCTCTGCATCGGGACTTCCCCCTGGTAATGACCATTGACGCGGGACATATTGAGCTCTCGCTGCCTCCCCTGCTCCCACCCAAGTCAGTGAGCCGTCTGCATGAGAGGTTTTACAGCCTGGTTCGCCCAGCTCAGGCAGCTTTTGTCTTGCTCCCTCTTCCAGACATCTGGCACTGTCTTGAGGTGTCCTGAGAGCCCCTGTTTTTATTTTATTTTATTTTATTTTTTTAATATACTTTCGGGGTTGGTGCTTTGCTCAGGGGCACCTTGACAGTGCCCAGGAGGTGAACTGGCACCTCTCCAGCTACCAGTCCACGCTCCATATTTGGTCCGGATCCATATTTGGTCCGGACGGGGACTTGAACAGGCGACCCTCCAGTTCCCAACCCAAGTCCCTATGGTCTGAGCTACTGCAGGTTTGGTCGATTTTTTCAGGGTGCAGAGTCGCACAGAAATATCTTATCCCTTCTTATAAAGAAGTAGGCGGGCTACAGCAACTAACCTTTAGCCAGTCAGGATCAGTGTGGGTGAGTCTATAGCCCCTTTTACACTGCCAGATTTTCCGCGAATGTTGGGCCGTTTTGCAGGCAAGCTGCAAGCATTTAGACACACAGAGCTGGATTGGTGAGTTGATCCGAGGTGCCCAATTTCCCGCCTCGTAGGGTAGTCAAATTGGCTGAACCCTTTTAGTTTAAACAGACCGAGGCGGCCTTCCGCAACGGGAGGAGCTGTCGATGACGCCGCACGTGTGAACCACTGGCGGTGGATAAACAGGAAACAGCTGATAGCGGGAATTAGCGAGCAGCTAGTAGCAAGAGGGAAACGCAAACCTGACAGACACTGTAAAGATGAGCAACTGAGGAGACAAGGAATATCGCACCCTCCTTGCCCTCACAAACGAAGAGGCCATTAACCGTCAGATGATGGGAAAGGTGAGGAATGGGCCGACTTATGAGAGAACTGCCGAAGGACTGACCAGCTATGGCTTCCCTCCCACGTCACTGTTTACATCATACACTGAGCAACACGTTTTTTACTTGCTCACGCCCACATTGCCCCGAAAAAGGCGCATTCTGTATAAACAAAAGTAGGTAGGCGGCATTTTGCCGCACTCCCTGATTTTGTTTTTATGCTGCCAATGCTGAAAGAAGACTGAATTTTGCTTTCCTGCAAATTTGCACAATTCCTGTTTAAAAAGGGCTTATGTAATGCCGCGACAGGACATTTATTCATCAGGCTCCACTCATGGTGCCCAAAGAGTCCTGTAGAGAGCGGAGACTATGTAAAATAGAAAGAAGGTTACAATATTGTAACCCTAGTTCTATTAGCACAGGCAGAGCCTTCTATCAAGGGGCCATGTCGCTCCTACACCGCTTACTGAAAAGAGTGTAGGATGTTTACTACTGTGGCGTCCACATGTATTCAGGTAGAGACGTCCTGATTGGCTGGCTACATTTATTCAGATCTCAGTGTGAACATGTGGTCATGATTGAAGGAGAAGTATTATCCAAGAGTCCAGTCAAGGGCTCTGCCTGTGCTAATAGAACTGGGGTTACAATATTGTAACCTTCGTTATCACCCCAACATTTCAGGGTGCAGCCTACAGCAACCCTGGCAGACAGGGATTTTGATTTTGTCAGTGTAATTATTAACTTTCTGTGCAGATATGAATACATACAGACACATACAGGTTATACACGCTGCATGTGTCCCGTATTCTGCTGACTATTTGTAAAATAAATTATATCACAAATTAATTAATAGTGTATCTGTCATGTCAGAACGGTGCAGATGTGTACTTTGGTACCTACAGGTTAGGAGATGTTCTTCATCATACTGTCCTGTTAAAAGGACAAAGACAATAACATGAAATTACAGTACAGTTGTTAATTTACTTTGTACATTAACTTGCACTCTACTCCACCCTCAGTTTATAATATAAATAGTTTATTTTTCTGCGAAGACTTACTCATGAGAGAATATATGCTATAAAAAACATGTTATAAATAAATCAGTAGTGTATCTGTCATGCAGCTGTGTACTCATGTACCAGCAGTTCGTCTTACAATCCGTATCACGGTCTGTTGTTAAAAGCGAAAAAAATGATAACTCAGTTTATAATATAAATAATGCATTGTTCTGTGGGGATTTACTTTTGAGAGAGAATGTATGCTATTATGTCAAATTCATTATATTACAAATCGATCATGTCAGTATAGTTCAGATGTGCTCCTATGTCTTACCTGCTTTACCAGCTTGTCCTGTTAAAAAGAAAAAGATAAATAGAATTGACATAGTTATTTATTCACTTCACAATACTCATGATGTTGACAAATTAACTTGTATTGGTGAAAATGTAAATGTCATGTAAATGTTTTCATATCCAGGACCATCATTAATGTCTGTCAATAGTCTAAATGACATATTTAATTGCAAACTGTGAATTAAAAACAGATGAATTTATCATTGCGTTAATCAAATAGTTATTCCCATATTATTGGGAATTAATTATTTGTTTCTTAACATCATTTCTGAATGTAAATTTTATGTCCAGTGCCACACCCACACTTAAAATTTGATTTATAAACACAAGTGTTGCCCATAGACTGTAGACTCTACAGTTCTTATTAAAGTTGGAGTAGGCAGAGGTCTGGAACAGGCATAAAAACAAACAAAAATGGCAGAATATGAAAGCACACCCTTCTCCTGTAGCTCCCCTCTTCGACCTAAGCCCCTCCCACCGGATTACCGAAGCACACGCTTCATACAGTAACCCAGTGTTTCCCATACACTGAGGTCATGTTAACATGAAAAACAATCTGCTGAAAATGGAATCTTTTCTCATTTTCGTTTTGAAAAAGTTCAGCATTAAAATGACAATGTTTTGATAACAATCGCCTTGCACACAGATCCGCAAAAATGATCAAAAACGCTGTAGAACACATGCCAGGCCAGTAGTTGGCAGTGTGACTTTGTAATGAAACAACACACGCCTGCACTCGTGCTTCCTTCTACAGAGTGGTGATGTATAAACAAACAAAATGGCAACCGCACAAATGTTTGTCTGGACAGACGATGAGGTGGAGTTGCTACGGTAAATCTACACTTTGCTGGAAAAGCGTTGATAATTTTGATAGGGTGAGCAGCACAAACAGAGCTCACGAGTCCGCCATTTTTGTTGTGATGGTCGACTTTCGTGCGCATGCGTAGTGACCGAAACCGTCATGTGCGAAAAGTCTCAGTTTTCAGAGGAACTGCGTTTTGCAAGTTTACATGACAACAAAGACGGTGCTGTTTCCAAAAAACTGCGCTCTGGAAACAGTTTTAAAAACGATGCATTTTCAGGCACCCAAAACGTCGCTTTCATGTAAACAATCAGCCAAAGTACAACTAAAGTTTACAGTTTACAGTTGAAATCATTGTTGTATAAACAGGACCTTCATTGCACAGTTGTGTGGGGCTTGTTTACTTGGCCCCTCCTCACCCTGCAAAGACCTAACCACAAAGAGACAAGAATCAGCTAACAAGCCACTGTGCGGTCCCTCTGCCTCACTCCCCGCTGCTGTCGACTGCTTTGCTTGGAGGACACTGGGCAGCCGTTCTGGAGACCAACCTTCAGTCAGCGGCTGTTGCAGCTTGAACTAGGCCAGTGCAAACCCCCTGGCGCTGAATGTCACAGCGGGCTGATGCTGGCTCTGACCTGTGTAATGGCGGCAATAGATGGCTGATCCGGTAGGAAGACAGGCCTTACCTGCCTATTCTCATTCTCAGGTCAGCAAATATTGACACTTTGACACACCCCTCGAGAAATGCCCTCTCTCTGATATGACCTGTGATTTGTCAAAGTCTGGCGCCACAGCCTAGATTCTCTAAAGCCTGAAAACGGAGCCAAGCGGAGGTACAGAAGTCTGTTTTCCTCTCAGTCCACTTGAATTACAGCGCGCTCAAAGCTTATTGTCTGTGTATGCTATTATGTCAAATTCACTATATGACAAATCGATCATGTCAGTATAGTTCAGATGTGCTCCTATGTCTTACCTAGTATACCAGTTCGTGCTGTTAAAAAGAAAAAGATAAAAAGAATTGACATAGTTATTTATTCACTTCATAATACTCATGATGTTGACAAATGAACTTGTATCATGTCAGTGTTTTCAAATTCAGGACCATCATTAATGTCTTACGTTTTGGAAGTGCTAAAAGGAAAAGGAAAAAGATGAAGTTACAATATACAGGTGTTAATATACTTTGTAGATTAACTTACACCCTACTCCACCCCCAGTTTTTAACATAAATAATGCATAGCTCTGTCAGGATGTACTCATGTGAGAGAATGTGTAATGCAAGTTAAATTCTGTTTTTTAATATTAAAACATTAATTTCTGATAGAAGTGCAGGCATTGTACAACACTTATGAAATGAATGAAAGCATTTATGCTACAAAAAAATGTCATGATCTCCCCTGATCTCTTAGAGTTTCCTGTTTTATTTTGTTACTCACATCTCCTCTTGTTTCTGAGCACTTCACTTCCTGCCCTCGTGTTCTCCCGTCGGTTTTGATTTTCTGCCCCGTCCTGATTAGCTTCACCTGTCCCTCACTAGTCCTGCAGTGTACTCACCTGTTCTCACTTCCCCAATTAATGTCTTTCTACATGTACTTGCCCACTTCCTTTGTTCTTTGTTAGATCATCTGAGGCCTGTACTATGAAGCAGGATTTGGAGTTAGCGAGGTAACTTCGGGGTTAACTCTGGGTTTTCAGTACCACAAAGCTGGTTTTCTTTTTACCGGGATAAATCACTGTTGTAACTTATGCTAAGCAGCTAACCTGCTCACAGCCTGTCAACATCCCGACCTCTGACCAATCAGATCACTGAAGAAAAAAGTATCCATGGACAAAAGTCCGCAGTCTCAGGTAAAAAGAGGAGCCTATACTGTATATTATTTAAGGTCAGAAGAATCATTTCATTGTTCCAGGGCTCTATTTCCACTGGTTTTAAAACAAAGCTTCAAACAAACGGAGAGATCGTTTACAACACTAAACACATGATTTTAGCAGGATTTTAATTTATGTTAACTTTACTTAAGTCTGCATGGACAATGCTGCTACTTTAACACTCAACGCTCAAAAATAACATTAGACACATGTGTGATGAGAACGAGGATAAAGCAGATATTCTATGAGTAAAATAATCCACACACTGTTAATTGGCTCCTGTTATTATAAATGCCACATTTCAGTCAGACAGACCTCATCAGTCATCAACTACTTTTCCACCCTTTACTTCAGCAGCAGAAACAGTCTGGCATCACGTTTTATGTGACATGTTTGGAGCAGTTTCATCATCGTCCAACTAAACAGTAAAAAAATACTCTGTACTAATGTCACACAGGCCCATAGCTCTGTGATACCTCAGGGCTGCCAACTTTTGACTTCAGCTTGGAGTGAGATTTGTTCCGGGAAGGCCTTATGAACCAACTCCCAGAGAAAACATGTAATTTAAAACAAATTTCCTGTATTTCTACACCACCTAACCTCTTGGACTAAGACAAGAAAGAGCAACCATGTATAATGTTAACCAAAAATGTAAAATTATATTACTAGATTTCAGCATTGAGGTAGTTACATACATAATCCAGACTAAAATCCATGGCCCCGAGTGTCTGTCGCTAGTGCGCATCTTAATGTGTCGGGGAGTGAGGTTTTACGCACAGCACTGTACCTGCTGGCTGCCGCTACACATAGGCATGCCAACCTAAAAACCTATTATTTGGAATCGTGAGAAAGCGACAGAGACACAGAGCATTCCCGTAACCATAGTAACTCACTCGCTCCTGCCTGTGTGTGCACGGTATGAGAGGAGAGGAAGAGACGCTGACTGAGATTACTCGGAGCAGCATGCATGGGAATAAATTACAATATAATAGATATCTGTATATTTCTTGCTTTCCCCCTGATGACCTGAATAACACGGTGCTGCTGCTGCGTTTTGCTGCTCTGTCTTGTCTGTCCGTGCGCTGTCATTATCCTCTTTTCACGCCACGACGTTATCAGTTATGAATTTAGTTTTCACTGCGTGAGAAAATGGACATGTGGCGTGAGAGCGTGTGAAAAGTGTCAGTTGCGTGAGTCTCACGGTCAATGCGTGAGAGTTGGCAGCTGGTGATACCTGCATGTAATTTAAGTCTTGGCTGATGGTGAATTTTTGGATTGAGTTTTCAATGTTTCTACATTTCTGTTATAAGATTACAGATTGTTGTTTACATCCCACGCCACTGACATTTTATTGTCTCACAGTCGCAGACACTTTCGGTACTGTTTCATCGCGGAAATCCCGGGGGGACGGGGGGACATGACTCCCCCTTCAGTAAAGCTGTACCCCCCTAGAATCATTTGAGACACAATTAATAATTTTTGAACAATGCAGTAGTATTTATTGAAAGCACAATGTAAGCGGTGCTCATTATAATCGTGCAATAATGTGCTATTTAAATCTTAAAAGATTTAGTCCCCCCCTCCCATTCCTAGTAGTGGTATATCCCATACTCTTTCCAACAGGCGGGGCTGCTTGGCAGCAGTAGCAGCGTGTGGCTGGAACCGCTACCCACATCGCGCATCGCAGAGTAAGATGTACACTCACACAGACACAGTTTAACTTACACAAGTTACAACACATCCCATTTACTGTTACAACAAGCCCAAGGCCCAGGCTGATAATATAAACTGTCTGCAACATTTCTCCTGCATTGTTCAAAAGCCTACTCAATTACGAGTGCTGCTAAGCTAAAAGCTAATGATTAAGCTCAGAGTTTAGTGATAGAGAGGACAGGAGAGAAAGAAGAGGGAGACGACAGGACAAGAGCAGTCAGTGGCGGAGCAATGGGTACCTGTCTGTAGGCTCTCCACCTGTCAGTGAGACAAACATGAAAGACGTGCAGACGAGGAGCGGTCATTACGCGCGACTATTACGCACGGTTGTGAGGTGCGCAGCGGCAGATCTCACAGCACACTGTTTATAAACCAGTTTACCAGTTTAATTGCGGGAAATGTTTAGTTTTAGTTTTAGTTTAGTTAGTATAGACATTCACTCTGCCTGTTGGAGAGATAGAGAGAAGATTAAAGCGTCAAATTGCGGTAAAAGATGCTGTATAAAAGACAGGCTACAACTTTTATTCCTTGTCCCCCCCTGGAATTATTCTCTAAAATTTTACTGTTTATTGCCCCCCCCCACTAAGAAATGGGATTTTTGCCCCTGTATGAAGTAGTCTACTTCATTCATGGTTCTAATGATGCCTCTTTCACATGAATGCGCTCGTGGCTGAATAGGAAAACCCAGAGTTGACTGAACTAGCTGACAACCAGCTTTGTAGTACCGGTTATTCAGGCAGCTAATGTTAGGGTTAATCAAACCAGATAGTAAAAATATATCCTGTGCAAGTTGAACTGGCTTCATAGTACAGGCCTCTGCTCATGATACCTTGTGGTTTTCCTGCTGATTGTTCCTGCCTGTACAATATAATATGAATTCATCAGTAGTGTATCTGTCATGTCAGAGGTGGTGCAGATGTGTACTTATGGACCTGAAGTTCGTCTTACCATCGATGTCAGGGTCTGTTGTTAAAAGGGAAAAAAGATGATAACAATGAAATTACAATACAATTACAATTTACTTTGTAGATTTACTTGCACCCTACTCCACCCTCTATCTATCTATCTATCTATCTATCTATCTATCTATCTATCTATCTATCTATCTATCTATCTATCCTTTGATATACAGTATATTGATATACATTCATTTATTTATGTATTGATCTATGTTTTTTTACTTAGTAGTGTGTATGTACCCAGTAGGCCTATAATCATTTAACTTATACATATATTGTGTGTTGAGTATTATGGCCACTGTACACAAGTTCAAGAACTCAGCAGTAACCTTCAGAATTGAGACTAAACTAATTGGTTATTTATTTTCCCATTTCGAACGGTGGTGCCCCGAGTTGGATTTAATGCAAGTTACTTTCTGTTATTTAATATTTAACTTTCATTTCCAATAGAAGCACATGCATTCTACAACACTTAAACATAAATCAGATTATTTATGCTACAAATTAATAACCACAATCTTAATTTTCAGTTTTTTTGTTTGCATTGTTGAGCAAAGAATGAGAGGATTTACTCATGAGAGAGGATGCACGCTGCATGTGTCCTGTATTCTGTTGACTATTTGTAAGATATATTATATCACATATTAATCAATAGCGTATCTGTCATGTCAGAACGGTGCAGACGTGTACTTCGGTACCTACAGATTGGGTAAAGTTGTCTACTGTAGAGTCCTGTGAAACGGACAAAGATGATAAAATGAAATTACAGTACAGTTGTCAATTTACTTTGTACATTAACTTGCACCCTACTCCACCCTCCGTTTATAATATAAATAATGCATAGCTCTGTGGAGATTTAATTATGAGAGGAAATGTTTGCCATGTATTCAACACATTATATTATAAATTAACCAATAGTGAGGCTGTCATGTCAGTATAGTTCAGATGTGTACCAATGTCTTACCTGGCATAACAGGTGCTGTTCAAAAGAAAAAGATAACAAAAATAATTAGCATGGTTATTTATTCACTTCACAATACTCATGATGTTGACAAATTAACTTGTATTGGTGAAAAATTGAATGACATGTCAATGTTTTCAAATCCAGGACCATCATTAGTTTCTATCAACAGTCTACCATTGCTGCACGACACTTAAGTATTAGAAATGAATGTTTACATTAACTAAATGACATATTTAATTGCAAACTGTGAATTAAAAACAGATTAATTCATCGTTAATCAAATAGTTTCATTATCGGGAATTATTGTTTGTTTCTTAACATTATTTCTAAAACGTTAATTTTAATAAATGTTTGCTATGTATAAAATACATTAAATTATAAATTAACCAATGGTGTGGCTGTCATGTCAGTATTCAGATGTGTACCTATGTCTTACCTGGCATAACATGTGGTGCTGTTAAAAAGAAAAACATAACAAAAATAATTATTTATTGTTGGTTATTGCAAAGTTACAATACTCATGATGTTGACAAATGAACTTGTATTGGTGAAAATGTAAATGTCATGTCAATGTTTTCATATCCAGGACCATCATTAATGTCTGTCAATAGTCTAAATGACATATTTAATTGCAAACTGTGAATTAAAAACAGATGAATTTATCATTGCGTTAATCAAATAGTTTTATTATTGGGAATTAATTAATTGTTTCTAAACATCATTTCTAAATGTAAATTTTATGTCCAGTGCCACACCCACACTTGATTTGATTTATAAAAACAAGTGTTGCCCATAGACTGTAGACTCTACGGTTCTTATTAAAGTTGGAGTAGGCAGAGGTCTGGAACAGGCATAAAAACAAACAAAATGGCAGAATATGAAAACACGCCCTTCTCCTGTGGCTCCCCTCTTCGACCTAAGCCCCTCCCACCAGATTACCGAAGCACGCGCTTCATAGAGTAACCCAGTGTTTCCCATACACTGAGGCCATGTTAACACGAAAAACAGTCCGCTGAAAATGGAATCTTTTCTCATTTTCGAAAAAAGTTCAGCATTAAAACAACAATGTTTTGATAACAATCGCCTTGCACACAGATCCGCAAAAATGATCAAAAACGCTGTAGTACACATGCCAGGCCAGTAGTTGGCGGTGTGACTTTGTAATGAAACAACACACGCCTGCACTCGTGCTTCCTTCTACAGAGCAAGGCTATTCAAGAGAAGGCTGAGACACGGGGTCAAACATGGGGGGATTGCACATGGGCAGTGTAACTTGAGCTGCGATGCTGGAGGGTGACAGCAGGGGCGCTGGATAAAAAGCGCAGGATCCGCTCAGGCGATCAAGGAGTGCGGTCTGCTTGGACTTTTGGACTGCGGCTGCCTGAAGTTGTTGGAATTGCATCTCTGTCATTCTCACCCACAACGCAGGCCACCAGTGACAGTCCAGTAATAAGCTGTGAAAATGACATGCATGCACATCCCCCTTATTCCGCGGTCTCACGCCATCTACTGAGCCTTTGAGGAAGTGCAGACCAGATTTTACTGCGCATGTGCAGTCCCCCCATGTTTGACCCCGTGTCTCAGCCTTCTTTTGAATAGCCTTGCTACAGAGTGGTGATGTATAAACAAACAAAATGGCAAACGCACAAATGTTTGTCTGGACAGACGATGAGGTGGAGTTGCTACGGTAAATCTACACTTTGCTGGAGAAGCGTTGATAATTTCGATAGGGTGAGCAGCACAAACAGAGCTCACGAGTCCGCCATTTTTGTTGTGATGGTTGACTTTCGTGTGCATGCCTAGTGACCGGAACCGTACTGTGTGAAAAGTCTCAGTTTTCAGAGGAACTGCATTTTGCAAGTTTACTTGACAACAAAGACGGTGCTGTTTTCAAAAAAACTGCACTCTGGAACCAGTTTTAAAAACGATGCATTTTCAGGCACCCAAAACATCGCTTTCATGTAAACAATCAGCCAAAGTGCAACTAAAGTTTACAGTTTACAGTTGAAATCATTGTTGTATAAACAGGACCTTATTTATTCAATTTTACTTCATTGCACAGTTGTGTGGGGCTCGTTTACTTGGCCTCTCCTCACCCTGCAAAGACCTAATCACAAAGAGACAAGAATCAGCTAACAAGCCACAGTGCGGTCCCTCTGCCTCACTCCCCGCTGCCTACCTAAGCTTTAAATGCAATAAATTGAGCATAGCATTAGCTCAGGCAAGACATGATGTCAAGCTCAGCTCACATCCCAGCTACATCAGCTGATCTCAAACAGCCCAATCAACTGATGGAGCAACTGATTGATGGAAGGGAGTCAGTTGATAGATCACATGATTCCTTTCTTTGCAACTATTGGCAAATCTCATTCAAGGCGCCCTATTTAAACTGCTCTGGCCTGCCTACTGTTGCTGCTTCCTCTGCAAGCTGCTTTGCAACCTGCCTCCACCCCAGCTCCTCCTTTTCATGCTGTGTCTGACTTATCAATGTCATTTCTGTTTGTCATTGATGCTGCTCTGTTCTGTTCCTGGGGGGTCTTTGCTGCTGGTCTCCCTGCCATAGGCTTTTCATGTAGGCACATGGAAGGGCAGAGAGGTATGCTCTCTCCGCCTCATGCTTTCCACGTAGGCGCATGGAAGAGGCTTTCTGCGCAGGCCTGAGGAAAGGCAGAGAGGCCCCAGAACAGAGCAATACCGCCAAATATAATACTGCAAATGGAAATAAAGTTTTCTTTGACTTAAGTGTTCCTGACTGAACTGTATTTGTACGATGTGATTACACCGCCTGTTATCGTCTTTCCTGGAATAATAGCTGCCCTGATAAGAGAGAAATGTTGACACCTGATTCTGCATTGTATTTATTTTGTTCACATGTGTGTTGCTTACCAGAAAGATATGTCATGGATCGATGATGCGTTACACGGGGCTGTGCCTGTGAGGTTTCACCTTCCTTGGGTTTATGGAGCACGTCTGTGGTCTCCCCCTGAGGCTTGGTGACAACCATGGATGTGAGGGGCGTCACAAAGCTGTACTTCAGTGACAGCTCCAAGGCCTCTTTCGTTACATTCTCCTTCTCAGGTCCAGATAACAGCAGCCTGTTTCACAAATTGTGTACATACACTGTCACTGTCATTTTCATCGTGAGGAAATACCCCAACATCTATGCCAGTCAAGCCTATGCTGGTAAACGCCTTATGCTATGATGATAACAACTGTTATTCATTCAAAGTATTTGTGGTAAATAATAAGAAATATGCTGATGATCACCTGCTTTATGTTAATAAGAATAACACAATAAGAAAGAGAAAAGGTGGTCGCCATCATACTCACTCTTTTTCCAGAAGCTGTTTGACTGTGAGGTAGGCCCAAACCCTCTGAATGCGGTTGTTAGACACTGTTCCAGTGGACTCCACGGTGGCATTTGTCTCAGAAAACATTAGCCTTCCCCTCCCCTGTCATAGGTCAAATTAATTTATATGTGCAGGGGCTTTCACAAACCTTTCAGGAGATTATGTGCAGCGTGCAGCGATCTTTACCGAAATGGCCACAACTTGTGGAGTGAAGGTCTCAACGTCGTTGTTAGTGATCTGACCGGCCACCACGATCTCAGAGCCGTTATAATACTGGGTGAAGTTAGTCTGGGTGAGATTAGTCCCACCTAAATAGATCATTGTCACATCTGTCAACAGGGGAGTGGCCACCTCTTCATAGAATCCCTGTTGACACACAGTATGGACACTGCATGAATGCTTAATCTCTCCACAGCCAACCATGGATCTGTTTTATCTGTGGAAATGTAGAGTATGCCACATATTGTGAGCAAGTGATTTCAGGTACCTTGAGCTGTAAATCAGCGTCTGAGTCTTCATAAATCCGTCGTGCCACACCATTGTTCTGCAGCGACATCTTCTCAAGGAACTCAAAATTGACATCAAAACCAAATCCAAGACAGTAGAGTGGGAATTTGTTTGCAATAGCTCCTCTGACATTTGACTGGATTATTTCAATATTCGTCACCCCTGCAAAGATACAAGTTTAAAAAGACACATTACATTCATTTCTTGAAGTATTTGTGCATGTGTTTGTGTGGATGTGTGTTTTATTGTAACCTGAGGTTGGGTCTCCATCAGTGAGAAGTATAAGGATAGACGCTGAACCTTCTCTTGGGTGTGCATTCAGTATACTTGCTCCTTCCAACACTGCTTTGTTAATGTCTGTGCCTGAAATGAAATGAAACAAATGTTTAATTTCTGCCATTTCTGAAATGTTGTCATCCCTTCATAAAATATGAATGAAAAACCTTACCTCCTCTGTCTCTAATATCCCGTGCAAATGTCTTGGCACTTTCCAGGTTTTTCTTGTTGGCTTGAACAAGTTCTTGTTTCCAGTGATTAATCGAGTTAGCAAAAGTAATTAGACCAAAATAGTCCTCGTCTGCCAGGTCGTTCAAGATGTGGAGTAAGGCTATTCGGGTCTGGGCAAAAACATCATTCACACATATGAACTTTTATCCACAAAAAGTCACCATGAAATATTATTTGTTTGACATGTCCTCAAATTGTGTATTAAATAAAGTTTTCTGTGAAGTGAATCATAGACAGTTGAATGTCATAAACTAAAAAAACTCCAGTTCTACAGCTGTAATCTGTCACAAACACACACTCTTAAAATAACCTACCTGTTGTATTTTTCTGCCGTGCATTGAGCCACTTCGATCAATAACGAAGACTACATTTTTTGGTATGCGGGTAAGACTAGATGGAGCAAAGTGATGAACAAAGTACCCATCTGAAGTCTTGGGGGAGAAAGAAGAAGTTTGATAGGTTAAAAAAGATTGTTGAAAAGACGGGAGAAGATAAAAATATCCACTTAAGTAATATAGTAATTTTTTAAAACGCTAATTAGCACTCAGAATCAACAGTCTTCCAGGAAATGGACTCTCACTGTACCTTGATGTCTCCCAGTGAGGTGTCCCTGTTGACATCATAAGTGATAACCAGATCTCCATTCATACCCTGCTCTCCACAGCTGTCACACGTTTTCTGTTGAGCCTCTGTCGGGTAGAAATACACCCACGCCTGGAAACAGGACGAATCAGGTTACAGACTCGTAATAGGCATGAAAGTTGATGAAGACATTCTATCAGTCAAAAAGATCATTTTCATTAAAATTGATTCGTTTCAACTTCATTGTCTCTGCACAGTGTTGTGAAAGATGGATGGATGGACAGACGGACGGAGGGACGGAGGGACGGATGGACGGACGGACAGCACCCAGTAGCTTATTACACAATGCATACAAAAACACAGATATGCAGTTGAGCACTACCGGTACAATAAAATGCAGTGTAACGTCAAACCAGAAAGTGAAAACTGCAAAAGTGCACACAGATATACTGTATATAAAAATGAGTGGATGATACAAATGCCTATCATACACCAGAAGACTTGTTTATGTGTTTTTTGTGTGTCTGAAACAATGCAGCCACTGTACACAAGTCAGGAACTCGGCACCAACTTTCAGAATGGAGACTGAATTTAGAATTTTTCTCTTTTCGAAGAATGGTACCCTGAGGTGGATTTATAAATCCATCCATCCATTTTCATCCGCTTATCTGGGGCCGGGTTGTGGGGGCAGCAGGCCAAGGAAAGCACCCCAGACGTCCCTCTCCCCAGCAACGATTTCCAGCTCCTCCTGGGGGACCCCAAGGCGTTCCCAGGCCAGATGAGATATGTAATCCTTCCAGCATGTTCTGGGTCTGCCCCGGGGCCTCCTACCAGAGGGACGTGCCCGGAACACCTCCAACAGGAGGCGCCCAGAGAGCATCCTGATCAGATGCCTGAATCACTTCAACTGACCCCTTTCAACGTAAAGGAGCAGCGGCTCTACTCCGAGCTCCCTCTGGATGGCAGAGCTCCTTACCCTATCTCTAAGGCTGAGCCCAGCCACCCCACGGAGGAAACTCATTTTGGCCGCTTGTATCCGCGATCTCATTCTTTCTGTCACTACCCATGACACCCATGGATGGCTTCATCACACTGTGACCTCCAGCATGCACTGGGGCGGTTTGCAGCCAAGTGTGAAGCCGTCAGGATGAGAGTCAGCACCTCCAAACCTGAGGCCATGATCCTCTGCCACAAACCGGTGGATTGCCCCCTCCAGGTTGGGGGAGAGTTATTGCCTCAAGCAAGGGAGTTCAAGTATCTCAGGGTCTTGTTCACGAGTGAGGGTAGAATGGAGCGTGAGATGGAATTATAAATGTGGCTATTTAATATAAAACATATTTTTTCTGATAGCCAGAGTTGAGTGCAATCACTTTCCTTCATCATCTTTGCACCAATTTATCAATGTAAAGAGATGTGCACAAGGACGAGCAATAAGCCAGAATGCAGTATGGCCAGTGATATTATGACTCCATGAGACATAGTGTAGTTAAACACTTTGGGCAGAATAAGAAGCAGCTAAATTGAAAAGAGAATTCTGAATCACAGCATGCTGTACCTGTTTGTCTGCATGTGTCTTGGTGATGGCATTAGCCAGAGATTTTGTGCTTAGTCCTCCTTTAACCTCGATGAAATTGATGCCGGCTTGCTCATTAATGTGCACATCAACCTGCCAATGAGAATAAGTTAAATAAAAGAGAAGTTCTGACCATGAAGACGTTTTCACACTGGTATTGTTTTCCTGAATAGATACCGATAAGAAAAACGCACCTTGAAGTCTTTGACAGGCTGCATGGGTTGAGCGTGGATTTGCAGCTTGTACTTGCCGAGCCTGCGTTTCAGCAGTTCCTCATATGTGAGCTCAAACGTGACCTTTTTGTGAGCAGCCACGTTCACGGAGGTCTTAAATTCCTCGAGGGTCCTCCCTACAGAACTGCAAGAGAGACGATAATCATTGCAGTAAAGCATTGGTTTCCTGGTGACCCCTTAAAATGAAACAATACCTACTTTTTGTGTATTCATGACCCCTCATTGCTAGAGGTTTGAAAGCAAACTTAAACATTTGAGAAAAGTTAGAAAAAAATGGTCATATGATGTGTTTTCTTTTCCTCCTTCCTCATCTCGAAGGACACATGTACCTGACAATCCCAGCGCTTTGGCCTCGGGACACAGCCTCAGTGTACTGCTGCTGAGCTGTCTCTTTACCTTTCACAACACCATCGTACACTTGGCCATCTATAAACCTGAAGGAGATCAAGGAAAAGTCTTGGTTTATATGCATACTCCTGAGTAGCCCATGATTTATATTCATTCTTCTTTAAAATTCTTAATGTGCAAATACTGGTAAATATTCGTCTTTGCTTTACACACATTCTGAATTTACTGATGAAGGCGTTCTTGGGAATCCGGACTTGGAATTCTATTTCCTTTGACTCATCCATTCGATTGGCCACGCGGCTCGTGATAACAGTGGTTGCATAACGACTGCTCACTGTGGAGTTGATGTGAAAGCTGTAGATGTCCCAGTTGTCCTGAACAAATACAGGAAGAGGCACATTTCACAATAAAATAAATGGCTTTGTTGATGTCGCTGGCTGACGACCAGCTGACCAAAGATCAGTTGATGGTCAATAACTAAGTGCAGGTGGGTGGCATCAGTGAAATCTCATTGCTCTAACTGCAGAAACACCCCATTCTCGTTATTGCTTTATCCACTGGTGGAATGTAACTCAGTATATTTACTAAATACTGTACTTAAGTACAAATATGCTTGTTCTTTACTTGAGTTTTCCTTTTTTCTGCAGCATTATACTTCTACTGTACTACATCTCATCAGCAAATTTTGTAATTTTTTTCACTCCACTTCATTTGTCTGACAGCTTTAGTTACTTTACAAAAATTGAATGTGAACTTTTGTGATAAATGAAAGGATGACATGTTTTTCATGGGCTGAGAAAATTCTTCTACATCTTAAGCTCACAAAACTCTTTATAGACCCTCTTGGATCAGCTGAAAACAGGGCTGGTTTTTCTGACACCATGAGAAGTTGATTCATTAGAGATACATAGATCTCACAGGACAGTGACACTGCAAACATATGATGATCATAGAGAATATAGTGCATTGCTGTAGATTAAACTACCCAACAGTATATAAAGTAGTTCAAATTAGCAGCACCTTACACATCTATGCAGTAAAATGCAACATGCACATTAATACAGCAGTAATGTTGATCCGGAAACAAAACTAAACCACTGACAGGGATGTTTTTTTACTGCACAATGAATGAGTACTTTCCCAACGAAAAAGAAAATTTCTTGTTTGTCCAGCCTATTTCTCCTGGACTTAACTGAGCTCAATATAACATTAATATGAGATGTTGGTGAAGATTCTCAGTCATCCAGGTCATGGTCATCTTACGTGCTATATCACAGACAACTGGACTTGCTTGAGTTTCTTGAAGATGTCTTGCTTCTCATCCAAAAGGCTTTTTCAGTTCTTCTTCAGTTTGAATTGAAGAAGAACTGAAGAAGCCTCTTGGATGAGAGACAAGACATCTTCAAGAAACTCAAGCAAGTCCAGTTGTCTGTGATATAGCACTTAAGATTAATATGAGATTTTGACCATTTTGTCATACTTTTTAAATTCAGCTCCTGAGAAATATTCATCTTGTCCCATGCCTGGTCCTAATTCGAGATCTTAAAATACTCTTCCTCGTCTGTCACTGCAGTAATCTTTATTTGTCTGAAATAATAATTTCTTGAAATAAAAGTAAGATTCAAAAATAATATAATAATTACGTCATATAAAGCCTTAAAAGGTGTATAAATTTGTCTCTCATCAATAATCAAATTCAAGTCTCAAGTCTGTGTGTGTCTTTCATCTGAGAACTCCTGTGAGCACAGCATAAGAACTCCTGCTGATTTTTTTGTTTGGTCCATATTTCCTCCTGTGGAGGGTTGTGTGTATGTTTAGGGGGAGGGGGGTGTTTGGATAAACAGACCATGATTGAGTAATATCCAAAAAGAAGCTGATTTACAGGAAAAAAAGACTGTTGTCTTCCTCTGGGTTTAGTTTACTTGAAGTATATTTTGCTAATAATAACACTTGCATACTTTTACTTTACTGAGGTTTTTAACGCAGCACTTTTTTTTCAGTGTGGTATTCGTACTTTTATTGAAGTAAATGATATGGATATTTCCTCCACCGCTGATGTTTGTTTTCACATACAACAATCAACAGAGGCAAAACAACAAAACATATGTGATTTTAAATCAGTGGTCGCAGGTAGATAGTGGGCTGATAGTGTTTATATGCGTGTTTGAAATGTATAATAGAGGTTATTGCTCAGATTTTGGTGTAAGTGTGACAAAATGATCTCAATGTCATGCACTCTCCCAACAGTCTTTAAGGTGAACTACGCCCATTTTCAAAATGAATACATGTAATTTCTAGGATCTAACACAGTCCAAAAATATTAGTAAAAATGAACAACTCTGTCCCAAATCCAAAAACTACAGTGCTAAAACTCAAATTTGCAATGTCATAAGATATAAAGTCTAGAGCTGCTCCATAGATAATAAGGACAGATGTTTTAGATGGCACTGAGAGCACCCAGGGGAGTATATGGGCACATTTTCTGTTTCAGAAATAAAAACACTACAATAGAATAAAAAAGAAAAACATTCTGTGTATCCACAAAATCAAGCTCCCATTTATTGTCTATGAGGCAGCTCCAGACCTTATACTTTTCTGACATCACAAGTTGAGACTTGTTTCTCTGGTTTCTGGCTCTGAGAGAGAGTGACTCATGTTCACAAATATTGATTGAACTTTGGAAATCATCCTAAAATGTAATCATTAACATCATGGGGATCAGCTTTTTGTGCTCAAAAGGGAGTTAAGTCCACCCAGTGTGACTGTGTAAAAAGATTTATAGCCCAACAACATGAATAATACATGTTCACACAGGCAACAACATGTTTTCGTCACTTAAAACAACATTGCATTATCATTATATTTCCCTGGAGTTTTACCATAACCTAACTTAAATAGATATACTCGATAGATTCCGTTGTCTTGCAGTGTGGTGGTCTGTCCTTTTGGTTTTGTCTTACCTTGTTTGGTAGTGTGGTAACCAAAGCCAGGAGCAGCCCAAACAGGGTGATTTGCACCAGAGATCTCTCCATGATGGATGGCACTCTGGTTGGAGTCAGGCAGCTGAAACAGTCTTTTTATACTCAGACAGACAAGAAAAACATTAATGTGTGTGTAATGTTTGGTTCTTTTTTAGAGAAAATTTTCTCTGTCGTCTGTTTGAACAACTCACTAGCATGCACGCCCACACACAAAAAGATGTTCCCGCCTACTGTCCTTCTCTGCATATTAACAGGAATCACACACATAGCAAACAGAAATCGCCGTGACAGGTTGAAAAAGCAGACATTTTTCGGAAATTCAAGTGCTTATCTGAGCTTTACTTTTATCGAGTGTCCAGCCTGCCCACTCTGCGAGGAATTTGTTACACGGAAAGTTTGTAACACAAACATAGGTTTGAAAAATGAAAGAGACACACAGAGACGTTTTGGCTTTATAGTATGTTTAGTATGTAATGAAACAAGTACGTGACTAACATTGTATGGTGTCAAGCAAAAATGAATTTATTATTTCTGTCTTCAAGTATGTACAGCTTCTGTGAGAGAGAACCGATCTGGCGAGGTCAGGAAATGGCGGGGAAAACAGGTGATACAGCAGGCAAAAGGAACCATATACCTAGCTTTCATTGCAAGCAATAAACAGATCAAATACAGGGAGTGAAGCGCAAAGAAAATAGCTGCATCAGAGATGTTCTCAAGAAAAACAAAAATAATCTATTTCTCATCATGGGAGAAATTCTGCCTTTAAGACTAACTAATGCAGTGCCCATTCAAAACGTTGGCTGTTCAGAACGGGCCGATTGCTTGGCCTTCGGTATTGCCGCTTGCAACTTTCTCTAAAACCGCTCATCCAAGCAACTTCACACGTGACACTGTGTCTTCTTTGGTGCTAAACAGTACACCTGCCATGATAACGCTGCGTCTCTTTAGTAATGCTAGATCATACTTGTCATTTGCTAACAGCTAGCTATTTGTGACCAGGCTATTTTCAGGAACAAAAGCATTACAAAGTTATGACTTAAGAAAGTTATGACACTGATTCTTAAAATGTTTGAGTTTGCTATAATGTAACACCGCCAGTCTCACTTTCTTTATCTGTTCTTAAATGTACTGTAGTGAGCAACAGAGAGCGAGTTTTACCCAGGCCAAATTTGCATTTCTGACAATAGCGAAAGCACAACCTGCCCTACTCTGCTTATGATTGGCTTATCCTTATGTTCTTACAATAATCCTAACCAATCCCACTCCTCTTGCCTTAACCTAATCAACCCAACAAATGAAGGCAACAAGTACTAGCCAGTCAGAGGGAGAGCATGGCAGGTCATACCTTAGCTATCAGCATGCCATTCAGCGGTGTAAGAACTAATACAGGTCCCCTCTCAATACCATGAATGTATAAAGAGAACGAGATACATTATTGGAGACAGGGCATCATTCATTCCTATGAAAGTTGCTCAGAGGCACATGAGGCCAAAGAAGGTCAATATTCTTGGTATGACATTACCCAAGTCTTGCGCATTGTAGGACCCATAGAGCAAGCACACTAGGGACTTACAGCGACCAAGCTCAGCCAAGAGGTTAACTTCCCGCCCTTCTCTAACTTGAATGGGGATAAAATTATTCAATCATGCACCTCCTCTAGACTTTCCCAATGTTATCAGACCAAATAGATCAAATTGTGATAGTGACATGAGTTATTTGCAGGGGTTGTGATGCTCAAAACAAATGTAACCACTGATTTACAGACGTCTCTTTCACAATATAAGTCTATGGGAAGAAGTCTTTCGGGCCCCGTGGCATCACCTGACGAACCCAGAAGTTGTAATTCCACATGTGGCCACTATGTAAAATTGTCTCAAAGCCTGGCGCTGTTCCTGAGGGCTTCTCAATACACTACACAGCTGGTGCTCCTTAAAGTCAAGGAAGGATCCTTAAATTGCTGAATGTTAACGACGCTACGTCATCAAATCCCACTGAAGGACTGTTCCAATGTCAAGGATCCTTCGAATTCTACCGAGGACCAAGTCCTTCCTTCAGAGAATTTTCAAGAATGCATGTGTGTATCCTTGAATTCTTTGCGCACAATATGCCAGAATTGAAGGGAGGGTCTCTTCAATGACGCACACCTGGGCACTTGCTAGCCTGTTCCGATGTGTGTTCACTGAATGCTAGTCACGATTCTTGCCTTGCCTCTGTAGGACCCAACTTGAAAGGACCTGCCCTACCAAGGAAGCATCCTTGACTTTGAGAAGCACCAAGTGTGTATGCACTACTAATAAATATGTCCCATAGATCTCAAGAGCTCAAACTTGGGTTCTCTGCAATAGACCTGCCAAGTGGGAAGTCGATCTGATGAGCAGTTATCGAGAAAATCAAAGGACAGACATAAAGACAGACAGAGGCTCCTTCTTTTTTAGTTAGATTATCATCACACTGGGCAAACATGTCAGTTTTTTTTAAAGCAGCACTCCCCAGTTTTCTACATTAGGTTCTGTTTACTCAACACAAGGGTGTGTAACATCTTCTGTAGCTCTGGAACAGCTTTCCAAAGTTTGATAAATAACCCTGATGATGTCAGAAATTCTATTAAGTTGCATCATGGGAAATGTAGGTTTCAGCATTTCTGGAACTTGACTCATACTCTGTCTGAATCATCACACCCAACGTACTTCTTGACTACATATATTTTTGCCCCTGCTCTTCTTTACCACAATACATCAGAACATTGATGCATTTAACAAACGTCACCTCAGAAGGATATTTGCTAATAAAAGTTATACAAGATAAGTATTGAAAGTGAAAGTGTTGTTTTGGAGGCCGCACTATTGAGAAAACTGATGGCATGATAGCGTAGTGCTTTACGGAAATCTTTGAATTAAGTCAGCCATAATACACACAATTAGCTGTATGAGCCAGATGATCCCGTGAGGCCAGCGCTGAATAAACATAATTTAGAAAACCTATGCATTGTACAAATAACATGTCAAACAGTTGTGGCTTCTCAATAATTTACATTCTTTGTGTGCCTCTAACATCATCGTATCATCAACATTTATCAAACAATTAACCACCCACACAGTAATCTCTTAAAAACCACAAAGGCAACAATATGTAAAGCTACAGACTGCATTAGTAGAGGTATGGTATGATTATGATTTTGACTCGTGTTGAGTCCTTCAGCCCTCCTTGTCGTAGGGCTTCAGTGCCAATTTCTCTTAACAACATCCTCCTGAAGCTCACCACATCAACCTGTGCACATTCAGAATATCAGTGTATTCATGCAGGCGGTGGTGCAGGTGGTAGAGCAATCCCACAAGAAAACGACTTCAGTGTACAAGATTCTGTTTTACAATCTGTGATATTTTATGAACTGCAACATGACCAGATTATAGTGTTTAATTATGTTTTTGTTGCTAAATTAAGCATGTGTCAATCCACATTTATTATTCAAATCACATAATTTACCTTTGAAGGTGAAAGCATATATAGAATATCTAGTGTCTGCTTTGAATCTAAATGCTTTTCTTCATAAAACTGAAACTGCAATTCAAGGCACTCTCGCAGGTGTTTTTCCCACCTGAAGATAAAATTCAAGTTCATTCAAATCTCTTAAGGATATTTCAAGCGCTTGTGCTGGAAGCATTTCATCGATGAAGAATGAAACCTATCCTTGGACTGAGAGAGCAGAGTAAAGCAACCGGTCCTAGTGACCAGGATGTCAAGTCTTCACAGTGACGGCATGACGGTGGCTAATAAGGTGTTGCAATAAGACACATATCTGCAGCACCGACCAATGGATTATCTAGTGTTAACTGTACAAACACGGGAGCTATGTACAGACTAACAAGAATTCATATATACACACGGCAGCTTATATATAGGGGTGATATGAGCAACACAAACATGAACTATTTATATAAACGTACAATGAATGAAGAGTACATTATGTACATTCAATGAGTGGTAAGGTGCTTTTATAAGCAATGACAAAAATCTGCTCCTTTAAGCTTGATTGGGCTAATTATACATCTTTTAATGTACTACTACCATTACACTGCACTCAAGGATTATGTACCGTAACATGGACATGAGGTATGTTGATGCAAATTAAACAAACAACATAAAACTGAGGACTGGAGACGAGTATGTACATATGATTAAATACATGCTGGTTAAATATATACAGAATATGCACATAAGATTGACTAGAACTATAATGTGATCTCTTTTTGGTAACGGAGTTGGAAGACACAATGCTACTCAGGTTAGAGAGTCCTGGCTTTGGGGTCGGACGGCTGATATGATGGGGCTAGAATGGGGCTGGGGGCGTCCTGGGCTGAGGGCACAGCAGGAAAGGCAAAGACTCCTGAAGGAAGGGGGAAGAGCAACCCAGGCCACTGGCTGACAGAGAGAGGAGAGGGCAAGGCCCTGAATGGAGCAGAAGAGTGGAGCTGATAACTGGGCCGGGGCCCCGTGGAGGGGCTGGTCATCACTGTTGACCCGGGGCTATCAGGCCATGACAGGGGACGATTGCAGGCCTCTGGACCTGGAACTGTCCATGATACCTAACAGTTAGATAATGAGCAGATGTTGAACTTCACAATAATGATTAACTGCATTTATACGACACAATCATGTGAGAAAACTGCTTCTCAATAATGAGTGACGCTGTTTGCATTTTGATATTTAAGTTAATAAACCAAGCAAGCAACCTACCTACTACCTACCTACCCAACCAACTAACTAACTGACGAACCAACTAATTACCAGCCTACTGACCAACCTACCCACCTACTTATGGCCTAACTAACTAACTAACTAACTAACTAACTACCTTCTTACCGAACAACCTGCCTGCCTGCCTAACTAACTAACTAAATACTGACCTACCTAACTACTCTACCTATCTACCAGCCCACTGAGCCTCCCTAACTACCTACTTACCTACCAGCCTACCTTCCTACCAACCAACCTACCAGCTTACCTGACTATGTACTAACCTGCCTGTCTATCTACCTAACAACCTACCCACTGTACTATCTACCTACCTGACTAACGAACAAACGAACAAATGAATGAACTAACTAAATACTGACCTACCTAACTACTCTACCTATCCACCAACCCACTGAGCCACCTATCAACCAACCAACCAACCAACCCACCAATCTACCTACCTACCTCCCTAACTACCTACTTACCTACCAGCCCACCAACCAACCTACCAGCTTACCTGCCTACCTACAAACCTGCCTGCCTGCCTGCCTACCTACCTACCTACCTACCTACCTAACTAACTATTGACCTACCTGACTAACCAACCAACGAATGAACAAACTAACTACCAACCCACCTGCCTATTTACCAATGAACCTGACTAACTAACTAACTAACTAACTAACTAACTGTCATGTGTGAATATCTGTAATCAGGGAGGGTGCAATGTTGGTGCCATGTAGGCATCTGTTAGTAATCTCACAGTTTGTTCTGTATGTATGAAGTAAAGTACAATCAGTAGATGGGAATGCAACCACTAGCAGAATAATATTTAACTGCACTGTATTTCTGCTGACTGCTGTCACCTGACAGGGTATATGCATCTTTAAGCATTTAAGTCACGTGTGTGGTCTTTTTTTAGTGTAATCTTGCCTAATTGTAGGAAAATCAAAAAGCTTTGTGAATGCATATTGTTCTCCATTTCAGGCCTAATTATCTTAACACTGTGGGTATATGCACGACTTCCACTGTACCTCATTTATGAATTAAATTCTAAGAACAAGATTTAATTCACATTATTTTTACTGACTGCAGGGCTGGTTGAACACAAACTGAAACACAACTACCATGACACTCACATCTGAAGCACTAGCCAGCCGTCCACGTGTTTGAGGCACGACCTGATTCCAAAGCTGCTGCCCGCTGATGCTCAGAGAGTTGGTGCGTGGCCTGTGGCTGACGATAAGAACCTCCTGGGCCCAGTCCTCCATCAGCCGCTGCAAGTCCTCAGGCAGGTTGTTTTCATTGGCACTCATGGATGAGCCAGTGTATGTGCCTGTCTTGTTGTTGCTGTTATTGGCCTGAGCTTGGGCCAGTCCCATCACCGGCTGATGAGAAGGAGGTGTGGCACCGGGAGGCTGCTGTTGTGGTTGATTGAAAGCCCCTGGCCCAGCTCCAGACCCTGAGGAGACACACATACCATGAGATCATATTATCAAGCTGATTAGATCAGGGGTGTCAAACACATTCCAGTGTATGGGCCACATACAGCCTGTTTTGTTCTCAAATGGGCCTGACCAGTAAAACCACTGCATAATAACAACACCTCAGTTTTTTTCCCTTTCTTTTAGTGTAAAGACATACAAGCACTCTCTAAAAATGTTCATCCAATTACAGATGATGAACAGTCTGAGATTTCTTAAGAAAAATAAGTGATATATCAACAACATGTCTCAGTTTTTTTTGTCAGTCTACTTCTTACCATCAATTATTTTAAGATAAAGGTCTAATACAGATTTGTTTTTAACTGAAGCTGCTGATTAACATTATTTTGCACAATGTTTCAGCAGTTTCTTTAAATATGACCACAATAAGTATCCATTGAGTTCGCTCACTTTGGTCTGAATCAGGGACTAATTTTGTTACAAAGTTGCATAACTGAGTTGGTTTGTGTTCTCACGGCAGCATTTACAGTTAAAACCAGATAAAATGCCTTTGCAAGAAAGCTGCTCTTGATTGGTCAGAATTTTATGTGGGAAAAATCCAGGAAGTAAACAAAACGTTGAAGAGGAGTACAGTTGTTAAGATTAATGCGACACTTTCTAATGTCACAATGGAGGGACAACTACGCAGGTTGATGTTAGCGCTGGTCATCGTGGACTATATTGCTGTCATTGTTCATTTTAGACAAACCATAGAGTTTGAAAACGAGGCGCGGCTCCAACTAGAAAACAATGATTTGATGCATTGGATGTGCTGAATGTACATATTAAGGCAGTACAGGGGGAGGTGCACATTAATAATCCTCCAGGACTGTAACATGCTCATGTTTAACCCAAACAATGCGTAATGTGACTGCAGTTGGTTCGGATCGCGGTCGGAACACGTTCTCACCACAAACAAACCGCAACAGAGATTGTCTGTAACAGGACCGAGACCACCTCTTCAAGAAGGTCTCAGTCCGTTGGAAAGCAATAGCTCACATGAAGTAGGCTACTCACTGTTCCTGAAACCTGTAATCTCTTAGACTGCATCAATATTAGGTGTGCAAAGTCATCCATTGGGCCAGATTAAGCCGTTTGGTGGCCAGTTCTGGCCCACAGGCCATATGTTTGACACCCCTAGATTAGACTGATATAAACTAACAAGTCTCTGAATTAGTTATAGGTGAGATAATTCTACGTACTGCTGCCACGCTCCTTCCCAAGACACAGGCGCTTCAGTGTTGTCCCTGTAAGACAAAAAAGACTTTATACAGATGTTCACTCCCATCAGTTGGTTATAATGTTCAGTAACAGGATGCAATGCAAAACAAAGCTGCTGAATACTGCCACAAAACAAAGGACCAAACTAACAAACAAAGCAATCAATCCCCTGAAACAAGACGGTCCATTTATTAGCAAAATCATGCAAGTGGTCCAGGTGAGAGCCATATCGAAGTGCAGTGTAGGAGTGTTAGAGAGACAGATAAGAAGGTTAGAAAGAAATGAGAAATTAGAAATGTTAGAGCAGATTGGGGTGCATGTGGCATGCAGAAGTCCATTGCCTAGTAATGCAAGTTACAAAAATGTGTACGTTATATGGTGAATAAATAACACAAGCATCAGTACTGTCGGAGACACTTGAAATGTGACATAATGCCAATTACTGTTAAAATGAACCTTGATTATCCAAACCTCAAGAATGAGTATACATTATTTTTGTATTAAAAAAAAAGTTTAATCAATCAAAATCTTCACTTTACTTTTAATTAAATTTTACTCTTAAGGGGTTTGAATAAGCAACGTATTTCTGTGCAGGCAAAACTACAAGATAAAGGCAAGTGATAAGGACGAGGCGAAGCGAAAGAAAACCCAGCGGTGTTGGAGAATATTTGGCAAAGACAGAAAAGAAAGATATCAGTGAGCTGGAAGTAGAGAAACAGATAATAATAATAATGGAAAACGAAAAAAATGAAGCTATGCGGGAAGAAAAGAGATACAAACAGATAGACAAAGACACAGGCCCACTGAGAAATCTAGCTCGAGGCTTGCTACTCGATTTATAGGTCACTCTCTCAGACGTTTGAGGGTAATTAGACCAGCCTGTAGAGGAGCATAATCAAAGAGGGAAGAAGACACCAGGGTAAGAAGAGCGCACAGTGAAATGCCTTGTTAACCAAAACACCACAGACATGTGTTTGTTATTAAGTCTCTGGTGAATCTACATGTTTACAGTTGAGTATTAGTGGAAAAACCATTGTGTGATGATTTTCTGTTGTGTTGCTGGTGGTCACTTTGTCCGGGTGGAGCGTGTGTGCTGGTGCCGTCTCCGTGTAATCCAGCATAAATATTATCAGAAGACAAAGAGCCCTTGAGGGAACAGGGCTGCTGAGTCTGCACAGGCTCTGTGGTTGAGCTGGGAAGGTGGCTGGTGCACGAGCGTGCCCTGCCGTGAGTGGGGAAAGGCCCTTTGGCTGGAGAGCCGTTTAAACTCACTGTGGGCTCACCTGTACCTGCAGCAGTACCTGGACACACAACAGCATCGGATCAGATCAATATTTAAACCATGATACTGGAAATTCTAGAAAGACACTCACTGGATTTGCTGGAGTCACTTGTTTTGGTTGTGACATTTCTAAACTGTTGAACCAGAGGGCTGAGGAGTTTGCCAGGCTTCAGTCTGTGCTTGCCGGACCTCTTCCTACGGCCGGCATGTGGTGCAACATGTGAGAGACCCAGGCCAGAAGGAGGGGCTTTGCCAAGCCGGCGATACAGAAGCTCCACCTCCCCCCGCTGATGGGCCTGCAGCTCAGAGATCTCCCTCAAATGTCTGAGGGGATGGAGGTAAAGAAATTACTGGTCACTTACCAGCTAAATGACTAAATTAATGTGAAGACACTTTATAAGGCCAAGAGCAAACCACTTGCTATACTTACTTCTCCCTCAGTCTCTGTAGCTCCTTCTTCATGTCCGAGTCCTCCATCTCTGAGTCATTATCACTGCTGGCATAGGCCGAGCCATGCACACCTCCATGCCTGCTTGGTGAGTCAGAGCTCTGCACGCTGCTGCTGCGCCCTGAACGACGGAGGAAGGCCACTGCCCTCTTCATGAGGTCACTTCCTCTGCGCTCGGAGCGAGTATGTTGAGACGGGGTGGCAGGAGTCAGCTTCGCAGGACTGCTCTCAGCACCCGAGTCTGAGGAGAGGAAACGAGCGTGGACAGTGACATCCACAGAGACAGAGTTTGACGTATTGGCACGAGGCAGAGAGCCTCGCTTGGCCATGGACGGAGGGGTGTCCAGGTAGAAATCAGGCGGGGCGGAGTAGCGGCTGCAACGTGTCCTCTGTGTAATGTCATCTTCGGTGCTAACCACAGAGAAACGACCAATTGTGGTGGAGGCAGTCATGGTCTCAGCCTGGACGTGGTCCTCACTGTATCCTGTAGGGTGTGCTGGTGAGGCAGCGCTGCTCCAGCTCCTCTGCTTCACATCTCGTCTGTTGGCCACTTCAGGAGGGACAGAGATTATCTGCCAAAAGCAAAAATCATCACAACATCATGCAATGCCTCTGTAACAGCAAATGCAGTTGAATAATAGGAAAGACAATTCTACTTTCCCCTTAAATGTGAGGCAATCTCCCTCTCGTACCTTAAATCTGCCTCTTGTTCCAGAGCAGGAAGCAGAGTTAGGAACGTGCCTTCTTGACAGGGATGCTGCAAACATGTACACAACAATGAACACAGTGACACTGCAGTAGTCAACAAACATAAACCATGAATTTAGATAGAAGTGAATGATGCCAATTTTGATAGATTGATTAGTGTCTGCTGCACGTACCACACACAGCTGAGTCACTCAGTGTGCTCAAACTGTCCATTCTCTCTGGAATTTGAGGCTGACAGAAGTGACATGATGAGACATGAACAAAACAGAGCTATTAGAAAACTACAATACAAAACCATTTATCACTTTATCATTATACAAACTGTTAATATAGAGATGATATTTAGATGATGCTTTTAAGATGCAGCTAAAGACCCATTTTAATTCTCTGGCTTTAACTGTGTTAAAATTGTTGCTGTTTTTTTTTACTTTTATCTGATTCCCTGGGTTTAAACATGTTTTATTCTAATCTTGTTTTACTCATTAATGCATCTGTATGTGTAAACATGTCTATCTTTGTGAAGCACGTTAATGCAAAGTCCGTTTTCCACACAGGTGCGGGAGGGCAGAGAGGTGTGCCCACTCCACCTTCTTCTTTCCATGTATGCTCGTGGAAGAGCAGAGAGGTCCCAGAACCGCCAAATATCAAAATATAAATGGAAATAAATGGTTTTCTTTGACTAAAGTGGTCCTGACTGAAATATTCCTCATGAAATTTGGCTGACAGTATAGTTAATTAAATATGGACTGTTTCTGGCATTTATCAAACAACATATTTAAAACCAGAGCATTTACTGGCTGTGTGTGAAAAAAATGTGTGAAAACTTTATACTCACACATTTTAGAGGAATATTGAGGAGCATATTAGTTGTCAAGATATGTTCATTCTGCAGCTTCTAATTTGATTGACAGGCCTTTAGTACTTAAACTAAAATCTGAATTATTAACATTTTCTAATGCAGTAAAAGGTTTGTTTGCACCTGTAATGTCCGTAAAAACAAAAATAAAGCATGCCCATTTTTTCATCTAAATTAATTAAAATATACATAATCCACAAAATTTTATTCCATACACAAATATGAACAAATCAATCAAACTACAAGGTCCATTTAGTTGTTGTTCTGTAGCTCTCAATCATATCACACAATCTTTTAGAAGCTGAATGATGAAGTGAAATTATTTTGCCAACTGATGTTTTAAAGGTCAAGAGCTCAATTTTTAAGCCAACAACTCTAATTTAAACTGTATGTGACTGTACTGCACCTGTAATTTATTTAAGTGATTTATATAGTTTAAGAAGTTCTGATTATTGTACGTACCAGCTGTTCCCCTGCCCTGTAGCGTCCCTCCCCCATGGGCCCTGGAGTGCTGTTTCCTGACCCTCCTGTGGCGCTGTCTGGACCAGGAGGAGACTGGATGTACTCGGTGCCGGAGCCTGGCGTCTCCGCAGCACTGCCTGATGGATACATGGGAGCATATTCCTGGTAGAGCAAGTTCCTCAGTTTCTCATCCAGTGTTTTTATGGTGCTGTCCACAAAGCCCCCGCGGCCCAGCCGTCCCTCAGTGTCTGACTCACCGGGCCCTGCGCCATGCTGGGACGGCGCTGGGCTCTGGGGTAGTGAGGACACTTTGGTCCCGCCCACACTGGAAAAAGGCTGGTGCAGCACCACAGGCTGCTGTGGGTGCTCGCTGCGTGCTGACGAGGTGTAGGAGACAGACAGAGGCTCTTTGGCTGAGCCTGGTTCCTGGAGAGGAAGAGGAGTAAGAGGAGACCCACTCTGTAAGCCGCTCACATCCAGAGACAGGGGCATGACCAGAGGGCAGCAGGGCACCTCGTCAGCCACAGACACCGGGCATGTCACGTCTGGCATCTGCTGAGCTGAATCAATCGGGGAGATGGAGCCCAACGGGGATCCCCGTGACTCATCCACTGGGAAAGATGTATGCGGGGATGATGGGGGCAAAGTCTGAGCTCTGGCTGGCTGGGCCTGATGAACACTGGGCTGCACCGAGCCGCCCGCAGGCTCCACTGATGTCACTGACTGAAGGGTTGGGGGAGCAGACACAGGCGGAGACAGAGTAGCTAAGAGGAGAGGGTCTGTGTTGGACATTATTGGGGGGCTACAGAATCCATACACATCATAGGTGAAGCCTCCACTTCCACCGGACATTGTGGAGGACGACCCCTCTTCTGCAGGAGGAACAAAAATGAAGATGAGAGAATTCTTTTTAAAATATCAAAATATACCAACTTTTATTTTTATTTTTTATCATTACACATGAGCTGTAGGATGTCTTTTACTCAGCTGCCACAAGGTAGCGCTCTTTTACCACGCAACTGTCAAATTTTGTGCTGAAACTGCTCTGTAGAAACAAAGTCACCTCTGGATGTAGACGGCCTTGCAGTCCCAGTGTCAGCAGGCTGAGTAGTGGCTGAGCTCCCAGGAGACTGTGTTGCTGTGCCATCAGATGGCGTCTCCTGACTGGATGTGGGCGTCTCCTCTACAGGGCAGATTATGAACCATCTCTTTCCTGTGTGAAGAACTGCAACCCGAGAGTTCAGACAATTACTACCCATTTTCCAACAAGTGAATACGACATACGCAAAAAGGAGGCATACATGATGTTGATGGATACATTTTTTTCTAAAAGATAATTGTTTTACCATTTTGCTGATAGACAGGCTGAGATGCTCCAGGCTGCTGACTCTGCAGAGCGATAATAAAATGTGAGCAAAGTCTCTGTCAATGTCTAAATCTATCAATCAATCAATTTCATTTCAAGGTCGAGTGCTGAGGATTTAGAGGCCTCTATTCTATCTATTCTCTCTCATCTATCCTACTTCTTTTATGACACTAAATCCTGCACATTAGTCCTTCAAAGTGGAGAATCTCATGATGGTCCTAAATAATTTACAATAGAATAAAACACACAGCAGACAAATAGAAAAATATAAATTAAAACAACCATATTGGAAACATCAGTGTTAAAAAGGATGTTTAAATAACGAAACAGTACAAATTAAAATAAAACAACCATTGTAAAAACATCAATTTTAAAATGGATGTTTGCATATAATGAATAATAAAATTTAAATAGAACAACCACATTAAAATGTCAATGTTAAGGGAAATGTTTAAATATAATTAATAATACAAATTTATAGAAATCAACCACATTAAAAATTAACGTGTAAAAGGTGATGTTTAAATATAATAAATAATAAAAGATTAAAATAAAACAACCATTTTAAAAACATCAACATTAAAGGGGATCTTTGAATATAATTATTAATAAAAAATAATAGAAATCAACCACATTAAAAACATAAATGTTAAAGAGGATGTTTGAAAATAATTAATAATAAAAAAAATCAAATAAAACAACCATATTAAAAACATAAATTCTAAAGGGTATGATTGAATATAATAAATAATAAAAAATTAAATAAAACAACCATATTAAAAACATCAATGTTAAAGTGAATGTTAAAATAGAATAAATAAATAATAAGAATTAAAACAGCCAAAGAACAAACATCCACAGGTCTAAAAGGGTGATAAACCTGTCTAAATTCTGAACCCTAAAGTAAGCTCTCTGAGGTCAACTGATTTTTTGTTGGTTGAAGCAATGACAAGAAGACCAGAATTAAGAGAGCAAAGAGGCCGTGTCAGTGAAAATGGTCGAAGTAGCTCAGATATATAAGGAGGTTCAGGTCAATGTAAGGCTTTAAAAGAATTGCCCTAAAGCACAATCTATATATAACCATCTGTAATGTATATGAACAGACTATATTCAAATCTACCCCTCTCTTACCTCTCCAACCAGTCCTTCGGAAATCTGGCCTTGTTCAGGACTGCAACTCAAGGCAGTGGCCCGTTCACCCTCCATGTCTTCGTTCAGCATGTCTTCAGCTTTGTCCACAATGTCCTTCAGCTGGTCAATGAAGATCTCCTTCTCTAGCAGAAGGATAAACCCATTCTCTACCTGCAGGCACACAGTTTTAAAGATGTTAACAGTGTCAAATATAACCAATAAATGACACAGAACTGCAAACTGTAAAAGGTTCAGCTGACCATGTAAGTGGCAATCTCCTCCGGAGCATCTCCATCCAGATCAAATTTAAATGTCACCATTTTGTGGTTGTGAGTCTCCAGCTGGCATTCGACCATTTTATCACCAGTGTTGCAAACCTGAGCGGGCACAAGTTACACTTTACAATCAGACACACTGACACTTTATGCGAGTATGTAACTCCAAATCGTCATAAATTGCACCATGACTCACATTGAGCATGCTCAGTTTGGGTTTGCTGGTCTTTTCTTGTCGGGAGCGTGTGCGAGCAGACTTGCGGTGGTGTTTCCTGGGTTTTCCGTCCCCCTTGCCTCCACTAGCCAAGCTGTCATAGCCGTCACTTGTTTCCTTACCAGACGCCACATCAGAGTTGAGACTAAAAAGGAAAAGTTGAAAATATTTTTTCACCTCTTGGTTGGTGACATATTTTCAACAAACAAAATTATAACAGAATCTGTAAAGAGCTGAAAGACAGTGAAAAACTTGACACACACCTGTCATAGGTGTAACTGCGTAAAGATACAGGTTTGTCTTGAAGCACATCCTGAAGACAGAAAAATGAGCAGTTGCAAAACAGTAGAAGTTGGCAGAGGTTTTATTTCATACAGAAGGGATCATTGCAAGAATATGAAGCACAACCAGTAATGCCAGTGTGTGCTTTTTGCTTTTGACCATAAAGGGTTATTATCCCCACCAGGCATAAGCCTGTGTTTGTGAGTATGTGTATCTGTGTGTATGCTGTTAATACCGCAAACTACTGGACCAATCACCCTCATATTTAGTGTGCACATGTATGCACACATATGTGCACACATTGTGTATGCTCCAGGACCTGCGGGGCTTCATAATTGACTCTTCACTAAGTCTCGCCCCCAGACGCAGACTGGCCAATCATAACGTAGCATTGGGCCGGCTCAGACCAGGGTCTGACAACAACACAGCTGTGCTCCATTGACTCTAATGCAATTGTTTCAGCTTTCCTTCATTTTCAGGCTGGTTTTGTGGATTTGGAGCTAAATGTTGTGTCTGGGGCACGTCGTGTATTAATGATACTCGTTACCTGGAGAGGTTGGAAAAAGATATACGTTTCTTCCCTGTTCCAAAACCAAAATCAAACCCTGAAAAGTGTAGGGTTAGCTAGCTAGCTACTGAAGATATAGCCTACTGAATGTATACACATGCTGCTTTTGCTTTTTAGTGACTATAACACTGAATAAAGACCGACCCTGCTGTACAGGAAACAGTGAAGGGAAGCAGGGAAAGTTTGCTGATATTCAACCAGCTGTGTGTCATCACAGTGTGTGCAGATGAATGTTGTTTGACTTCCCCCAGAGATCCCTGCCTGTCCAGAGGCGGAGGTCCGAGTGCTGGCAGCGGCAAGGGGGCGAAGCCAAACTCCATTCATCTGCACACACTGTGATGCCACACAGCTGGTTCAATATCAGCAAAGTCTCCCTTTATATTCATTGTCTTCTGTGTCGATCAACAGTGATGTGGTGGTTCACTTTTACACTGTGATCTGTAGCCTATAGTTCAGCTTTAGCTTCTAACTATCTTTGTCTTTTTAACCTGTTGTTGCTGCTGAGTAGGGTTGCAAAATTCCGGGAATTTTCAAAAATGGAAACTTTCCATGGGAATTTATGGTAATTAATGGGAATTTATGGGAATAAACGGGAATAAACTGGGAATTTTCAAAATTGATGGTTGGCTCTTCATAGGGAACTTAAATAATAAGTAATAATAATATAATATAGTTGAGGAAAGTTATATTTATATTTTAGCATAATCTTGACTAAAACAAACAGATGCCATTCAAATACACTTGAATATCCATGCCATTCCTCAACCACATGCACAGAGCACACTGCTTACTGCATGGCTATTGAGACCACACCCCCTACTGGCACTGTGCATGCCTCCATCACATGTACAGAAGATTTCTAGAAGACTGGACCACACTTTTGAGCCTGAAGCACAAAGACTATTGAAGGCACACATTTGAGCCTGTGGACTAAACAAAGTGAAGTAAATTTTGATGATATTATGGGGAAATATATTTATTAAATGTTTAAATTGCAACTATAACATACAAATGTATTCATCTAGTAGCTAGCAATCTGGTAAGTTAGATGCTAAATAAGCCATAGCTAGCATAACATAAGGCAGATGCTAGCTACCACATGTGGCTGTTTTTTTCTGCCTCCTGCAATATGTTATGTATATGATGGAGGCATGCACCGTGCCAGTAGGGGGTGTGGTCTCAATAGCCATGCAGTAAGCAGTGTGCTCTGTGCATGTGGTTGAGGAATGGCATGGATATTCAAGTGTATTTGAATGGCATCTGTTTGTTTTAGTTAAGATTATGCTAAAACATAACTTTCCTCAACTATATTTAAGTACCCTATGAAGAGCCAACCATCAATTTTGAAAATTCCCAGTTTATTCCCATAAATTCCCATTAATTCCCATAATTCCCATTATTCCCATGGAAAGTTTCCAATATGGAATATTTCCAAAATTCCCAAGCTTAACTTCCCATGGAAATTTACCGGAAACTTTCCGGAAATTTACCGGAAATTTTCCGCCCCTTTGCAACCCTACTGCTGAGTCACTTTGACATCCTGGATATATCCTTCAAACACAGACTGTAGACCCCTCTGTCTGCTTCTCTCTGGAATCACTCTTTCATTCATTCAATTATGATAATATTTCTTCAGGGAGTGCAGCTAGTTACAGTGTGGGCTCCATGCTTACTGCAACAGCTTGTCGGACCATCACAAAGGGGCGGGGCTTAGCAAAAGGTCAATTGTTGAGAAAGCTGTTATATTGACTGTTGTATACCTCATTGACTGTTAAATCCTCACTCCTCTTAACAGACTGGTAGGGGCTGCAAATATTCAAGAAATTGGCTCAGCTAATATCAACAAGCCTCACCATCTGGTGCAGACCACATTTTAGCCTTTGTCGCGGCTCAAAAACTGACATCCATAAAAAGGTTTAGAGTCTAATTTTGAACTGAAGCATCTACAGATGCCATACCCAATATGTTATGATCCACTAATGTTAGGTATGATATGGGACGAATTAGTCACTGGTTAGTTATCGTCACCGCCATCTTGATTGTAAGGGAGCCAATTTAACTGGCTGCACCTGGAACCAGGTTTTATTTCAGTCACTGTGTGCGGTCCCGATTTTGTTGATTTGGTCATTTTTCCTTGATATTTGTGCTTCCAACCCTATGTAAGTCAGCAGGCTATGTAGTTAAATGGTTTCTTTTCTGTCTGTTTTCATTGTTTATTGTTGTTATTTGCTACTTTGCTGTGCTGAAGCCGACAGACAAAGTTAATACTGTTAAAGCCCAGTTCTGAATGATGTGGATCAAAGATTTGTGGCTGGGTTTCAGTTACTAAAAATACATTCCTCCCTTGTAATTATACTGTATCTATATTTCACATGCAGGGACTGTTGGCAGGAAAACTCGACCTGCTCTGCAATGCACAGCATATGGTGTGTATTTTTTTTGGCTCTGGGATGCTTCTGACACGCGCTGCGGTGCGTTTGCTGAAATTACAAGAATTAAGTGGTGGCAATCAGCTCAGGCGTCAGTCCAGCGGAGATCGGCACTCTACAGACTGCACTTTCCTAGTTTTACATCTGAATGCAGAGGCTAGTTTAACGGTGGTATGGAGGTATTAGACTGATGTGAATCTAATTTGAAAGGCAGCCTGTGGTCATGCTTTCTGAGTAATAGTTAGACATCACTGATGCAGGGACAGTTTTCACCCAGTAAATGTAAAGTAGTAAGAGTATGCATATGCATATGGATCAATACTGCAATCAAAAATGTGCAAACTTTGGCTGTATCCCTACCTCTCCACAGGGCTCTTGTTGAAGGGTGCTGGATGCAGATGTCGACTCAAGGTTTTGCTGAGTTGTAGCCAGGCTGGCACACTCAGACACTGAGACTGCTGTCTGGATGCCAGCAGGCTGCAGAACTGGAGCTGGGACTGAAGCTGCGACAGGAGCTGGGGCTGGCAACGTGACAGGGATTGGGGCAGAGCCTAAACCTGGGACTGAGAGTTTGGGTTTACCAGTTGCAGAGGATGTATCTGAGCTAGTCGATGAGCCTTTTGGTGATTCAAAAGCAAGACCCGATGCAGAGACTGGTGCTTGGACTGGGACTGAGGATATGGCTTGCACTGCTGTTGGAACTTGTATTGGGGCTGAAGTTGGGGCGCTAACAGAGGTCGAAGCTGGAGTTTGTGCTGAGGCTTGAGTTTCAGCTTGGGCTGTAGCAGAGATTGAGGCTGGGTCTGATACTGGGGCTGGGACCAAAGCTGGGACTGTTGGAGCTACAGTTAAGTCTCGGCTAGCTGCAGAAGTTTCTGCATCGACTCCGCTTCCCCAGAGAGGAGTAGGCAAGACTGGGTGGGCCGGAGCCAAAAGGGGAAAATCTCCCAGATTACCTTGTGGTGCAATCATCTGTACCTGGAAAAAAAGCACATTTAGGGAATTATTCATCACTTAATACAATTATTGTTTACCTCTAAATCCCCAAACACATGCCCTGCATGCATTATACCCACAATTAAGACACATTACCACCTTAGTAATATAGATTTTCCATGACCCAACCATTACAGTGAGAACTGAGCTAAATATTCACCTGGAAAGGCGGCTGAGACAATTCTTGCTCAGGGTAGGGGGCGGGGTATGGGGTGGGTTGTACCTGGGAGAAAGGTAAGGGATGGGTGGTATGGAAGCTACCGAGGTTAGTCTGAGATGTGAGAGGGCTGCCCTTCTGCTGGGACACTGCAGAGGACATGGCAAGAAGTGGAATAGGGAGCGCCACACTGGGCACGTGCTGAGGTGTGGATAGAGGTGTCTGAGGGGTGCCGAGAGAGGGTACAGAGGGCAAGGCAGCATGAGGGGTCAGAGGAAGGGAGGGATGGTGGGGTGAAGGTGAGAAATGGGAGCTAGATGTAGAAGGGCCACTGCTGCTGTAGGCACATGGCAGAGGAGCTGGGGGAAAGGGAGAGGGCATGAGGCCCCCTGTTTGAGCAACAGGATATGGTGAGGGAAACTGGGAAAGAAGGGAAAATGATATAAAATGAACAAAGACAACCAGTCGATAGAAAAAACATTCACACAGGCCCTTTATGTATGAACCTTCTAACCTATACTAGCATTTGAAGGATGTTTCTACCAAAGTCTCTACCTTAGTTTGATCTTGTATTTCTAACGCTACCACAACGCACCTGTGTGCTGATCTGCAGGGGCAGGAGTGGAGGAGGAGCACTGGACACTGACTGTGGAAAACTGGTGGATATGTCAGGAGGACTCAGGTGAGTTGTAGGCTGGTCAGCAGATAACAGCTGAGGGAGAAAATCAAACATTTGTTGCCCACTGTCACTGGAGAGAATAAACTTTGCGACGGTAATACAAACTGACAAGTTGTTCAGATCTAAAGGCTCCACTTTAATAAAAGCAAGCTGCAGGGCAGGTAGACTCAATGCGATTTAATTATTCTGTGGGATGTGCAGTGTTATGTACTGTAGCCTGGAGTTAAGTTATAGGAAATGATGGCTGTACCTGGGGCAGGACAGCAGCTGGTTGGAGAGGGCACTAAATGGAAATGGGAGGGAAACATAAAGCACATGAAAAGCTATCCATGCACGCGCGCGCACACATGCACACACACACGTACACATGCACACACATACACATACAGTAGGCTTACATAAAGAATAATTTAAAATGGGACATTAGATGCACTTTGTGGCCACCTCACACACATATACCTTTAGAAAAGTGGGCTTTCAGATTGTCTGCATGTTTTAGTTGACACTGAATGCCCTGGTAATTACTTTGAATGTTAAATAGGCATTAACAGCTATTATTAATAAACTCCGATTGGGCTGCAAAGACTGACTTCCAAACTGTCTCCTCTGCTTTTTGTGTCTCACTAAAGCTGTTGCCAGGGCCTGTCGCAGTTAGGTGCATGCAGTACCTGCTCCTGGCTGGACTGGGCAGTAAGCTGTGGCTGTAGAGTGGGGGCTGCAGCTGGGAAGCTCTGTGCTGTCTGTCTACTCTGGTGCACAATAGGGGCTGGTGTAGCTGGAGCAGAAACTGTCTGTCAGAAACACATAAGAGAGATCAAATTTCATTGACCCTGTTTTCAGGTGCAATATGACACGGTAATGTTTGTATGTTTGCTTCAACAAATCAAGCTCAAGGTTAAAATGTTCAGTGTGTCAAAGCAGGGGTCGTTATAGAGAGGCAAAGTCCCTCCCTTCCCAGTGGCCCCCATGGGATCTTAAAGAGTGGCGCAGGGATGATGCTTTTTTCTGGGGGGAGGCCGACACAGAAGTTAGCACCGCCCTGGTTCCCTCGACAAAAAGAAACTACACTATGGTCACAAGACTTTATCATCACCGCAACGGGGCTGTAAAGCCATGTTTAGCGTGATGACATCCTGTAGTCTCATTTAGCAACTTGATAGCAACTGCCTTTTTGAAGACACATAACGGCTTCAAAATTACCATGTGGGGTATTTACTGATGTATTTTATGTCACTGAACAAAACATGAAAGTCTATTTAGCTTGTGTTAACCACAGACCTTATTTCAGGCATCTAACCAAAGCCGCGAGACAAGGGGACCAGAGGCGCTAAAGTGCTAACTCATTTCCAAGTTTTAGGACTCATTCCTGCACCACTCTATTTCAGAAAAAAATATGTAGGGTAGTCAGTGGAGACAAATAATTTTGTGCCATAAAAAGATCACTTTGCAACTCAAGAAAGTCACAGTTTGTCACAGGTTTGTCGTAGAGCCATTTAGTTTTGCGTGAAACCGCTCAGCGAACTTCATCCCCCGTCTCGCACAATTAATGTCACCAACACAAGCTAGTAAGCCAGCTCAGAAAATTTGCTATGTTCCACACGCAACTGTAACATTATCTGACCTGATGTGTTTTATCCAGTGACCCCTGGTCTTTTTATAAGCTGGGAAGCAAGAAAACAAGCAAGACTTGTTGCTTGTGTGAGTACATCCCGTTACAAAACACACTGGCATCGTAGCTTCAGCGAAAGAGAACGTTATGACATCACTTACACACCTTGTGTATTCTCTCTAATTACGTATTTTCACAGTCTTATACTTCCACAGTGTTATGACTAACTGTGACTTTCTTAACTTGTGTAATTCATGGCACAATTTAAACCGAATCAAAAAATGTTTCCTTGAAACTTTGGGCTTTAAGATATATTTTCTCTACTCAGGTGGGTGTGACAGAGGTGTTACCCAATCAGCAGTGACATGTATATAAACTAAACAATTTATTTTTTTAAATTTCTCACTTGCTTTAACATTGTAAATGTTTACCATGCCAATAAAGCCCCTTTGAATTAAGTGAATTAAACTCTGCTGTATTAAAAGGTGGTGTGCTTGCGTAACACAACCAGTTCAACACACCCCGATTTTGGTTAAATAAATGTTGTGTTACGTTTTGTTGGGGCTGAATGCAGCCGAGGTCGGTCCCATGTTGTTCCACCGACAGGAGAGACATTGCCTCTTTATAAGCAAGAAAGTAGAGGGGGATGTTTTAAGGACCCGGCAAGGTTTAATGAGGCAAGCTAAAATGGAAAAGGGAAGTTATAGTGTTGATCTTTCATCACCTACACTGTGCTAACACTTTATTTTATACACACTCTTCAGCAATGTTGTAACCCAACTTATCAAAGACAGTGGCCTTATTTTGGATTATGCAGGAGCAGAGACTGGCTGTTGGGCTGGTTTTGCTACCAACATGGAAATGCCAAAGCGAAGCAGCTGGCAGAATCATTACAGGTACAGCAGGCTGCTGCTATGGCAGGACTTTGTCTGCATAAAGCCTCCTTCTCTAACCTACCAGTGGATCTGGTCCGCCTTCACTGTCATGTGCTGAAAACAGCTGATTCCTGTCCAGATTTGGGCTAGAGAAGAGTGGGACATCCAGGCTCCACCTCTTGTCTATATGCTCAGCTACTGAGGAGGCAGCACCCCCAACTTCCCTGTGGCTGTGCATCAGATGACTAGCAGAGAGGGTGGGGGAACTGGTCCTGCGACCGACGATGTGTTGGAGACAGTGGTTGAGAAGAGTGAGATCTCCACCTTCATACAAACTCCATGGGGGCGTGACGTGTGAGGGTGGGGAGCGATGTGAAGGTGAAGTCACCAGGGTTGGTTGACTGTGTGGTGATGGGGGAGAGGGTGAGGCCAAAGGAGAGACTGGAGGAGATGTGGGTGAGCCTGGCTTAGAGAGTGGATGAAACTGGGCTGCTGTGGAGAAAGAGCGTATGTGTTTGTGCTCCAGAGACCCACCCTGCCTTGTCTTATCCCTCAGTAGGAGAGACATGCAAGCCTTGCAGTGGTGGCGGGGCTGTGGGCTGCGTGGGACGCTCAGACAGTGCTCTGAGGGAGGTTGTAAATTCAGGGGAAGCAGAGGTGACCTGAAATGACTTGCTGAGTCATGATGAGAGTGTTGATGTGGGGTTAAGAGAGGAGATAATAATGATGGACTCTGGGCTGATGTAGAGGATAGAAAGTCTGGAGGGTGTGCTGAGTTCACTGTGCTTTTTGGTGAAAGCAGATCCTGTGACGGACAGGGGCTTGTATTCTTTGTCTGAGTGAGAGAGTGTGTGCAACATCGTAACACCTCAACCAGGGAGGCGCTTCCACGCCTAAAACACACTGTGCTCTCAGTGATGAGCAGGTTGTCATGACATACAAAGGGATCACTGTAGTGACGCTGATCAGGTATCGTTCCAAAAAAGAAAATAAAAATGTTATTTCAGAAAAGAACTCAGAAAACAAAACGAAGGATTTAAGAAAGTTGCCACAGAAATAAGAAATGTTGTCACTCACTGTTTGAGACTGATAAGGCCCCTGGTGCAGTTGTGCTGCGGGCTGATGATAGGCCCCAGGATGCAGCTGACCTGCAGGTTGCTGGTAGGCTCCCTGGTGCAGCTGAGGGTCAGGAGGACTGTAGATCACATGAGCCGAGGAAATGGGCTCTGGAAGCGACTGGTAGGTGCCATTTTGCTGATTGTTTAGGTCATCTAATTGCATGGTAGAGCTCACTCCGCTGTCAGCTGTAATAACAGAGTTAATAAAAGATAATTCACAACGATGCCCTCTGCAGGGAGGACAGACAGAGAGGAAGGACGGGGGAGGGAGACAGTGGAGTAGCATCTTATTAAAATTCAAAAGCTGGGTGATGATGTCTCATTGATGATTAATAGGTGTTACTCAGATGCTGCAGTCACCTTTTCTTGTTTACATTCACAAATAATTTAACCATTGCAAGTCATAGTCAGTGCCATTTCCTGTTAATGGATGAGAGAATTCTAAGGGCCCTGACACACCAAGCCGATGGTCGACCATTGACCAATGTCAGGATGTTGGTGAGTGTCTGTCACCCTAGTTTTTGTGGTGTGTCATGCAGAGTTTGCACTAGTCAAAGAAAAACTGAAGTGATGAAAGCAAACAATTAGCTAAAGTCAAGAGAGAGTGCGAGAGATTAGATAAGATTATGTTTTCAGCCGTTGAGCTCTTCAGCTGAAACAGCTCATGATTGTGATATCGTGATATCCTTTGATCTGCCAACATCAGGTTGTGTTGCTAATGTGCTAACTGGCTAACCAGCGTATTGAATCCGTTCTGTTGGTCTTCTGGTTTCCCTTTATGAATCATGAATACAGACTACCATCACCTACTGCTATGGAGAGTTATTTCCTTTCATGCAGGCACAAAACATATGTGCTAGCTGGCTACTGACTGTAGTCTACGGTGTGTTCAAGTGCAACTTCTTGGCTGAGACCAATGACTGTATATGAAATGGACAATGTGTCTTCAATTCCTCCCACTTTACAAAAATGAAGCCAAAATATCCTCGATATGTCTGCTGCCATCTTGTGCTGGTGACGTCAGTTGGAGCCAGAGCCTGAACAGTTGTTATTTAAGCGGTATTGAGTTCCTGCTCATACATCAATTCAACCTATCGCAAGCAGCGTTATTGATCACGAGCATACCGACTGGCACACACAGCTGTAAATCATGACTTCAAACCTTTTTATAGCATCAAATAAGTATTTAAAACCAAACATTTAGAAAATAACTACCTAAAATGACAGAAACCATTGTGTACTTTGAGATGGCCCATGTCCCATCTGCTAACATGGAGGGGGCAGGGTTTATGACCCATACTGCAGCTGGCCACAGGGGGGCGAGCAAGACGTGGGGTGGGTAAGCCTGGCCTAGAGACTTGACTAAACTGGGCTGATGTGGAAAGAGTGTGTATGTGTGTGTGTCCCAGGGATGCATGCTGCTTTGTCTTGACAAGATGGTGATCAAGATGTTTTGGCTTCACATTTGGAGAGCTGTCACATCATCCATCTTATATCCAGTCTATGGCCGAGACACAGAGGACGCAAGGTGACGCAACAGTCTGGCTCCGTCGCCACTAATTGTTTGATATCGGCTTGGTGTGTCTGGGCCTCAGTAGTAACACTGAGGTTGTATGATACACGATACATTCATGTTATATCCAAATGCAGGTTCTCACATGTGGCAGTCATGGTGACTGGCACGGTGCAGATCAGGGTCTGCTGCTCCCCCTCTTGCTCCTCATAATCTGTCGTAACTAATGTGGGTGCCTGGGGTACAACAGCACCGGGCACTTGCAATAGGTTCTGCTGCGGCTTCTTCACAGCTACATCGCCATTTGCTGACGAGAAAGTCCGCTCCCTCCGCCACTTGATGAGAGCCACGCGGTCCCGGATGGACTTCCCGACTATCTTCACATCACAGTCCAGGAAAAAACCCGATTCCACCTACAGGACAGAGGTAAGATGCTCACTGCAGCTCAGAACAAACCAAATTTGTAATTCAAGCCTTATGTGATCAATCAACAAATCGACATTCTTAGCATGGAAGAGCAAAGATCAACTGATCAGATGCTCTTGTTTCAATCAATACAGTACACTCACTCAAGGATATGATTGCAGACATGATGATGAACCAACTCCCAGTTACAGTACACTGAATTCAAAGGGCCAAGGATTGTGTTAAAGACAGCTGCATTTTACAAGATACTTCTGTTTCCAAAAACCTATGAAGTGGAGTGATACTAGTCCATAACTGATATATTGAAAGCACCTTACTGTATTTTCTCCCCTGTACCTTTGTGTATTACTGTGATTATACCACAGCCACTTATCTGAGCCAAAATGTGTTCAATCACCATTCAAAGTTAGTTTTTAGCCACTGTAATCAATGAGAGTTAGACCTGTTTTATAAATGAGAGTTTACTTGTAATGCAGCACAAAGTAGTGTTGTTGCTATGGTTACCTGCAGCTTAATATTCCTTACGCACTGAATAAGAGCTATTTTTGAAGTGTCAATGGGTTTTAACAGACACAAGCCAGCCAATCAGAAATGGGTATTTTCCAAGGCTATGGCCGAGTCGACAAATGGGGGTGGAAGAACACAAAGTGTGACCTGGCCAGAACCAACAAAAGCCAAGGTCAAAAGAGAGCAGAGACATCCAGACCAGCCTAAAGGAAAAGGAATCGATCCGAGGAACACTTGGTTAAGCCTGGTCTCTGACATCTGACTGATACCAACTTAGTAAGAAATACTAACAATAAAGCTAGCATCAAAGAAAAAGTCACAGTCAACAACTATTGTCTGTGTATATTCAAACAATAAAACAATTCATTGAGTACCTTAAAGTGGAAAAAGACATGTTGTTTCCTTTAGCTTATCATCGTGAGTAATCAACTTTACTTTTATAGCGCCTTTCTAGTCTTCCGTCCACTCAAAGCGCTTTTACACTACATCACATCCACCCATTCACACACACTTTCACACAGGTGGGCCGAAGCTACCACACATTGTGCCACCTGCTACTCAGTAACCATTCACACGCACTCACACACCAAAGGAACAGCCATCGGGAGCAATTCGGGGTTCGGTATCTCACCAAAGGAGATTGGGCGAGATACCGAACTCAGAGCGGGTTGTCCAGATTAGTGGACGACCCGCTCTACCTCTGAGCCACAGTATGTAAATGTTGATTGCACAATGTAATGGCTGTAGAATAATGACACCGTCAGTGATTAGATTGGTTCCCTGTAAACTAGGGCTGCACAATTAATCCTAATATTATCAAAATCACAATATGGCCGAGTGCAATATCCAAATTGCAGGAGCTGCATTTTTCTGGTAAAGCTAAAATATGTCTCAACATAGCATTATAAATGAATCATCAAGGTGCCACAGAGATGCCTCGGCCTTCAAATCTTAATCCAGACATAAGGGATTACGCTTGTTTGGTACAGACCCCAGGAAAAAATGTATTTGTTGATGTATTTATTCCACCCAGAAGTCCTGATTGTACAATCATGTTATTCAAATCGGCGTTCTTGCTGCACTACATTGTTGTCTACTGTGTGTCTTGATTGTATGATGGTTGTATCTGCTATGCAGCTATGTCGCACTATGTGCCCAAAACAAATTTATTTCTATGGGTTTATTTTTTAGTAAAAAATTAATGCAAAAATTATAATTCCAACTAAAGTCATGACCCAAATTGCAATCACAGTATCAATCAAAAATAATTGCAATATTATTTTTTCCACATGTTGGGCAGCCCTACTAAAAGCTTCACTTTCACTGTGCAATCCTTTCTGCCACTGGGTACGATCTCCCGGGAAAATGAAGGCTTGATTTACGGCACGAAGGAAGAACGTCAACCATTGCACAACCAAAACAGGAAGAATCTAGCACTTGTGTTTTTCCCAAGTTGCTATCGGTAGCTAATCCTCTGTTACCAAAGTGTATCAATGTAAGATCTTTGCTGTTACTCTCCCCAGTGGCAGAAATGGCAGACGGTTGACAACCAAAGTAACTGTGGAAGCTGTGGCAGGTTTTAGGCTCTGAGGAAAACAGAAAGCAATCCGTCTTTGCAACAGTAGCGGCAACTTGGAAAACACTAGATGGAGAGAAGTTGAAAAGTTGCCTCTTTCCACTTTAAAATATTTGTTTACCATTTCTTGGGCAACAACCTCTGGGACCTCGTTCACCAAGTCGAAGGAAAACTCAATGGCACCAGTGTCCTTGTATTTCCCCTTCAGCTTTTTAGTATCCTCAACCCACAGCTTCAGAGCAATGGATGATTTCTTCCCATCATCGTCTTCATTCAGCTCCACCCTCACGCCTGTGTCCTCTGCAAAGAAGGCATGGTTCAGGAGGTCCTTGATGGAGTACCTGCAGGAAATACACAAACACCAGCTACTGCCTTGGGCTAGAGGTCACAATGATAGTAACCTGACCTAATGATGCAAAACACACAAACACACCAAACATGAGACCCAAATACTGGCATTGACGTCACACTGCAGGAACAAAAACAAAACAGCACCTCTACCTTTATACCAAATGCGTCATGAGCTCTGAGACAAACAGGTCAGATAGGTCCCGCTCCACTTACCTTTCCTCCCATCTGTGGCAGATACATTCACCAATTATTTCCTTAATTTCTGGGTCACTGACTTTGCTGTAGCTGGCAGGTTTCACCCCCTGGAAAACAAACCACCATTAACATGTCTTAAAACTCAGAACAGCAGTACTTAGTGTGCGACTGCACAGTATAGTAAGTACCGTCTGCAAACATTAATTACAGACTCTCCAAAACACACAGGAAGCTACTACTGCCCAAGAGGACTTTTGGGGTGCTAGAACGATTAGCCTGGTGATCATTTGATCCATGAAAAAACGAATAAAATTAGAATTATTATTAATTATTATACTGTAAAACTGTGATTAATAGCCTGGGCTGTTATTTCCTTCAATCACTGAACTCCACTAGGGTTTATTTGGGACAGGCCCTTAATTCATTTTACACAAAACTCTTGCTCAGCAAATATGGGAAATACAATCAAATTGTTTATTTAAAGCAGCATGAATATTACTTGTACAAAAATCAGGCTACTGAATATCACAAATCATTCATTTGATCGATCTCTGACAGACAGTGCATCAGAGGGAGAGTTATGATGCGTGCACCCGGCATACCAACACAACAGCTCTTTATCCTGTTAAAACAATACTCACAACTTGAATTGAAGTTTATGAAAAACCCTTTTAATTTTTCTGATCAGAAACTCTTACGGATTAAATAATAAAAATAATATATATAAATAATCAAGGAATAGACAGATGTTCGAACTTAATGACCCTTCAGAGGTAGGGAGTCTTTCCGCCTCTCTTGTGAATCTGAATAAATCATACTTTTGTGCTCACGGTTTCAGTTAGATGAACTCTATGATTGAATTGTAGAGAATCTAACCAAGCTAAATATGTGTAGCATGTCTATACTGACAAAAATTTAAGCATTTATATTTGTTATGTGCAGTTTAAGCAGTTAACTAATGTTAGTTCAAGCAAGTAGCTGACGACTCGTTGGGCTTCAAGAGGTTTTTTATCCAAAGAACCTCTATAAATGGCAACCAGACCCAGCATCTAATTTAGACCTGTATTTATTTGTCAGAATGTGTAGCCATACCCGGCTAGTAAAAGAGACACAGTGTTTAATTGGGACTCAGCTTTTAAGTTAAGTTGGTTCATTGTGGGAGTCATTTATAAAGTAAAAATACAAAACATTTTCATTTAATTTAAAAAAAAACAAAAACGTTTTCTTCTAAAAAATGAAAAGTTGAACTCCAAAGAAATAAAACACACCCTTCTCCAGTATAATGCAGTGACAGCCTTACTTCTCTGGTATGACCAGACAGTAGCTTGTGTGTCCTATGTAAGCAAACTATAAACAAATATTGTTATGCAAAGAATATTTCTGAGTTACACTGAAAACACATGGAGCTGTGGCTCACAGCAGTCATTACATTTTTCAGCAACTTTTCATGTGTTCATGTGTTTCTGGTGGGAAGAAATTCTCTGTTACAAAGGTCAACATATCACAGGATTCTGTTTATTGATTGGCCTAAAGGTTTTCACTGGCTACAATTTGCCACCAAAACTTAAGCTATCCCCAGGTTTTGCTTTGGCTGCACTTCGCCGCAGAATCAAATAGCTGCAGCTCACTGTGCTCGGAGCGCACGCCGCAGCTTCCAATAGACATTGCATGGCAGCTTGCCGCAGGCCACACATAGTCAGTTTGCTAGCTTACATACAAGATTTGAAGACTTGCTGTTACTTTGGTTAAATGTGGTGGGCAGGTGTCATCAGTTTTAACATTTTAAAGTCTGTGTGGTCAGTCCGTCTTTTGAAAATACATATTTGATTTATTTTGTTACTACTCAAAACAGTTGCAACAGCAATAAGTTTAACAGCTTTAAATGTGAACTCACACTGGTGACTTTGCGGTAGATCTGAGCCGCGTTTTGACACTCAGAGTAGGGATATTCTGAGGTGGCCATCTCCAGCATGCACATCCCAAACGCGTAGACATCCACAGCCTCGTCATAGTGCTCCTCGTACATCTCTGGGGCCATGAACTCTGGAGTGCCTGGAGAATTAATGTAAGAGAGGAAGATAAATTATAAAGTCACATGCAGTTATCAGAGTGTCATTGTATTTCAGTGGGATCAATACCAGCATCAAGGACTGAAACCCAACACGGCTGCTTAATCGTGGCTCCAAGAATTTAGTGATCACTCAAATGACAGGCAGAAAAGAAATGGTTCAAAAGTAAAAAACACAAATGTCGGATGTTCTGCGCGTCTTTAACTCAATAATATGATGTTACTCTTTGAGCACTAAACTACTTCGACCAAACTTTGGAGGGCTTAAAGGGTAACTTAAGTATTTTTCGACCTGGACACCTTTTTATCATGTTTCTGTGTCCAAGTAACTACTGGCAACAACAGTTTTTGAAACTGGTCCAGTAATGAAAGAGGCCGCTACAGCTGGCAGCAGCGAAACAGGCTGCAATGTAACCACTGGGGGCAATTGTGCATTGTCAATTTACATCCACTTAAAGTTTGTTTTTGCCACTAACAGGCTCAGATCATTATTTTAAGTGTCTGACAACATTATGGAAAGCATTCCTATAGAGACAGACCTTTTTGTTTCAGAGTAAGATTTTTGTTTAACCAGAAACAGCCTCAAAATCACCATCGCAAAACCCACCAGACTCCATTCAAATAAACAGTAATTTTATCATCGTAAAAAACACTTCATTCAAAGTCCACAAAAACAAAATAAAATCACAAAAGCTGTCTTGGTTCGTCTCTCCACTTTTCCAACAATAAGCAACTCTGGTTTGGGTTGAAATAAAACCTTATTCACCCAGTTAGATGTGGAAATATGCTGGCTCTATTCACACTAAAATTGCTGCTTATTTAAATGGAGTCTGGTGGGTTTGGCAATGGCAATTTCAGGGCTGTTTCGGGTCAAACAAAAAGGATCTGACGCTTTAACACAAAGGTCTGTCATTGAGGGTGCACAATTGCCTCAAGTAATTACACTGCAGCCTGTTTAGCTGCTGCCGACTGCAGCCTTCTTGCTCAGTGCTGGACCAGTTTCAAAAACTGTTGCTCCCATTAGTCACTTAGACACAGATAGGTGGGAAAACAGGGTCCGGGTTGAAAAAAGTTACTCTTTAAAGTGGACACTCGTTCTTCTCATTAAAATCAGACACACTGTAAAAATATAAGCCACTGGTAGGATTGTGCAACTGGAAGGATCTAGTCTTTTGCAAAACAACATATAGTCTTGTATTTTCATAAAATGTGAACTGTTATCATTTAAAACAGCTCATGGAAGAACTGCTTTTGAAACACATAACACACAAAACATGATTTTGACTTTAAAGCAGCTACAATCAATCATGTCTCTTGTCAGTGTTGTTTTTGGCCACAGCTGTTTTTACTGAAAAAGGTCTGAAAACACACTGTACTCTACCTGTCAACCAGCAGACAGTAGACAGACAAAGTTAGCGACTGTAGCATTTGGGAGCTAAAGGGCCAGATAAATCCTGTGGGAGTTGGTGGAGACCAAAACAGAGCTAAAAGGAGAGTGAATATTGGTCTCACATTCATCAGGTTACCAGTCCAGATCAATGCTAATGTTGCTCCACATCAACAAGTATATAAACTTAAACAATGAAAATGTGCACATGGAAGAAGTTTGCCCAGTCTGCCAGAAAGCCCTTCCTAGCAGAAACCAAACCACGATTTTTTTTCCTGCCCTAAATGTTATACTACTCAGAAATAGTTGGTTATTGTTTGTAAACAGCATCCCTAGCAAAAGCCAACCCCTGTCTAAGGCTCAGCAAAGGATGTTTTTCCTGTGGCAGCTGACAAAGATAATGATGGTGCAATTCCACACTGCCATCATTGAATCCATCCTCACCTCCTCCGTCACTACCTGGTATGCTGCTGCCACCGCAGAAGACAAAAGGCAGAATGCATCCTGTCCTCCGCTCTGCTGACAAGGTGATTGGCTGCAATCTTTTGTCTCATCAGGAACTATACAAGACCCTGAATGTGGCGGACAATATTGTGGCCGACCCCTCCCACACTGGACACAAACTCTTTGAAACACTTGAAACACTCCCCTCTGGCAGGAGGCTGCGGTCCATCAGGACAAAAACCTCACGCTACAAGAACAGTTTCTTCCTGACTGCAGTGGACTCCCACTGACATGCATTCTTACAACCCCCGCCATCTATATGTGTTACATTTAAGCACATCTTGGACTATTATCTTTGCACATTTGCATATCTGCTCTACTGTAATGCACATCACCTGCTTAATATTTTTGCAGATCCTGCACAAAACTATACAGCTTTTTTTTTTTTATCCCTGAAACAAATATATAGCACATATTTGTTACGTTACAAACTTTTTAAAAGTATCTTGGCATTGTTCACTATAATTTTTCTATTCTATATTTAAGTTCTTGGGAGTTGCAGTACTTTTATTGTATGTTTAATGTATGCATCAAAAACCAAAGCAAATGCATTGTAAGTGAAAACCTACTTGGCAATAATTCCTCTTCTGACTGTGATTTCCACTCTGCGTTTTGCCTCACTATGTTTGCATTTTTCAGCACTGTGTCTGTGATTTTCACAGCCTCCTCTTGGATGTGTGCTGCTAACAGTCTGGTACCTGGTCGCCACCTTTATATAAAGTCCCAACCTCACCTGTGCGCTGTGCCCAGGAACGTCTGGAACACAGAATTAATAATAAGAAAATACAGGCAGAGGGCAGAGTCTTGTGCAGATACATACACCACCATATACTTCTAGCGGGTTATAAATGATGATGGAGAGGGATTACTTCTGTATGAGTCTATAAGTTGTTCTTTCCGGACAGAAAGCCCTCTTGGCAAACTTCTCCCAACAGCTGTTTGAGTCTCAAGTCTTGTGTGTGTTGCAGGTTTAAAATAAACACTCTGATCGTCACATTTCAATAAACACACAGTAACTGATAACTAACCAATAACACTTTTAGCAAAGGAGGCCCTCTTCAGTGTTGCCAGGCCCAGGTCTCCGATCTTGACCGAGCCTGTGGGCCCAGTGATGAAGATGTTGTCACACTTGAGATCTCTGTGGATGATTGGAGGAGTCCTTGTGTGGAGGAAGTGGAGGCCTTTGAGAATCTGCCTGCACCAGCTCCTCAAAACTTTCGGCTTCATCACCTTAAACCGCTTCAGATACCTGAGGGAGGATAGAGACGTTCCAGCTGTCAGAGACATTGCTTTTTCAGTAATTGGTAAAAGACATATTGACAATCAAGGTCTGTCCCTATGAGTCACTGTGTTGATGAAATGTTTTCAATGAGCTGTTCCTCTGTTGCGAAGCATTATTGCTTTCATTAAGCATCAGCTGCAAACACACAGTCAATATTAATCTGGTGACTGTGCTGTTCTCAACTAATCTCCTTATTTTGACTGCCTGAAAACTTTTTGTCATTGTGTTAATTAAGTGTTGAGCTGAAAAATGATGCTAAAATCACGTTTCTTGTTTTTTTAAAAACAAGAACTATATATTCCAATGTCAGTCTCTACAGTCTGGCATTAGATTGACTGTATTGGTGTCATTCAATTTGTATGAAACTTGATACGCATGCTGTAGACAGTCTAATGGTCCTTACTGTAAGGTTCTTTTAAACTGACTGAAAGAAGAAGCAATAAGAGACTAATATTTGTATCTTACGATCAGTGATTTACTGTTGAGTATGAGGTTGCAAGATAGGCTAAGATGAGGAACATACCAAGACAACTCAAACATACTAATGAAGAGTATTATAGAGGCTGTATTTCATATTGACTCTCACGTTTTTAGTGTCCCTGAGGTCATTAGCTCCGTCACCAGAACGATGCACTTCTTCCCTTTAACCGGTGATTCCCAGAAGTCATAAAACCGCACGATGTTGGGATGCTGAAGAGCCTTTAACATCTCTGCCTCCTCTTTGAACCTCTGTCTCTCAGCTTTGGACAGTTTCCGCTCCTGGGGAAAATCGAAGAAAGAAAGAACATTAATTTTTAAAAATGAGAAATAATGAATTCCACGTTCATCCTCTTATTATTTTTCAGTGTTCTGCAGCCTTATCAGAGGAGAAGCTCAGAGGTCAATTTGTCCAAATTTAACATTGTCAGTGTTTTTCTTTTATCACGCTGTATGGAAGAGATACAAGCCGTTTTCAGCCTCCTTTAAACAGTCTGGCGTTACTTCAGGAGTGGAGCTGTGTTAGAGCTGCCTGTGGCTCATGTTTGGAGTGAACACAACCTTGGCATTTTGAGTGAGTAAACATGGGGGTCTGAACCGTTTACTCTTGTTTTAATCACTGCTGTAAAACACACAGCAACAAAACACCTCATAACGATGACTGGAATCCTGACTACGTTTCCAGAGAAAGTAAAATCCTTATTTAATCTGATGTTGTCATACAGAGACAGACACATCTGTCATGACAGATAAACAAAAGATTAAACTGCATTTTTTAATCAGTAAATGTCAAATGTGCTGTTAGAAAAAAGTGGAACAAAAAAAGACCATTAAGACTTTATTACGGCAGGCTGGAGATTATTATTTTCTAACACAATGTCGATCTTTGATGGAAATACTGTGTGCAATTCTTCAGCGTTTCAATCGTACATCTTTGGGTACACCAGCCAGAGTGAATCCATGTATTCTGGATCAATATTTTGGCCCCTGCCTTCCCTGAACTGTTGTATAAATAGTAAAACAGCTGACAGTGAACATCCTCTACATTTGTTTCTCTCCAGTCTAGCACGGCAGATAAGGCCCGATGGCCTCAGCCACGACAAATGCTGAATGACCTCTGGATTTTCTCTACGGCAGTCTCAGTACACACGTTGTAATGGTGACAATGAGGGTGTAGTTAGTGTTTTAACTGTCTGTGAGGCACAATAACCTCCTGTACATCACTCGGCATTGATTATTGATTGATGCTGGGGAATTGGATTTCATTCACAGCCCATATAGTGACCTAAACGGTGTGCAGCAGCCTCATGCGGCTTAGTTTACGAGCAGCGTCGTGAAGGATACGCCTCCTGTCTTTATCTGCCGTCATGACGCTGATCCTGTCTGAGAAGAAATACATAACACGTTGTCTCATCTCTCTGTTCATATTGTCCGATTTCACAGGTAGTTTGCGAACAGATTATTAATGATTCTTTGCTGAGATAGGATCTGAGCAGGGTGTGGCACTTACAACACAGAATCTGCTTCACGCAATGCTTTGCACAATAATTTTTTTAAATTATAAATATATATTTACAGCACTGGCATTTGTATCTAATGGAGTGTGGAGACAGTGTGGAGAAGACACAACGCTTCAATTAATATGATGTAGACCTCTGGTTATGCAGCATATCAAATACTACAAGTGCTACTCGCTGTCCTGAGCTGAACCCACCCTCTCCCTCTCTCCTCTCTTTCTGTCTTGGTGCAGAGGGCTGCATCAGCAGGATTCACTCTCCAGACACATCTGTGTGTGTTATACACCACAGGGGTATAAATCCATGTTTAGTGTTCATTACGAAGCCATCAAATAAGACAAATACTGTCCGACAGCGAGACACAGATCTCAAAGAGGGAGAGCGTTTTGGCATTTTTACTAAGTCACATTGCATAAATTGCTAATTTCTGGTAAACAACTTGCTCAGCAGATGTTTGATCGTCATTTAGTGGATAAATAAGTAACAAGACTAGCGGCTTGGTTCGCTCGACACCAGACTCAGGCTACCCTCCGAATCTGATTTGTAAATCCATCTGTGAGCATCTATGTTTTCTGCTGTCTCACTCTTACACACACACTGTACACAGACTGTAAAGGCACACTGGCTTTTTGTGAGCGAGGCACAGAAGGCCTCACCACCGGGGACAGAACGGTTGCATCATCACTAGAGCTCCCCTAAGAACCTGCTCAAACACAAGTACATGAACATTTACACTTACTGTACGGATCATCATGCCTTTTCTGAGACATAAAAGAGTGCCCTTCCTCTTGAAACTTTAGTTAATAATCTAAAAGTGTTTAAGAATACCAGCATCTCTTTCTTCACAAATTACAAGATTAGATTTTAATTCGAATATGCCAAATCAAATACATAACTAAAACAAGTACATAAACAAGAATAGCCAGCAAACATATTCAGAAAAAAGCATATATTATATGTCTGATAAGGCGTAAGAAGTGAATCAGGTGCATAATGACGGGCTCCCTGTGGAAATTTTGCATGATGTGGGATCCCGTTTTCGACTTCGTACGAGAGCTGGACTTTCCACATATTCCTGAGTGATTGATCATCTATTTTACAGACATTAAATTGTGATGTGACAGGCAGTTGTCCGGCCATTATACTATGTTTTAGTATTTAGTGTTATTTGTATCATCATACACGCATTTCCAAATATTTTTCTGTTTTAATTTTATTACTATGTTGTTTTGTTCTTTGTCTTGCTCTGGGCACTGATTTGGTTTGGAGTATTTGTCTTGTCTTAGTCCCGTCTTGGTTTTTTATTGTTCTTATTTTATTTACTTTTTTGTTGTGTCACTATTGGATTGACCAAATATTACTGTGTTTTCTATCTGCTCTATTTGGAACATTTCAAGAAACAGATTTAATATTTTATCAATAACATTATTATTAAACAGGAAATACTGGAAAAAACTGTAGGAAAACTTTAAATCCCTGATGATGATGTGAAAACTGAAGTGAGTGTTTTACTCCTCTACGAGCAGCACTGAGTATTACTCAATCTTGTGTTATTAAATTCGAGGTGCAAAAGCAGAGAACTGAGGCTGAAATGTGGGATGTAACAGGAGATAATTCATTATCTCGTCACAGTCAATTGGATGCTCACTTTGTTGATTCCCGCAACGACTGATTGAAGTTTCACGTCCAAACGAGCCTCATTACATGTATATTACACTGCGTACGTTATCAAAACAGAGAACTTCAGTTTCATCCTTAGCCCCGGTGGAATCTATTGTTGCCAACACGAGCTGTGAGATAAGCACAACATAATTGTGATTTAATTCCACGTCTGACCCTGATTGAGCTGGTCTGTGATTTGTATTACTTATTCCCTCGGGCCTGACAGGGTGAACTTGGATTCTGCAAGAGTGGGAGGAAAAAAAAAAGAAGCATCGGCACTGTTCGTTCTGAGGCCGCACTAAATCTATAAAATCCTGCTGCAGAGCTGCGCCTCAAAGTCACAAACCTTATTCTCACTGTGATCATTTAAAGCAAATTAGAGGTTCAGAAAAAGATGTGGAGGTGCTGACTCAGCCTGAACCAGCTTGTTTTTTTGGGCCTTAAAAACGTCGTAAACCCAATAGACAAATACCTGCCAGTGCACTGACTGAAATAAAGCTGATAATGAAGGTTTGGTAAAAATGTTCATCATGTCTAGGAATCTAATACCTACTCCACGTCTCTGTCTACTTGGGAACATTAATGTTGGTGGTTGGTATGAAAGGAAACTCTGTGATCTTGCATTTATTGCTGCAACAAAAATTATTGCTGTCGGCTGGAAGGCCTCTTACCCTCCGACACCATCTCAGTGGACGTCTGAGATGTCAGGTTATGTCCCCCTTTGTTATTTATTTTATAAAATCAAAGGAAGGCTGGACATGTATGATAAAATATGAACTTCACTGATTTCCTGTAAAATTGCTGATTTGGTGATCTGTCATTACTGAGTGAACGTTTGGTGTCCTTATGGAGTGACCTCATACTATGTATTGTTTGTGAAGTTCTCTTATTTGAGGACCCATTCTCTCTTCGATCATCTTAATTACCAATTGTAATATTTATTCTTTTTTGTGTGTTTAATCTGTAGCTGTACTCTTAGCATTGATTTATCTTGTCCGGTCTGCTTCAGTGTATTCCATGTGCAGATAATAAGTGAACATTAATTGTTAAAACAGGAGGTCATTTTTGTTTTGAGTTAGCTTGGTTATTTTATTGTACTTTTTTGTTAATGTGAAAATGCAACAATTGTATGTGGACTTCTATTGTATGTCATATGAGTGTAAAATGTTGTATTTTATGTTGTCAAACATTAAAAATATTGTAGATAAAAAAAGTTTGGCGAAATGTTTGCTGGGAAAAGTAGCATAAAAACTGTTTTTGACTTTATAATTTGTTAAGAAAATACTTAGGGAACTACAATAAACATGTCTTCACAGGAATCTATAAATTCATAAGGACAATGGCAACTGTAAAGGGACAGCAAAGACATCATCTGTTGAAACAGAAGCTCCTATGTAACCAAGGAAATTATGTTTTTCCTCACATATCAGAAACTTCTGTTTTTTTAATTTGAGTCTGCACATGTGTCCACAGTTAAAAACCAGGTGACCATGCTTCTGTTTTATTGGCCTATATGCATAACCATGTCCTGTCAGTTATTCGCTCTGGACGGACTGTTAAAGCTTAGCACGTTTTGAGCCCTGAAAGGGCAACCGCTGTCTACAGGACTGTCTGCAGGCTAATCTGTATCACATGGATGCCATCTAAACTGATTACCACATACTCAGATGAGTAATACAGTGAGCTGTCACTGCTGTGAGAGTTTATAATAGCTCTGTGCTAAGATTCTAATTAAACAGTGGTCAAAATAACAATTAAAGTGTCCACAGGTTACCTGCCGACACTGTGCAGTACGGCAGTGGGCAATTCAGTTAATTCAAGAAAGTGTACAGAGGAAAAGGAAAATACAGACGTCTTGTTAATGTGTGACACAGAACTAAATGACGGTGATGAAAACATGTAGGCTGAGTGTTACGAGAGGGGAAGCTGGTGCAAAAAGTATAAAGCTACATGACAGACAGTCGCCTCCTCCTCAGTCTGCACTGTAACAATACTCTGAAGGATAGTTTTCTTCAGTTCCCCAGTGAGGACAAATATTTCAATGATGGCTCATTAACAGACACATTATGGAAAACAGAACGCGGTATCTCATCTGGGTGCTGTATGCCGCAACACTTCTGCAATATAGGATTATAAAAACAGTGGAACATATTGATGAAGAGCCCATTAACAATAAGAAAGTAGCACTGATGACTGGTTCGTCAGTTTTACTCTGCTCCTGAACTCACTGAACCTGAGAGAGGAAGAACCAAAGACAGGAAGTGACCTCAATAATAATAATCAATATTCACTCTGGATGTTTAGACGCCTGTGAGATGGTAATGTCAGTGTAAATGACCCTTCATTAACAATTTACTACCTGAGAGACCCCTGCCTGAAAATTTGTTGGGATCTAGATCTCAAGTCAGATGATCAGAAATAAAATGCACATATCTCACTGTTTCAACTTCAAATGAATGAAGTTTCAGTCTAATTAAACTAGTCCTTTGTTTTTCTGGGGAAACACGTCAGAAAGACCCCTGGGTGTCCTCTGGAACCTGTGCACAAGACTGCACACTGACAGGGGACTAATTTTTTGGGCTTTTTTAAAACAGATCAACTACACACATAGATATAGATCTCAGATAATAAGTTATTGGTTGATTGACTTGGATGATCAATGAACCCACCTGAAGTTCACACCATGCCACTTCAACCCAGGTGTCGGTGTCAAGACCTTTATAGACGGTCTTGAAGGACCCTCTGCCCAGCTCAATGTCAAACTTGAGGAAACGCCCCCCTGGTGAAGTGGACACAGCCTTCATCCCGGGCTCCTCTTCATTCTCGTCACTTCCTGCTTTACCTGTGACATCTGAGGGCGTAACCTCTACCTTTGGCTCGGCTTCCCTCTTGTCTCCTTTCACCTCCTCAGCGCTCACACTCTCTGTGACGCTGTCCTTCAGCCCCACCTGGCTCTCTGTGTCCGAGGTCTCATTGAGGCCCAGGCGGGCTCCGTGCAGAACCCGGGTCCGACTCCGATCAACGATGGTCCGCAGGTCAATGTGTGACACCGGGCTGCTGTTGACACACTCCGGTGTGTCCACCGGCTGCTGCTCGTCGGTGTCTGACACCCACAAACTCCGCCGGATGAACCTCTGGCGCACCAGCGCCGGGTAGTCTGTGGACGGGTACGCGCTGGGGTCACTCGCTCCTCGCAGAGCTGCGATGTGGATGTTGACATTGTGGTCTGTCCCATTCTGGTAAACAGGCCTACGGGCATTTGCATTAATGTCCGAGTCTAAATTAGGTGCTGAGGAAAACGTGGATCCAAGTGGCGGATCTTTGCTCGACTGATCCGCCGAATCCATCCCCGGTAAATTGTTAAGCGCTTACCGGCGACATTGTGCAGGGAGGATGATGCTCCTCTCCCGGCGGTGGGAGTTTGCTGCCTACCTGCAACACTCGCGTGCAGTGACGCAGTTCGCCAGCTCAGGATGTATGTGGCCTTTATGCCTTGAATTTGTTTAGGACACAGAACACCCCCACAAAATGTCCAGCTCGGAGGATGCGCGCATTGCTCCCTGCCACCTCACGCCCCGGTCCACCTTGCTGCAATACAGCGCAGAGCTATTCAACTTAAGCCTGATGTCATTGCCAGTTCAACCTATGAGCTCACGATAACAGTTCCCTCCACATTGCATAAGGTGCCCGCTCCAGCGCAAACTATAGGCTATAAATGTGATTTGCTCCGCAGACAGATCGGTGGCCTACAGTGGACAGGCCAGGATGTTTAGGCTGTGGCGCTCACTAATCCCTCCAAAGACACATCACGGGACGAGCAAGTGCGCAGCTGTCATCCCCTGTGAAGACTCCTCCACCCGCCGGGCTCTGCTTCATGCAAATAACTAGCAGGTGTTCCGGGTAAAAATCTGAATAAGTTCCGAGAAGTGTGACCTCAGCGTCTCTGCATTGTTCCTGTAACTATCCTGTACTTTTTCCCTCTCCGCGGCGGTGCTGTCCTGGAGGATGAACACAGGCGCTTATCAGATAATGCTCACTGCGGCACAGTTTCCCTCAGGTTGGACCGGGCAGCAGCTCTCAGCGCAGCTGTCGTCCAGCTGATACGACTGTTGTCTTCTTATATTTCATCTCTTTCAGGCTCGGGGAAACTAGAATATTTCACGGCACAACCCACGCCCCTAGCAACAACACGTATCCAATACCTCGGCACGCTTTTAGGCGGCTCCCTCAGCCTCCCGTGACACGGGCTGTGTGGACCACACCACCATCCGCCCTCATCGTGACGCTCTAAGCTTCCAATGGGAAGATGTCTTTCAAAGCCTACCAACCAAAAGGGACGCTGATAGGAATTATGGGCCACCGGATAAGACGCACCGTTCCCCATCTTAATATTATACTCATCCACATGGAGCCTGTGCAGGAAGGCTGATGATCACAGTAGTTGATAAGAATATAACATGCGCTAACAAGTCATAAAACACACCACAGTGTTATCAATCAGTCAGAGATTTTGAATTATTCCAGAATTACATATTGCCTTTTTCTGGGCTATCCTTTTATGCTATTATATTACAGACTTATATTATATTATATTATATTATATTATATTATATCTTATCTTATCTTATCTTATCTTATCTTATGTAGATAGAAAAGATTCAGATTCCTTTTAATTGTGATTTTTTTTTATGATGAAACAAAAATGTTTCATCATAAAAAATGACAATAAAAAGGAATATAAATCTGAATCTTATATATAATGTTATCATATCTTATCCTATGCTATGCTATGTTATCTTGTGCTATGCTATCTTATACTATGCTATGTTATTCATTCATTCATTCATCTTCTAACCGCTTCATCCTCTTGAGGCTGACATCGGGCGAGAGGCAGGGTACACCCTGGACAGGTCACCAGAGTATCACAGGGCTGACACATAGAGACAAACAACCATTCACGCTCACATTCACACCTACGGACAATTTAGAGTTATCAATTAACCTAGTCCCCAATCTGCATGTCTTTGGACTGTGGGAGGAAGCCGGAGTGTCCAGAGAGAACCCACGCTGACCTGGGGAGAACATACAAACTCCGCACAGAAGGGCTCCCACACCCAGGATCGAACCGGGAACCCTCTTTCTGTGAGGCGACAGTGCTAACCACCGCACCACCGTGCCGCCCTATGTTATGTTATGTTATATTATATTATGCTATGCTATGCTATGCTATGCTATGTTATATTATATTATATTATATTATGCTATGCTAGGCTATGCTATGCTATGCTATGCTATGCAATGTTATGTTATCTTATGCTATGCTATGCTATGCTATGCAATGTTATGTTATCTTATGCTATGCTATGCTATGCAATGTTATGTTATCTTATATTTTATGCTATGCTATCTTATGCTATGCTATGTTATGTTATCTTATGCTATGCTATGCTATTTTATGTTATGTTGTTATGTTATGCTATGTTATCTTTTGCTATGCTATGTTATGTTATGTTTTGTTCCATTACGCCACGTTACGTTACGTTATATTATCTGATGTTTTGTTACATTACGTTACGTTACGTTAGGTTACATCACGTTGCGTTGCTTTGCATTGCGTTACTTTGCGTTGCGTTGCGTTGCCTTATCTTATCGTATCTTATCTTATCTTATCTCATCTTATGCTATGCTATGCTATGTTTTCTTATCTTATGCTATGCTGTGTTATGTTATGGTATCTGATGTTATATTATGTTATGTTATCTTATGCTATGCTATGCTATGCTATGTTATGTTTCGTTATGTTACCTTATGTTATATTATCTGATTTTATGTTACGTTACATTACGTTACCTTATCTTGTGCTGTGCTATGCTGTTATCTTGTTTTATGCTATGCTATGCTATGCTATGCTATGCTATGCTATGCTATGCTATGCTATGCTATGCTGTGCTATGTTATGTTATGTCATCTTGTGTTATCTTATCTTATGCTATGCTATGCTATGCTATGCTATGCTATGCTATGCTATGCTATGTTAGCCATCATTGTTACACACATGCATGTCCACTGTAGACAACATAACACCAAGGTAACAGACAGCCAAAGAACAGGGAGAACATGGCAAAAAAAATTGGATGATATTTTTAATGAACAGTAAGGTTACATTAATGATGTAATGAATGAAGGACTGACCTGATAAATGGAGTTAACTATTTGAAACGAGTGTCTCATTTTACCACCAGGTGTCCCATCTTACCTGAACATGTCATCGGAGTGAGGTAGAGGTTCTCGATGGGTTTAAAGCTCCAAAGTTTAAAAATATTTTACTTGGTGACATATTTTCTTTATGGAAATACAACAGAGATACATAACAAGTTTTACATATAACACTTAAAGTAGTTCTCAGAATTTTAGGTGGTTTTCCCAGGTAATCTACGTGACTCCAACCTGTTACATTATATTGTGTTATATATATTTAATAATTATAATTATTATTATTAATAATTACTTATAACATCACTTAGCCTACTTTCTTGAACCCCTACAGACTTTTGCAGTGATGGAAGTGGCTACATGTTATGTGCACCTATATACTACATGACTCCATGTGAGTCACCATATAAAATAAATAAATAAATGAAACATTTAAAAGGCTCATTCAAATCTTACTATTACAAGGAAAACTTCAATAAAAGTCTGTTTAAAAACAGGGGAACGATAAGACTGCTGCCTATTCTAATGCTTTTATTTGTGGGTAACATAAAACAGTTTGATTATGTGTTAATATAGGCCATGAATGAATTCAAACACAGAGGCTTTGTCTGACATTTTATTTGTTTGTCTGTTGATATAACACAGAAGACGTTTGTTATATAATTATAATGTCTAATACTAATGAGAACTTTTTCTCCTAGCATGATTAATACAACAAAGAAAAGTGATTATTAAATCTAGTTAATAGGCTATCTTGGTAGAGCAGCTGGACTATCACTGACAACTTTTCTCATTTAAAGGAGCATTTTGTAAAAATTTAAGGGGATCTAGTGGTGTCTAACAGTGAGGACTGAAGATTCCAGACAGCTGAGACTTCTCCTGGTTGTAATTCCTTCACTGTTCATTATTCAATAGGTTTTTACTGACAGCTGAATCATCCACAGAAGTCTCCTCCTCTCCAAACCAAACAGACCAGGTGATTAAAACCAATAAAAACACAGTTTCACATACAAAAAAAAAAAAAAAAAAAAAAAAAGCTGTACAGTTCTGAATTGGTGTGTGGTTAAAACAGACATGAGAGTGGAAGCCTTTCTCGGTGGATGCCTCAGATGAATCTGCCAGATCCTCTGGCCAAACAAAATCTCCAACCTTTAACTGAAAACAGGTAGCCGGAGCATCACCATGGAAATCACACACGGACATTTGAGATGGCTAGGCCATGTGCTAAGAATGGAACAGGGCTGGATCACAAGAGTCTACTTAAGATGGACACCACCAGGCAAAAGAAAACCTAGAAGGTCCAAAACCACCTGCCGCAGAACTGTGACACTGGAGTTGGAACAGATGAACCTATCATAGGGAGAGGCACAACATGCTGCCAGGGATCGAATCCACTGGAAAGAGCTCAGTGAAGCCGAGTAAGTAGTAAGTACGGAGTAAGTACGTAGAAAAATAAATGAATAGATAAAACTGCTAACCACAGTCAATGTGAAAATGCAGAAACATGAATGGCCCTATCTAGAGTCAGTGTTTGGTTTGTCCTTTCACTAAAGAAAACATACTTACATTAAATTCCTGTTCTGCCAATATATCCCACTATATCCTACACACTGGGCCTTTAAAGTTGAGTTTAATGAGTAACATAATGCTATACTGTAGAGTGAGGCAGCTATTCACCTTTTAAAGGTTGTCCATGTTGTGCAGCTTTGTATCACCCTTACAGATGTACTTGAAATACATTTAAAAAATACATGTGGATACATAAAGCTGCTGTTTTAACATTCTAACAAACAGAAAAGTCAAAGGTGGAGGTGATGGGGCATTATTGTCATTGTGTACTTGTTTTAGGCTTGACAAATTCATCATAATTGTTTTTATTGGTTTGCTTTAAACCACAGAATCATAAAATTTAAAGTGAGGGAAACAAGGTACTGTGAGGACAAGAATGAAGAGGCTGAAATTGACACTTAAGGCCTCAAAAGTTTCTTTCTCCACGGGGATCAACCTCCAGGGACAGATTTGTATTTATGGGGTTGAGCTTGTGTGACAAACCTGCCCAGATCTCCAGGGAAACAGAGGAAATAATAGAAACCAGTCGGTGGGTGCGGTCAGGCCTTGGGGGTGGGGGCAGTTTACAATGTGAAGCCATGAGTGTGACAATTGGTGTCTGCACATCCTATTCACTGTGTCTCATTTCCTGTTGACACACATGACTGCACGTGTTTGACCGGATAAGAATTTTCAGTCAAGACTTCAACCATGCTGCTGTTACCTCACTTTGTCAACTTCACTCAGAATAGACATAATCTGACAGGATATGACTGTGGGAATGAAACAGATAATTATAGTAACATCCATACCACTATCACTCATACAAGTATCATACAGAAATAAAATAAACTGGTATAATATTCCTTAATCTCTCGTGGTTTTCAAGTAACACATTCCTTGAGTTGTAATTGGTGTAAAGATCATAATCATGCAAGCATTCACTAGAACGGACTCTACAATATTCCCCATGTTGTGACGAATACATTTATTTACTTTGTTCCACTAAATCCAATTAGTTTTGGTGTTACTCAAGAGTGGATTGAAAACCAGGCGAAGTGGTCAATTGCTGGGTGATCCCCAGGGCCCTGAAGGAGTTAGGCTGTCTATGTATCCATTACTTTTTTAGTGCTTTTTTAGAAAAATATGAATTCAGATTCAGAATACTTTACTGATCCCTGGAGGTAAATTTGAAGACGTTACAGTTGCTCTTATACTACATAGAGAAACTATAAGAAAACAGAAGCAGAATAAGAAGTATGCAAGAGCATGCCTTATTTTAAAACTCAATTTAACATATTTATCTTTGCACCTCTTGTCTGCACTTTTGCTATTTTGATGGGGTTTTTTCCCACAATATTTTTATTGAGGTTTTAGCAGCATGAAATACAGCCATTTACATTCATTGTATGCCAACAATGTGCTGCATTAAAACAGAACAAAACAATAGACAAAACAAAATCAAAACAAAGAGTAGGGCTGCAACCCAAGATTACTTTCTTGGTCCATCAGTCCTGTTGATATGCTTCCTGATGATTACTCAGCCGATCAATCCCCTAAATGTCAGAACATACTGAAAAATATGAATTCCATCTGGCCCATTGTCACAAAGGACTGAGCAACCAGAAAATATTCAGATTCCAGAAATTAGGACTACAGAACCTCGACCTTTTCAAGAAAGTAGTACTCAGACTACTCTTTTCTGTATCCTGTATTATGTTTTTTTATTGCTCTTGAATTGTATTTGTGTATGAAATTTGCTATACACATAAAGCTACCTTGCCTTGCCTAATATTCTGCATTTGTTATTTCAGATTATATTAAGTTGACACGGTGCCTCTCCTTAAAAAAGTTTGGGTTTAATCAAATTAAACTACCATTTAGTTGCACTACCATTCAGTTGTACTTCCATAGTTATGCCTCCAGCATGCAATACCGCCTTACTCCACAGGGTGGCAGTAAAGGGTCGTGTTGCCTTCACTGTCTGTCATTAGCTGTAAGAACAAGAAGTGCTCGGCTCATCCACATTACATCAGGGTTTCAGTTCTACTGTGGGAAATAACCGCATCATTACCCAGTGACTGGGCCGCCCGGTTCCTACTGAACTACCAGCCCACCGCTCTGTGAGAGGGCGGTCGCCCCCATGTTGGAGGGGCGGTAGCTTGCAGCCTTTCTCCCCTCTTGTCGTCACGGCAGCTTTTTTTATTCAGTCAGTGCCTGTGAGCCCGCCGGCTGGTTGGACCACCGACTCCTCTGAAGCCCACACTTGAAATAAAGCAACCTAATCTGGATATTACGCGGTTATTACCAAGATGGCTACGGACAACTTTGAAATGAACGGTGATGCTGACCGGAACGACGAAGCGGAGGTAAGTTAAAGCGGCTCTGGTGCCCGTGACAAAGGGCAGCTTCATGGTCAGTTATGTCCACTAATGTCCCGGTCAGGCTTTGTCAAAGCTTAATCCTCTCAGAAACATGTCAAAGTGTGAGATAACCGTCGGGTAATGTTACACTGGATGTTTATCCCTGCTTGGTCTTCATCCAAGTGTCCCATCATCCATCCATCTCAACGCTGTTTGATGTTAGCCAACTGAACAAGTGTCACTATGACTGTTATAAGGTCGTTAAGCTAATGTCAAAGGTTAACGGATTAGCTCTGGTTTCAAGGCTAATTTAGACCTTTATACTAGTGTACAAACTTGTGCTGGGCCCAGTCTGTCTCTGTCCTGCTGCTGGCATCTACAGAGGCTCAGTTTACACTAATGATAGACGAGACAGCAGACCATGGAGGGTGAGTTGGTACAATCATCTCTCTGTAGAGGAATCCAGGTGGGTCAGCTCAACTCAGCCACTGACCCAAATCAGGCATATGATTTGACTCAGTGGATTAGGTCACAGTCAAGAATGTAAATACAAGCTAAAAATCTGCTTTATTCAACAATACATCTTTGTGTTGTGTTAGGACAGCCTGTGCTTGTGTATGTGCTGTGGGATCAGACATTTCTCCCATAAGACCATATGTTTTATTTACCTCATAATAACCTCAATGCATCACAAGTACTCTATAAACATGGTATGCTATAACCAAGTATATGCTCTGTTAATGCGATCAAAACTTTCAACAGCAAGCGGTCTCTTACAGCTGGACAATATGTCCTGAAATTTAGGCCTAAATCACGATATTTTTAGGCCGTATCTCGATACACAATATTTATCTCGATATTTTTTTAATCTTCTCAAAAGCATGTCATTAACGCTAGGACTGAGAGACTAAATCCAAACACAAACGCAAAAAAGTTGTAGGGATGACTTTTTTTTCTCAGAAAATATTAACACAATGAGATTTTTGATTGATAATAATCAATAATATGGGTGTAACGACTGAGTGGGTTGAGGCAAGCGTTAGAATAAAAAGTCTGGTAAGTTGATACATTTACATCATTTTATTAAATGTCAGCCTTTAAATCGAAGGAATAAACACCATTTGTGCCATATCACGATACAATGGGTGGCTTTGTCTCAGAGAAAGAGAGGGTCATCCACTAATTGGAAGATCAGCCTTTCGATCCCCGGCTCCTCCAGTCTGCATGTCGAAGTATCCTTGAGCAAGATACTGAACCCCAAATGAGTGTGTTAAAACTGAGTAGCAGGTGGCACCTTGTATGGTAGCCTCGGCCACCAGTGTGTGAATGTGTGTGTGAATGGGTGAATGTTATTCATAGTGTAAAAATGGCTTTGAGTGGTCAGATGACTAGAAAGGCGCTATACAAGTGCAGGTCCATTTACCATGTAACGATATCCAGAATCTAAGATGATATATAGTCTAATATCTCAATTTTGCTGCTCACAATAGTCTTTTCTTTGTCCCATCAGAAATAAGTCAGCTTCCTGTTTGGAGATTTAGATTCAGACAACTTTATTAATCCAACCAGGGGCAATTTGTTTGAGCAGCTTACCTTGCACACATACTATAACATAATGCACAGTAACATGTAGACAGAAATACATGAGTAATAAATGAAATCAGAAAAATTGGAAATAGAGAAATATGCCAGTGGATTCAGTTATATATGAAGGAATCTATTAAAATATTATTAAAAAATATTATAAAAGTTAATAGATGGATTATAAATAAAAGAGATAAAAAAAACCAATAAATTGCTAAATTCTGATCTGTTGAGTTGAGACTTGATAACTGAGACAAATTTCTCAAATTCTGCAGGCTCATTTATAAGCCAGTCAAGTTTTCTTTTGGATCTTACTGTTATATCAAGAGCCAATAATTTCAGACAAATAAAGATTACTGCAGCAAGAGAGGAAAAAGTGCATTCTAAGATCTTAAACTAGGATCGGGCTGAGACGGGAGGAGGCTCTTAATCAGGAGCTGAATTTAAGGAGTATGAGCAAATGGTCAAAATCTCATATTGATGTTATATTGAGCTCAGTTATGTTGAGGAAAAATATGCTGGACAAAGAAGAGATCTTATTTTGAATTTTACTTTCCTCTGCAGGATTACTTCTGTGGAAGAAAAAAAAAGTACAGCCATTTAAATTTTTGTTAATTTTTTAAAGGTCTTATATTAAAATGATAAGCTTTTTAACCTTGCTTTTTATATCATTTTAAATGGAATACCTTTGACATTTTGATTGTTTGTTAGACAAAAAAAGCAATGTGAAGATGTCGTCTTGGACTCTGGAAACATGTGATAGGCGTTTTTCTTTCTTTTAATAGACTAACCCAGTGGTTCTCGATCCAGAGTTCAGGGACCCTGGGCATCCTTGAGGGAGTTACAGGGGAATAGTTTATTTTCATTAATAAATTCACTACAGAACTGAGCCCAATGTGAGTAGGAGCCACAGGAACGACTATTAGGTTTTACTTCCTCCGTGGCTATTTCCTCAACTGTAGATGACAGGTGTAGGGTCATAATCACATCTAACAACCCAGGTCGTTTCAGATAGAGGAACCTGAAGCAAAATCTTATCAAATGGGGATCTGTGACCTAACGTGCATCAATTTAGGGTCCTTGACCCAAAGAGTGCACCAACCAATAGATACACTGAAAAATAATCACTGACACAGATAGTAATTAGTTGCAGGCCTATTTGGAATAGCTGCATTTAAAGTGTCACTAGTTAAATCTGATTTTATATATATCAATACCTTCTTGTTCTGGGTAGCAGGCCTCCCCGGTAAGTAAATACACAAAGATGCCAGTGATGTAGAGTATGCCAACTCCAAAATACATCTCAAAGTATACACTCGGTATGTACGGCTTTCCTGTATGACAGAAACTCAGAGACTGTAATTGTATATAAAACCCTATGTCATGTATAATGTCTCAGACCACAAGCAGTAATAGTACTAACCCAAGTTTTCTAATGAGACAAGACAAAACTCTCCCCCAAAAACCTGAGCACACAAGGAAACACTTAAAAAGACAATAGAAAAGGAAAGTCAAAGAGAGATCACCGCTTCTTGGAAAGCTCAGTGTGTACAGGAAGCCGCAGGAGGGAAGAGGGGAGTCACAGAAACCAAAAATGAAGCTGTAACAATACAAGAAGATTTAGTTGGCGACAGCTTGTGACTCTGACACATATCTGCTGGTGTACCATTACAGCACTTTTTTTCCTCTGCGGCTTGGCAGGTGTTCAGAGGTGGAAAAAGAGGAACGTTTAGTTGAACCCCAGCGTGTGAGGTTGCCAACGTGGCCCACAACGGCGGCATTGTTGGCGTCTCTAAACTGCACTCCACCCAGATGAAACCCTGAACGCTGACCCAAACTCATATGAAGAGAAAGAGGGACCTAGAAAAAGTGATGTAATGGGTATATTTTGTTTGTAAATGAACCATTTACCACAGACTCATTTCACCTGTAAGACAAATGTAACGCTTTTCTCTGCTGTTCCACAAAAAGGAAGGAAATTGTTCCGTTGAGCTCTTCCTGAATACATTAGTCGGTCTATTTGAGTGTTAATGGCACATGAAATTCTGCTTCCTTCAACTTTCCACAGCACTATGCGTTTTAGATTTGATATTGAAAAGTTAATAATTAATAATAACATCTGTGACCTTGATTATTGTTGTAAATTCATGCCTACACATGTATGTATGGTGTAACTGTAACACGTCCAGAAGCCTCTTCACTCATTTTTTCCACTGCATTTGGGTGGAGGCCACACTTGTGTTTCGGTTGTGTGACCTGGTCAGCCTGAGAGAAAGGATGTGGCTTGACAAATTATTTTTGACCTTTGGACTGAGACCAACATGGTGACCTCCCAAGTCACGGGTGTTCCTGTTTGTTTTAAGCCACTGAACACTCTCACTTCCATTAATATCTTTCACAGCAAACAAAAAATACTCCGATTGCACAAGTCTGGGTCATATTTTGGCTGTCACGCTGATCAGTTCTGATGTAATTTAAAAATTTTCTTGAATAGAGTTGGGTTAATTGTTTTGAAACTCAAAAAGTTTAACAAAAATGTGCCTAAAACATGACTGAACAATGATCACTCAGTAACTCTGATATTTTTGGCTCAGAAGTAACCTGATCAGATTTCTGCTATCGGATTGGATCAAATCTTGAAAGTGGGTTATTAAAAGTAAAAAAGTCAGTTTAGATTATGTATACTAGTCTTGGTTTTGATCTGAAAATAACCTCCAGCACATGTTTAAAAGTTTTTAGCAGGACTGTTTTTTTTTGGGTACTCCGGCTTCCTCCCACAGCCCAAAGACATGCAAGTCAGGTTAATTGTTGACTCTAAATTGCCCGTGTGAGCGTGAATGGTTGTCTGTCTCTATGTGTCAGCCCTGTGATAGTCTGGCAACCTGTCCAAGGTGAACCCCGCCTCTCGCCCAATGTCAGCTGGGATAGGCTCCAGCCCCCCGTGACCCCTAACAGTTTAAGGGGTTACAGAAAATGAAATTGTTTAACTGTTACGATGATAAAGTAGACATTAGGCTACCTATAAAGTCTTCGTGCCGACTACTGTTTCCATCATGTCACCTTGTTTTGTGCGTTCTGCAGCTGGCGTGATAACAGAGGTTACCACAGCATGTATGCAGGTGCTGGTAAATAAAGCAAATCTAGCAGCCACTTGCATATTTGACCAACATTTGGCTGGTGGCTTGTGCTTATTTCTAACCCTGCACATATCTGTGGTGTGGTGGGGGTGAATGTGGCCGAGACACCTAGATAATAATACTTCAAATGCTTTCATTGGTGAGCCACAATTGTATGACCTCATTCAGTGATAGACAGTGACTTAACAGACAGTTATTTAAATGAAAATCTTCGAGATTATTACTTTAATTTTAACTTTTTTTAATTCTCTTTTTATTTAGTTATCTCAGGGTCCAGTCAGACAGCTTCATCATACTCAAAGGCCTTATAGCTCTGTGCTTCCAAGCCTTCTGTAGGACACCATTACCCCAGAAAGTAACATAAAAATGTGTTGTTTTTTTACGTGTAATACAGAAGCCAAAATGGACCGATAAAGTAAATGTAAATATAGAAAAAACTAAAACAAAAAAAGAAACTTAACTCCACATATAAACCAAAAAAACCAAATCAATTAAAAATAAAATAACTCAGAAGGACATAACAAACAGGTTTAATGCACACCATCCCATTTTCCCATCTTTTCAAAAACTTGTTCTGTTGCAGTCTTATAGAAGAAGTAATCCTTTCCATCCTAAAGATGTCATAAATAATGTCAATCCAGTCCTCCACTGTTGGTGTTGCTGGCTTTAGCATCTTTCTGGTAATGGCTTTCCTGCTAGCAGCACTTAGAATCCGAAATGGGTATCTCTCATGAGAGGTAACGTTGTCCAGTGGCAGGGTGCCCAAATATAGAGTCTCTAGTTAAAATGGAAAGTCCACCTGGAATACTTTTTGCAAAACTGTATGAACCTCCTGCCAGAAAGCAATCAGTGATGGACAAGACCAGAATATGTGATAATGGTTGGCATCAGAGCACCCACACTAGCACCCACATTATCTCCAGCAGTTTGAACAACTGATATAGTGACGCTGTTGAACAGGAGTAATGAAGAACCTAATGGGGTTTTCCAACAAAACTCTCCTTCCATGAACTTGTAGTTTTCCATTGTAGTTCACATAACTCCTCCCATTCCTCTTCTGTTATACCTAGGTTTCCTTCTTTTTCCCATTTGTTATATACAGTGAGTTACATATCATTAATTGCAGCCGCTTATAAAGTCTCGAGATGGTTTATTGATTTGAGTTCAAAACACAAGTCTCTAAAGGCCCTGACCAGGGGCGGACTGGCCATCTGGAGGTTCTGGAGAATCACAGAGACGGCCGGTACTCCAGGACGGCCGGCGGCTGCCATGCAGTCATCACCGTTTTTTTTCCCCCTTTTTCTCCCTGATAATCTACTGTTCCACGTCCAGTCCGCTAGGTGGCAGCCTTTAAATTGGATGCCAGCCGGCCCATACTGCCCTACAAAGCCTAAGTGCAGTAACTACATTTTTGGTCAAAATTGAGTTATAAGTAAAAATGAACTCCTTGATATCTGTTTTATCTTGTGACACAGATTCAGAGTTCAGTTTTGCTTAGTTTTAGAGAAAAAACGGTATAAAATTTGCAGTAACTACAAAATCTGTCTCAAAACCAAACTTTAAAGCCATTTTTCTCAGTTTTACCCTTTGCGTAGTTACTGCACTTAGGCTTTGTAGGGCAGCATAGATATCTATGAGTTCCCACGCACCGGTTGTTTTGGGCTGGGCCGAGTCAAAGTCCAGGGCTGTTTTTTAGTCCCAGTCCGCCCCTGGCCCTGACACACCAAGCCGACGGTCGGCCGTCCACCAAAGTCGGGCCGTCGGTGAGCCTCTGTCAGCCTAGTTTTTGCGGTGTGTCCCGCACCATCGGCCCTTCGGCGTCGGCGGCTTTTTGGCCAATTGAACATGTTGAATAGGCGGCAGAGCTAGTCTGTGAAAGAGATCACTCTGGTTGGCTGTTCATTCATTCACCATTTATTTCCTCGCCCCTGTAACGAGTGAATCTGCCTGTAGTGAAACCGGGCCTAACCGGTGGTTCCTCCTCAGGCTCCACTTCACTCAGCTGCCCGACAGATCCGCTGCTTCTTCTCGCTTTAACCTGAATAACAAACCGGGCTAGCTGGGAGGGGGTCATCCCTATGTTTCCCAGGTTCTATGTTCCCCACTTAACCCTGCAAAAAAGCTTCTATGTTCCCCGCTTACACAAAAAAGCTTCTATGTTCCCCGCTTACACAAAAAGGGTTCTATGTTGCCCGCTTGGTTGAACGGGCAACATAGAACCCGGGAAACATAGAACCCTGGAAACATAGAGTGGCTAGCGGAGCGTTAGCTGCAGCATGATGGAGGGATGCACAGCCAGTTAGCCTCCACTAGCTTCCCAGCTAGCCCCGGCTCTCCGTTTGGATCCAACCGGAGCACCAAGCCCTGGTTTGTTATTCAGGTTAAAGTGGGAAGAAGCAGCGGGTTTATCGGGCAGCTGAGTGAAGTGGAGCCTGCGGAGGAAACACCGGGACCGTCTGAATGTAATAGTCCGTGGAGGTGCTGCGGTGCTCAGCTGCACAGATAGGTAACACTTCGACTGTCAGGATGTACCACTCTGTCACTCCGCTCTCTCTCACGCAGGCACAAAACGTACGTGCCACTTGGCCGTCGGATGTAGGCCTAGTCTTTGTAGTGTGTTCAAATGCAACTAACACAGGGCGACGTGAGGCGACGTGAGGCGACGTAGACGACGCAACAGTTGGCTTTCGTCGCCGCTAGTTCTTTGATGTCGGTTTGGTGTGTCTGCACCTTAAGAAGACTGTTAGTATCATATTATCCACATACTTCTGTTTATTTACCTTCATTCACTGGTCTATATGGTGCCGAACTTGAAGAAATTTTCAAAAATCACTATTATACAAGCCATGCTGCATCTAATTTTAACTTTATCACTTTATAGCAGTTTCTAACAGTTGCACCCCCCCTGCTGTTTTCTGTCCCTTTGAATAAAAGTACTGAAAGTAACCCCACACTAGCTATTCTACCTGTTAGTCTTTACTAGCAGAAGCCCACAATGTGCTACGTAGTGCTATTTAGAACACTGATTATCCGGATCTAATGATCTTTAAAAGTTTGTTTCTGGATCAGGGTGATTCAGTCCAATGTTGCTTTGAAAAACAGCCTCAAAAGTAAGGTGGATTAGTCCACCCTGATAGCAAAATATGGGACATTTTTAACAACTGGGCCCTGGTCATCACCACAGCAGATAATGTTTAATAATATTTAATTAAGCCGATTGTTTATTGTCATGTGGTCTAATGAAAAAGTCCCTGTGTGTGCTATTACACATCTGTAATTTGTAATGCCAAGAGGAAGATTCAAGAGGCTGCAAAAAAGAGAGAAAAAAAGCTCACATATTCAGCTGACTGTTTCATAAGGAGGTGAACTCAAACTTCTCAGTTAGCTGGTCACATATTTCTATGAAACCCGATATGACGCCTACTTTCATTTCCTCTCTCAAGAAATCATGACCTGGTTACTCAAGATAATCCACACACCTTGTTGTGAGCAGTTTCATGTAGGAACTATTATCTCAAGTAACTGGGTCATGATTTCTGGAAAGAGACATTGCTGTTGAGTTTCTAAGTATATTTTTGAGCACCACAAGCTGAGTGTTATCTAGTTCTGTTATAGTGGAGAGAAGGGAGACATCTCTACGGCTGATATCTCCAACACTTGGCAGTTCACACCAAAACAATCTAGACTGATAAATAGCACTACAGGTAATAGGAGAATGTGTATTTTAACTTTGGGGTGAACTGTCCCTTTAAGTTAGATGAGGGCTATGCAGAGACATTACCTCACAAAACTATTTACATCTAATTATTATATCTTTACACTGAGACATTAATAAAAGGTTAATAATTATAAATCTGACCGAGCTTCTTAAAGTAATACCTTTCTACCCGTCACTTATGAGTCATTCTCTGTGTCATGCTGATGTCAGGATTTGTGTTTGCACTCAGGTCCCGCTGCGGAGACCCTGGAGGAGGCAGCAGGAACCTCTGAACATGAACCATTATGCCAATAAGAAGAGTGCAGCGGAGAGCATGCTGGATGTGGCTCTGCTGATGGCTAATGCCTCACAGCTGAAGGCCGTGATGGAGCAAGGACCAGACTTCAACTTCTACGTGCCCCTCATCACGCTCATTAGCATCTCCCTCATACTACAGATCGTAGTGGGAGTTCTGCTCATCTTTATTGGTAAGTGTGGAGCCTCCTCGTTTCTGTTTTTTTTTTTTAAAGATATTTTTTGGGCATTTTGCCTTTAATGGACAGGACAGCTGGGTGTGAAGGGGGAGAGAGAGAGAGAGGGGGGATGACATGCAGCAAATGGCTGCAGGCTGGATTTGAACCTTGGCTGCTGCGGCAACAGCCTTGTACATGGGGTGCCTGCTCTACCCACTAAACCACCGACGCCCCACCTCCTTGTTTCTGTTTGTCAAACTTTAGCATTCACAAATGAGAGGATTTACAGTGAAATGTACAGTATGTGTTGTTTTAGTCCTCTGCTGCATCATTGTGTAAATTCAAAGCAGAAACTGTGTGTTACATTGAGTAATCAAACCATCCACGCTCTGTGTGACACTGCTGTGACATAGCAACAGTATGTTACAAGAATAACTTTTTTGCTTTTACAGCAAAAATCAGAGCCAAAACTCCCAAGAATGGAAACACAACTGACAACTGCTCGTAATTTTTACTCAGATGCTGACGAAAGCAGTTCTTTTATGTCATTCTTATTATTAATTTAAGATATTTAATACTCTGTGAGTGACCCTGACTTTCATTTATTCATTTTCCAAAACTGCTTATCCTGTTGGGGGTCGCAAGGGTGCTGGAGCCTATTCTAGCTGACACTGGGTGAGAGGCAGGGTACACCTTGGACAGGTCACCACCAGACTATCACAGGGCTGATACATAGAGACAGACAACCATTCACACTCACATTCACACCTACGGCCAATTTAGAGTCACCAATTAACCTACATGTGTTTGGACTGTGGGAGGAAGCTGGAGCACCCGGGGAAAACCCATGCTGACACGGGGAGAACATGCAAACTCTGCACCCTGGGTTCAAACCAGGAACTCTCTTGCTGTGAGGCGACAATGCTAACCACTGCATCACCATGACGCTTTTGTCGCTGTTTACGAACATTAAATTGTGGTTACTGTACTTAAGTAATTTGAAGCATTCTCTGGCACATGAATTTCCTTCAGGACAAATAAAGTTCTACTGAATTGAATTTAATTAATATAATTTACGCACAAATTTAATTTTAACGTGGTTGCTTTGCTCTACGACTACAAATAATTCTACTAATTTACAAACTTTAGAAACTTGAATTTCTCAGGTTGTTCTCCAAAGTTTACAAACATGGTGTCTACAGGTCCTTAAAAAGTCTTAAAATGTCTTGAATTAGGTTTTCTTAAAATAAGGCCTTCAAAAATCTTAAATGGTCTTAAATGGGTCTTAAATATTTTTGGTTACATTACCGCGAAAATGTCCCCAGCCTGACGAACCCAATCATTGGACAGACAGAAGAATTGCAATAATAAATAGCATTTATGACAGCAATTACAATTACATTAAACTTAAACTCACTTAATTGTTGTCATTTTTCCTTACTGTTATTTTGAACTGACATCAGTGTGTTTACTTGGAAAGAGTTCCTACACATACACACATTTATATATATTTTGTGTATTTCCATCGCAGGTTTGGTCTCAAATTTCCTATAAGGTGGGATTAAAAAGGTCTTAAAAAGTCTTAAATTTAACTTGCTTATGTCTGTAGACACCCTGTACAAAGGGTGATTTACAATCACAGGCCTTGTATTCATTAATGTTCACCATTTCACAAGCACAAACATTGTATTTACGCTTATTTGGGCACATAAATCTGCCAGCACAAAGTTTACTGCCCATACATCAGCATTCTCCCTCTTCCCTTATAGCCTTATCTTATCCTAACAGAGAACACTATTGTGACACAGAGCTGAGTTAAGGGAGCTGCAGCAGGAAGGAACGCCTCTGCCGTCAGCTGTTTCCACTTTTAAAGTTATGTCATGGGAGATTTACCAATGCTGAATAAAAGATATTGCTAAATACTCAAAATACAGACTTCCTCTCTGTCTAAATCAGCGAGGCAGCGAGTGTCCTGATGGAGGAAGGAGCTAATTATTCACCTGAGGGCTCAGATGCTGTTAATTTATGTCATAGTGCTCAGTAATGATTACCTCACTGCTCAGCTGGCAGGACACACTGTGCTGCCCCCTGGTGGGGAAAGGAGGTCACTCCTACTGACGACGCAAAACTTACTAATGTTTTCATGTTTTTGTTCTGTCAGTGAAGTGGAACCTGAATGATGAGAGCATGCACTACAAGCTGAACATCATGGAGAACTTTGCCACAGCCTTCGTCTTCATCATAGTGGTGGTCAACGTCTTCATCACAGCCTTTGGTGTGCAGCGGCCCAACACACAAGGCTGATGCCTGCTGATCAACTTAGTACAGATGGACCTCCACATTATTTATGCAAATGAGCAGGATATTTATTCACCAAATTAAACGGCATGCAGGTACACTTGCCTTTCTGTAATCCAACCTCCCAGGCTTCAGAAGACCCGACACATCCTGAGGATCAGGTGACATTGCGTGTGTATGTGTCTGTGTGTGTGTATTGAAGGAGTTCTTCCTTCTCTATGGACAAATGTGTGGTCACTTTTTATTTCACTGTGTGGCTACCCAGTTTGTTACCTCTTTTCTTGCTCAGGTTACTGATGTAAATACATTATTGCCTTTACTTACAGAACAAACATATCAGGAGCAATATACTGCGTGTCAGTCACAACCATTGTGAATGTTTCATGAACAAAAACATGTTCTAGTACTGTTATTTTAACATGAGTCAGTATCTGTCAGTCTAAACCTGCATGTGTGCCTACATCTGTAGGAGAATAAAAGAAATAAATCACCACAGCATCATCCAAATGACATTCTTCGCAGTAGGTGCATCAGGAGCCAGCCTGGCCTACTGCTGCTCGTGAGGCATTACATGATACAACAGTTTTATTATGTGGGCAGACGTACGTTTACATTATTATAAACCTCGACCAATTAATGAAGTGGACCTTACATGCTCTGTTTTTTAAGTGCTATTCAAGTATAGTTTGTGATGTGTAAAGTGATTTATGCTAGTGTTTGTTTATTGACGTATATAGTGCACTGTGTTTCTTTTAGGCCTTTTATCACATTTTTTAAAGACCAAAAACTTACAAAGCTTTTTCAACATGATCTTGTATTACACACTGTGACGACTATTTTAAATGAATTTTATAAATAAACCACAAAAGTGATAAAGATGTGTCTCTTGTCCTGTTAATTATCACCATGCCGTTTTTTTTTGTTTTTTTTATTTTTTTAAATCATACAAAGACAGAAGTCTCAATCCAACAAATAATGGCACTTCTAACTTTAAGGCATTTTTACACAGCACAGTACACGTGTGACAAACTGTCAGGCACTGGACTCAGTGAGTAGACATTAAATCACAAACAACAAAAATCAAATAAAAGTATTTTCTTTTGGAACAATTCTACAGAATTGTTGAGTACAAGAATAACAATAAAATCATGCAAATTGAAGTTTTTCAGGCGTTTCTGGTATTGGCTTCTGATAACCTGATGTTAAATCACCATAAAGCAGTGGTTCCCTAATGGTGGTGGGTCATGGGTCCATTCTGGATGGACCATAAGTGACTCAAGAACTAACTAACGGGCAGCTACTCAACAGAGACAGCAGTCTAGCTCGATGATATGGACAAACACAAGTAAGTAGTTGACTATATTTAACTGTGTGGACCTTGAACTAATGACTAAAGACAAATCTGGACCCCATGGCTGGACCAGTTGGGAACCACTGCCATAAAGAAAACCACAATGAAATACGGTTTGACAAAGCACCATTGTGATAGTTACGGTTATGTTCAAATCCACTTCTCTATATCACACGTTAAAGAAAAAAATTCATCTAAATTCATTTACTGCCAGACTTTGTATTTAAAAAAAGACTTATAAGAAACCAACTTACCAATAGTTGGCAAAAAGGCACCGTAAGAACAAAGAAATATCCACACTATAAAGATATAATATCTACTAATAGCTGGCGAGGAACTTATTAACATTTAAATGGGCTTATTCTGTCACAAACTGAGAGTACTTCTGTTGTGAGAAAGCCTGCAGACAAAGCATTAATGTTTCAGTAATCCTCTGAGTATTCAGCAGCTAAATGCTAGAGGCCAAGGGAACAACAAGGGAAATACTCGGGCACTTCCGGTCTCACAGTACATGCCAAGAGAAGGAGACGTAGTTTGGAGTGAGAAAGTAAGACGTTAACAGTTAGTAAGGCAGCGTCCACATAAAGATAAAGTTATATACGTGAAAAAACATGGTTAGAGATGCCACGAAGTAGGTGGCAGTGCCTTAACCGTATGTGTGTTGATGGCCACAGGGACCAATTCCATCCTTGTCAAGGGGAGTGCTAACCTTCTCTCCTTTCATACAACACAATTGTTAACATGAAAAACATCAGGGTTTATACACCGAGTAATGAAATACGGTTTCACTTACGGTGCAATTTCCGGGTTGCTGTCATAATAATCATAAATATTTAACACAGCTGTTATAAGTTTCATTTAAAACTGGTTTATACTTTAGCTTTATGATTATTCATTCGACATTTGTATGTTTTGGTGTAAGTTTGTACCGTTACCCATGATACACTGCGCGGCTAGAGCAGGATATCATTGGTGGAAGCAGTCACGTGACTGCAACTCGTCTAAAACGGTTTAAAATAACATTTTACGGACATGCTCGATGTTATTTATCGCGTTTACGTGGTTATTTATTTTTTGTCTAACATGAGCAGCCGAATTTTGAGAAGCTCTTATGAAACCAACACAAGCCAGACGATGTTTGGGGCTGTGTTCACTTTTGGCCACACGGGGGCGGTGACGTTCTATAGGGAGCTCGGCCTCATGGACAGAGGGGTTGAGGTGAATTTTAATATGCTGTATATCAAAGGAATATAAATCCATCATCCAAATACATGTCTAGTAGCACAGCATGCTGCAGAGAAAGGCGTGGAGTGCTGTCCAAAAATACTAAATAAAAATATGAATAATAAGTCTTAACACCAAAGTGTAAGTGAGCACATGTAAAGCAGGCTGTTGCTTTGTGCATTCAAGAATTATTATTACATGGATGCAAAATGCACATATGAATTGGGGGCTATCTTTAATGTAAGATAAAAATGGATCCTATATAGCAGGGATACTCAACTTGCTTTGCCCAGGAGCCACTTAATAAACAAACATTAATGATATTTATCAGATAAGTTGAATATCCAGTCTCAGCAGCCAGGCACAGGTCAGGTGTAGGGCAGGATTTGAGGACATTCAGAGCTTAGCCTGCACCCCAGATCCTCCTCTGGCACTTTTTTTTAAATCTTAAACAAGCTATATTTCGATCCATTTTGTTAGCACTCTGGTATTGTATGTACATTCAAAGTACAAAAACAAACCAACAAATCCCAGTGTGAATTCATTATCATCATTGTGAACTGGAAAGTGGTCAGCTGGTCACCTTGCACCCTTGGGCTGTAAGTTGAGTATCACTGCTATACAGTGTTAGTTATTTTGTCACTAATGCAGTCAGTGTTTTTCTTGTTTAATCCTATTATAAAAACCTGATTTATGCCACATTTAAATATTGTAGCAACAGCTTAATTCTCATTTCACTGTGGTTATCCCTCAAGTGTAATCGATCCCTTTAACCTACTTAAACAGTTATCAACATCTGAGGAAATGAGAGCACAGTGCCAAATGTAGCTCTGCATTTACCTCTTCTTTCTCTTTTTAGATCACAAGCAAAATACTATACAACTGTGTACAAAATTAGTATTCATCTCTTGAAAGGTGATAGTGTGCTGTGCTTTGGTACAAGTAGCATCCTTGAGAGCAACACTGCTGAAGCACCTGGTGTGAATGAGTCACCACCTTACTTCTCAGTGTACCAAATGAGAACCTCCCGAGCTTTCTTTTTCAGACCCAGTGCAGCCATCCCGAGGGCCCGGCTGCCTCCCGTCACTCTGGCCTCTGCAGAACACAGACGCCATCTTTGTAACACTGAATTAACAGCATTAAGTGAAGCTGTATTTTCAATTAGCCAGTATCTGATACCATCTGAAATACTATCTGATCATCACAATTAAAAACTGGAAAGCTGCTTACCACCGTAGTAGTAGAGTAAAGCCATTCCCACCGCAACGCCAAAACAGCCCAGAAAGAAGAAGGGACCTGAGAAGAGACAAACACTTAGCAACATAAATGTAAACTATCTAGTGTGTGTCAGAGCTAAATGCTAAACTACCTGACACACTTTTAGCATAGTTTTTGGGCCGTGGGAAGGCATCAACCCAGCAGCATATTCAAGTGTTCCCCAAATTTTTTGAGCAGTGAATGTTGCACACACATTGATATACGTACACTCTTTAACATTAACATCTTACCTCTGTCATTCATAACATATCTCTGTTGGTAGGCACGTGGATGCGCAAGTGGATCTAAGGAATCTGGAAGTGGGACAGATATGTTTTAGTGTGTGGAATAAAATGTAGAATACACAACAAATGATTTATAAATATCACACATGATATAAAGAGGCAGGTTTTGGGGACTAACCTCTAAGGCGGAGCCGTGTGGGCAGGCTGTAGTATACCTCCTCTACATGCAGGTGAAGAGCTCTGTAAAACTCCCTGCATGCTTCCTCTCCTTTCCTCTGCAGGTGTGTCAGCAGCTCACCCACTCGAACACTTGTAGGCACGTCCAAGTTTCGAAACTAGATAACAATAACAACAGTTGTAATAGGATTTTTTTTAGGTTTGACACAACTTGCAGGTATACATTAACCAATAACAGCTGTCAATATCACAACATATGTAGTTATCAGGGCAATGACAGACAGTTAAATTGGGGACTTTCTTACACATCGTGTGGGGTATCTGGAATTTTGGGTGTTGAGATTGGCTGCTCTCCAGTATGTACGCTACTTAATGATGATTCAGAGAACTTTAATCACACTCAAAGGCAGCTATGTGTATTAGCATGCACTGCTGTTAAAAGGATGTTAGCGGTTAAATGGAAGCCGCCACACAGTCTTTCCATTCAGCAGTGGAAATACTCTTTAGTGGAGATTTTATCTGTGAAGCTCTCTGTTGCTAGATGAAGGGGGCAGGTTGCATCATGCCTGAGGCGAGGAAGGAAGCACTCAACTTGAAAAATGGAATGGAAATATCCTTTCCTGGAGTGCTGGCTGACACAGCTTGCCCAGGCCAGGATGAAGCATCTCCAGTGGAATTATTTGGGAATTATTTACCTTATTCACTTTCAAGTGTTTTCGAATCATCATATAATTTGTAGATCTAAGACATGACATCCTCCCCCTCCACTGACACTTTTGAGACATATCTTAAAATGTACATGTTGTTGATAGCCTTTAGTTGTTTGCAGTGGTTTTAGTATTTGTTTTTAACAGTTTTATCCTGTTTTACATTCGTGTGAATTTTATATTGCTACATATTTGTGTGTCATTCTCTTTTTATTTAGTACAGCACTTTGGTCAACTGCGGTTGTTTTTAAACATGCTGTATAAATAAACTTGAGTTGATTTTTGATTTGAAGAAATAATTTAACGTGCAGTGATATAAAACCAGAATGTAGAGGCTCACGCACACCTTCAATGACTTGTAGACAGATGTGTAGAAGGAAAACGTCTACAGGTAAGAGAGGAGAATTGCGGCACACTGTCCTGTTACTTGCAATAAACTTTGTTTCAGTGTGGAAGGACTGAAACATTGTGTGTGTTTTGACTGTGATCTAAATTTCAAAGCTCAATATAATTTGTGAACATTAACTGCATTTTATCATTTACGTAACGCAGCTAAGGTACGACCTCTACTGAGACAGAAAGATGCTGAAAATCTTGTCCATGCTTTTGTCTCCAGTCATCTTGATTATTGTAATGCTCTGTACGCTGGCCTGCCTAAATCAGCCACTGCAAAACTACAGAGCATTTAGAATGCTGCTGCCAGGGTTTTAACTAAAACTATAAAGAGAGACCATATTGCTCCTGTTTTACATAACCTACACTGGCTCCCAGTATGTTTAAGAATTGATTTTAAAAGCCTTCTTTTGGTTTTTAAGGCTCTTAATGGCACTGCCCCCTCCTACATAATAGATTCCCTATCACCTTGTGTCCCTCCATCAACCCTGAGATACTCCACAGCTGCTCTTTGAAATGTTCTTAATGTCACTACAAAAACCTTTGGGGATGCTTCTTTTAGCAACAACGCCCCAAAAATATGGAACACCCTGCCTTTAAATATAAGACTAGCTGGCTCAGTGGACAGTTTTGAACGACAACTTAAAACATATCTTTCTAATATAGGTTATAACTAGAGGCTTTTTGTTTTAATATTTTTAATATGTTTGTATATTATTTGCTGTTCATTTTTAACTCAGTACATTTACTCATGTAATTTTATGCTTGTTAAAGTACACTTTTAAGGTATTGGTACTTTCCTGCAGTGTCTCCATCTTATTGTATTTTTTACTTAATTTCTGGGAGAAATAGTGTGTACATTTATCTCACAGCTATAGCCACCAATTACTTTACAGATACAGACCTACTATGAGTTTATAGAATAATAATGCATTATTGATGAATTTACAGCACATATACAGCTGCAACATTAAATGCTGTTAACAAATGAATACACCGGTAATAATAGGCAAGTGATTTATGATGATACACCAATGGCATGGGTCACTCTGCTGCATGATGTATACTAATATTTTGCAAGCATAGTTTTGCAGTGTTGTTGTAGTTTCACTTTTTCCTTATCTTTTCCACTACTGCCTGCATGTGAAGGAGCCAGTGAGGTACTCTGTGTGAGGACTTACTCTGGTGGCCTCCTTGTCTGAGAGGATCTGCGGGTAGATTCTGTTGAGCTGCAGGATGATTTTGTCCACCAAGTCTGTGTCCAGCCTGCGGTCAGCTCTGAGGAAGGCGCTGTCCTCTATCAGCTGGTCATGGAAACTATCTGTTAACAGAGTTTAAAACAATTAGAACAGCAGCAATGCTGTTTCTCCAACAGACTGGATTTCATTGAGAGGAGACGTCACTTTACTGTACAGGATACTGAACGGAAATTTGACATTATCTCCGGTCTTTGCTCCAAACGGTGTCAGGAGAGGAATGTGGGGGCACAGGAATGAAGCGAAACATTTGGTCATGGCTAACTTTAACGCTTCTCCTGACAGCAAAACAAAAAGTGAGGCTCTTCGTGAGGGAAACTGTGATGTTAAGGAACTTTTCAGAAGCAGGAGTTGGACTGAGACGTTACTCATTTTCATTGTCAAACCGAGGCAACCTTTGACGGTCGTAACCGCTGTGCTAATGTTCGTCATTTGGACGTAATGGGAAGACACTGAAGCGAAACACAAAGCTAAACTACACTGTAAGATAAGCGTTAGTTTACGTTAAAGAAAGACACAAACCTCCCATTGTGGAGTCCCCTCTGTCCTCTGTTTGGACACGCCCCCTGACGTCACCGCGCAGGCTGGGAGTGGTTTACGTAGACGTCCTTAAAGAAGGAAAAAAAAACTTTCCTTTTCACCGGAAATGGGACCAAATGGGACTAACTGACGGAAATACCAAGCTAGGCAGCAGCTAACAACATAGCTACACATTTATTTATTTTCCATCCATAAACAAAGCTTTGACATGTACACTGGTATTCATCTTAAATAAAACTGAGCAGTCTGTTGTCACTATGGATGAATTCATTGTAGTCCTTTTATAACTTGACAACATTTTAAATTAGTCTCTGTGTTTCCGACTGGAAATAAACTGTGGCCCAAGCTGTTCCCCTAGTAACAACATAGCAACGAAAAGGTCGAGAACCATAGAAACAAAAATGATATATTTTTTCCATGTCAAAAACTACATTTTAATAATATTTATTTGTATAGCACTTATCTAAACAAGATTACATAGTGCTTCACAAAGTGCATAGAAATAAGACAAAAACAATGCAAAGGAAATAAAACACAAAAGTTACAAATCACAAAAGTATAACAGGCATTTAAAGGGTTTTAAAAACAGGTAATGTGCTAGCCAGCCTAATCTCCTCAGGCAGAGGATCTCGAGTAATGTAAAAGTCAGTTTTACTGTAAGTTTCAGAAATAAATTAGCAAACGTCACATATACAGAACTGTTTATTTAGTCTTCATTCATTCATTCTTCTTAACCGCTTATCTTGGTACAGGGTTGCAGGAGGGCTGGAGCCTATCCCAGCTGACAATGGCCAAAAAGCAGGGTACACCCTGGACAGGTCACTAGACTGTCACAGGGCTGACACATACAGAGACTTAGTAATCTTCTTCAATTGGTAATGTATTTTCAACAGAATTTGATTCATCCATGTGTCCTTTAAGTCTATGCAACCAACAAAAAGTGTATGTACAATACTGTAAAATGGATATCTTCCTGCCTATACAGTTACCATTATTGTTTGGTACATTTATGTTGATTGTGTTGCTGATTTGTATATATTAGTTCTTGTACACAATGCATCTTGTATTCAGCTGCTGAGTGATCTGTATGTTTTTTTTTTTTAAAAACAAAGGTAATACAGGATTAGTCTATATACTTCAAAAATCATGACTGTTTTAATTTCTCAACAGCAGAAGAATAAAGCTATATTGTAAAATTGACTGTGTGGTGGCAGGTATCTTACCGTAAAACTTCAATTAGAAGCCCAGGCTATTATTTGCCTAAGTTACTGAACTCAACAGGTGTGTTTTTGGGATAGGTGTCTATATGGGACAGGCCTTTAATTCCTTTTATACAAAACTGTTGCTCAGCAAAGGGAATACAATCTAATTGTTTATTTAAACCAGTATGAATATAACATTTAAAAAAAAATAGGCCTCAAATAACATCAATTATGTGTTATGTTATGACACTGGTTTCACGGCACTTGAGGATTACAGCCCCCTGCATACTGACACAACACTGCTTTATCCTGTTAAAATTATATTCGTAACTTGGATTAACTATGGTGAAAAACACTTTTGATTCTTTTGATCAGTGGACCCATATCAGTAATAGTAATGGACACATACTCTAGTTTTATGAGAGCTTCAGAGGAAGGGAGTCACTGCTTGTTCTTTTGTCATACTGGTAAATCTGTATGAATTTCAGTCTTCTCTGGTTGGTTTCAGTAAAATAAACTGAACTGAGCTAACATTCAAACATTTATATTTGTATGTGCAATGTGTGATGTGGGTATGAAGTCAACAATCTGGTTTAATACATCCAAAGAGCTCCTATAGAAATGAACTGCTTGACAACCAGACCAGGCTTCTAATTGAGACAGGCCTTTATTTTGTCAAAATGTGTAGCCACACCAGGCTAGTAACAGGGACTGGGAGTTTAACTGGGACCAGGCTTTTAATTTGTGTTTTACGGTATTGGGGAGAAAAAAAGAACAAAAAACCTGTTTGTGAAAGTTAAGATTTATTTCATCACCAGCAGTAACTGTTAGCAGAGACAGCAGCCCACAGTCACCAATTTTGCTAGTGTTTTACCACAAGTTCAGTCTTATCAATATTCCGACCAGCTACCTCCACTCCGACTCCCTTATGAAACAAAAAGGATGAAGACATCCTGTAGTCTGAACAGTGTCAAATAAATACAGTTGCAGTTGTAGTAAAAACATATAAAATCAATTAGGAACAAGTATGTGAGCAACATAGTGTAAAATATTTTTTTTTACATAGCATAATCATTTAGTTTTGTTTTTTTTTCCTTGCCATGTTTGCAAATTGCACTTGTATAAACAAAACACAGGATGGCACTGCAGGCTTCTTGTTTGCAGACTGTAGGACTCAAAAGGTTTACAAAAAAATTGTATTAAAACAAATACATTAAAAACTCTCCTTCACGAATAAAGTTTATGAATACTATTAACATCTGACCTTAACTTAGAAATCTTTAAATAAGCTTTGCATTAATACTCTTTCTTAGTCTTAACAAGCATACTGGAATTTGTAACAGCTCTGCCATGTCTACAAGAGGAGCCCAATAACACGAAATGTAGTACGACCCTGAAACTGTAGCACCATATTTACAGGATCATATAGTGAAAATAATATATTGCAATACTGTTTTAATGAGTTACACAGGACATATAGCTATCAAGACTGATGAAGCTGAAATAGTTTCTATGGGCTGTCAGCAGGTTGCCCATACATTAAGGCCAAAAGGAAAATAACTAAGGCAAAAAAGTGTATTTGTCTCTTTTGTTGAATTTCAACCAGCTCAATTTCAAACAAACTGAAAGTCTGGGTTTGTCGCTATGAAATAAATAAGCTGAATCACTTGAAAATCTCAACAAGAATCTGGTAGACAAACATGCACATCTGGTAGAAACACTGTATAATACTTGTAACAGTTAGTAGGATTTTTTAGAAAGAAAGAGGAATCACCTAAGAGCAAATAAGTAAAACAAAAAAAGTGCAGTCAGAGTAACACAGGCAATAAGTAACCAGCAAACACTGATCTTGAGTCTTCCTCTGATTCAGTAATAATAGTGGTGCATGTTGTTGGAAGACTGGAGGACTGCAGCGGGCAGCTGATGCGATGAGTCTTTCCGCAGTCAGAATTTTACATAACTGTTTTGGCACTCTAAAACAAGGCTCTTGTTCTTGTGTTGACGACGACATGATTTGGACCGTGATTAGAGAGTGAAGGAACCAGGTGACTGGCAACTGTCACAAACACTCTGACGGAGCTCCTTAAGGACACTTGGCATGATAGATTTACTGCAAATGAGAAGATAGAAACAGGAGAAAAAAAATCACATTATGTTGATTGTTGATTGATTGATGAAATTTCACTGAATTATTAAGGTGTAGTTTATTAATGAAAGCAGCAGCTGGGAAGGTTAGATGGAGCAGGAAGCAGAAGACTGAGGTGTGGTTTGCATGCAGGCTTTAGTAGTGAGTCACTGATGCTGCAGGGAGTGTTTGAGTCATTCAGACTTCTGACATCACTCCTGTGTGCTGACATAAACCTTTAAAATTATGCGTTTGTTTAATACAGAAAATAGAGAATAGTAGCTTAAATGTGACAGAAACATGATTAATGAAGTCAAAACTGAACATACTAATGCTGGTGGTTTTGGTTTCTTGGTTTGTCCTTGGTGTTCAACCTAGGACACTCACTGTGGTGCCAATCATTTTATCAATATTTTACAAGTTGTTTTAGACCAGTGAGAGAAAAAGAAGTTGTATTATGAAGTGAGGTTGCATATAAATTAATGGCTCTGGAGAAATAACACAATAAATAACATATATGCTGACAAATGGTAACAAAAAATTAAATAGTATAAAATGTGCAATAAAACCTTGTGGCCAACTCTTCAGAAATGGATTTCATGCTACAATTTCTAATTATTTGTTGACATCATGTTTTGTTGATTATGCAAAGGATCATCTTCATTGTCCCAGAACACGTCAGAACTCAAACATGGATGAAAGTTCGGTACTTTGAATGACAAATGATATTCACTTACACTTATCAGTGCAAATTTAAAAGGGATGCAGCCTGGAGGCAGTTGTATCAATATTAGCACATAGGTTTACAGTTTCATGCAGTTCTCATGCCAAACAATGATATAAATATTAGTCAGAAAATAAAACTTAAAACCCATGCTTGAGGAATTTGTGTCTTCCTTGTTGCAAATTGAACAGATTCTGTATAAACCCTTTTACAGTTTGTAGAAAAGGTGTGTGTGCATTTTGGCAACGGAAGTATGGTGGACCACAACAGCTTGTCAAGCTATGCAAGGGCACTAACCACCAAAGATTGTGAATGCTACTTCAACAACTTGACTTTGGCAAGTGGGAACCGACTTCCAGATCCATGCAGTGACTGGGCAGAAGACATTAGTAAGTGATCTGATATACACTTATTTGACTGAGAAACCTAGCATGTACACCAGGGAGAAACTACGAGCATACAAGTCACTAGATGCTTACGATTACGTTATCTGTGGACATGTGCAGAACTTGAAATACCACAACATCGATTCAGAGTTTTGTGTGTTGAAATCAGAAATCCTTCCTAGTCAAAGACATGGACACAAGACTGCCATGTATGAAACCAAGATAGCTTGCAGCCATAACTGCTGCCGATTACTCTGAAATGGTTGTGATCCTCTCGGAATCCTGTACAACTTGAGTCCACCAGTGGAATATCGATTCTGACAATCGTACAAGCAACAACTAGACATTTTGGTGCTGGTAAAATGTCGAATTCAATGTTTGCAGCTTGATAACTCACCAGAATGACTGCTACTTCCTTGGCCAAAATGCACACGCATCTTTTTGATGCATCGGCTGTAAAACGGTCTACATTATTTTAACATAAAAGCATCAAAGTATAATTGTTTTTATGTTAGAATTAGCAAGAGTAGCACAAAAGAAAGCACTGGTTCCACTCAACCTGTCTAACATAGTGAAAACAACCATGCATCACTGACATCCCAAAAGTATTAGGTAGTAATAATATTAGTATGCCATATATGGTGTTAGAGTTATAATGGCTCAAAAAACAGAGCATAGTGTTAGAAAAAATTAATGTATGCAAAGCCTGAGAGAAATGCAAATCTTGTAAAAGATATAGAGTTTAAAAAGGGCACAGAAAGCCTTGAAAAAGAACCCAGGGCCTCTGCTGTTGCCTCGTGGCTCAGAGTTGATTTTGCAGTACACATTCTGACTTACATGATGGCCGGAAGAGGCTCCTTTGCCCTTTGTTTTGCCCTTGCCTGCCACCGCTGTGGCACTGTTGCGGCGCGCCTGCTCGTGGTCAAACTCCAGGTCCTCCAGGCGCTGGGTTAGGGCCAGTTTCTGCTGGATGGCCATACGCAGCAGAGAATTCAGGGTCTTCTTCTCATCCTCAGCAGCAGCCAGCTGCCTCTGCATGTCATCCAGCTGGGTCACATACTCATCACACCTGAGGGAAAGAGATGTGGAGAAAAGAGCAAGAGAGGGGGAAAGGAAGAAACAATAGATAAATGTTATTTCCAGCAGGTGGAGCAATCTGCCTTGAACTGCTGCTGCCGTCACATGTTTTCTCCATTCCCCAGACAGCAATTTCCAGATGGGAGGATGAGGTCTCTGCTAGCTCACTCACACAAGCGTTACATCAGACTGCTCCCACAATGCTTTGTGTCTTCCTCACGAACATACACTCAGACATGAAACAGTTGCACAGACTAAGGACTAAAGTTTTGATTTTTTTTTTTCATTATCAAGAGAAGAAGCTGAAAAGAGGCAGAATAAGCAGGATATAAAGAAATATCATTGTTCTTTTGGCATTTCTTTATTGTTTCCTGTTACAGATGCATTTTGGTGTAAGCCCCAGACCACTTGGCTACACGATGGTTCATTTCATGTTTGTCAGGACTGAAATGTTAACCAGTGATTATGTATAATCTTACCTTGTGGCAAACATGGCTCGAAGAGAGGAGAACGTAGCAGCATCCTCTTTCAGAGCCTTCAGTTCGTTGCGGAGCTTCATCATCGTCTCAGTCACCATGGCCTTCTCGCTCTCGTACTTACTCTTCAGGTTGGCCAGAGCAACCTCAGCCGTCTAAAGGGAATATGAGCTTATATAATTATTCATTCATTATTCATTCACTTCTTGCACTTTCATGAAGTCTGAACTCCGGGGTTATTTTTAGCTGAAGACTATCCCCCCTTTCGGTTGTACTTGTCAGTTTGAGAAACAATGAACATCCTTCCTCTCAGAAACACACCGCAGGCAAGCAAAAACAAACACACACACGTACAGATACACTCAGAGGGATCCTCTGACCTGTTTGTTGGCTTTTAGCACAGCTCTGAGGGTGGCGATCTGTTCCCTTTTGGTGCTAAGCAGGGACTTCAGTTTGAGGATCTCTCCCATGCAGGCCTCTTTGTCCTTGTCTGCCACTGTGCTGAGCTCCAGATTGGCAAGTCTCTGACGTGACAGCTCTGTGGTGCGGTCCACTGCCTGCTGCAGGTGGCAGATCTGGTCCCTGATGATGGCTACGAGGTTATAGATGTTCATGGGTTCTGGTCGGGGCTCCGGGGCCGGGCTAACTGTGGTGCTGCCAGACTTCCCAGGCTCAGTCTCAGTAATCAGCCCATTTGAGAGAAGTACGGAAGACTGTTGCTCCTTCCCTTCCTGCCCCTTTCTTACTTTGGCCTTGCCTTCCTTGTAGTAGTCGAGCATCACACGGTTCGGAGTTTCATTGTTGCACATGCACACATGGTTGTAGAGATTGGCCAGCTCTTCACTGAAAGCTATGAGCTCGTCCTGGGCCACGTTAAGGCTGCCAAGTGATTCTCCCGCAGCCTCGCTGACCAGACGGAGCTCCTTCTCCAGACGAGCCACCTCCGCTTTATCCGCATGGCTGATCTTCTCCAGAGACGCCAGCTTTGATCTCAACTCGTGGACGTCGCTATCCAGCCGCGCTCGCTCGTCTTCATACTGGGTTCGACATTCCTCGTACTGTGCCCTCAGGGTCTTCAGCTCCTGCCTCAACTCCCCGGCTTCAGACACCGCCACAGTGTATTTACACTGCAGAATCTCAGGGCCGTTGATGTCCAGCTCGTAGTAGTCTCCGTCATCGTGGCTGTCCCTGTCTTTCTCACTGTCGAGGGCGGACTGGCGCTCCTTACTGGCCTGCAGTTTCCTCATTGCAGTGAGGTTCTCAGTCAGCCTGTTGACAGTTTCCTTTTGCTCAGACACAGTCCCATAGGCCTGCTCCAGGTGCTTCTGGCTCTCCTGTAAAGAGCTGATCAGGGCTGCTTTCTCCCGCTCCACCTGAACATAAATGTTAAAACAAAGTCAACTTTAGTCATTTGTCCAACCTAATAAAAAAAAAACTTTGACAAACTGGAAGAATGCACATTGTATCTTTATCTCCTTTCCCTGACAGAAGAATACGCTTTAGTGAAAAGTTGAATCTATTTTCGAGTGAATGTGTTGAAAACATGAGATCAGGCAACACACTGTTGTAAATCAGCAAGTAATGGAGCTGGACGGTCAAAGAGCATCCCGAGGATTTCATACCTGCACAAGCTGTTGTTTCAATTTCTGGATCTCAGAGATGTTGAGCTCACTGAGCAGGTCGTCCACCAGGCTAGGAGCCGGCTTGAAAGCCTCTCCTCTCTTCACGCCGGCTCTGTTGTCTTCATCACCTTCACCTGCCTTGGCCAAGCCGTTTTCAAAGCCTCTGATCAGATCATCATTGTCAGGCTCGGTGATGGCTGAGGGATCGTCGTGGAGTTTTAGGTTGTCGAAGGAGATGTTGAAAGAGCTGTTGTACACGGAGCCGCCGATGGTCATGTAGTGGGAGAGCTCCTTGCGAAGAGTGGCCTTCTGCTCGCGCTCTGTTTTAATCGTTTCTAAGGCCTCCGTTAGCTGCCGCTCAGCGATCTCTCTCAGACGCATGGCTTCCTCCAGCTGGCTGTTGAGGCACTGGGAGTCCTCCTCCAGACGGCGGATCTCATGTTTCAGACCTTCGTATTCCACCTTAGCAGATGGTCAAAAATATAAAGACAACTGTTAATAATTTTATTCTATTAATCTGTGTCCACTTTAGTTTCTTTATTACACCAAAGTGCCTAATGTTGTCCAAAATGACAAAAAAAGCTGTCCAGAGACCATAAAACCTTACATGTAAAATTTGGTGTGAAAAATGAAAAAGGGAAGAACATTTTTTGACTAACATTATAAATTATAACAAAACTCAAAAGTTGTGGGAAGGCAACATGTCTTTAATGTCTTGCTTTGTCACTTTCTAACATGACACAATAACTACGTGGTTATACTAGAACAAAAACAAACAATAATGTGTGTATTTTGAGTTATAATAAAGTTTAAACAGTAAAAACATGACTATTTTTCCACCCAGTTTCAGATGTGCAACAGAGTGAGTATCATGTTCTTTGTCTCACCTGGTTCTGTCTCAGCACAGACACTTGTTTCTGAAGAGAGATGTTCTCCTCCTCCAGCTCGCTGTAGTCCTGCAGCAGACGAGTCTCCCGCACCTTGTACTCTCTCATGTCATCGCGCAGCTGACCTCGCTGCAGCTCTGCCAGCTCTGAATTCTGCACACAGGAGCAGAAAGAGATGGCATGTTACGGAAGGCTGCTTGAGAAAAAAACTCTATAAATAAATGCTCACTATCTTTGAGTGAGTGAAAACACCCCGGCAGCGTAAACTACATCCTTGCAACCGTCTGGTCGGGTGAAATGAGAATCATCACGTCAGCATGTTTCACATACCACAGGGGCAAGACTTTGGCAGGCGACTGTAATGACGGAAGAAGGACATGGTCCATTTACCAATCCATGCTACAGAGAGCCATGGCGGAGGACATCCTTTGTGTCACTCACAGTGGACCATTACATCATCTTTCCTGCTGGTTTCATGGCGATCCCACTAACCTGACCCTCCCCCACGACATGCGCAAACTTCAACGCTCTCACACCTCACCCCGACAACTAGTGGTGGTCCATGTCAATCTAAACTTGTGGCTTTACTAACCTTCTCTTCATACTATTTTAAATGTTACTTACTACATTATTGGACAGATGCAAACCATTTCAACCACAACCAGTAAAGTTAACGACTCCCATTTACAACTGTGAGATAAACTAGTCCCCTATTTTGACACCAAAAACAAAATTTCATTTTTCCACAGCTTTACAACAAAAAAGGCTAGCGTAAAAACACATAACACACAAAACAGAGGGAGCAATTTTAGGCTGACATATTAAAGGTATATACACACACAAAAAAAGAGAGAGGTTATAAGATTTATTTTGTATTCTTGATGACCGAAATAATTTATACTTAATCTGCATTTTGATATTTGTGTAATTGAACGCTCACCTCTCTCATCTCCAGGGCAATGGCCGACAGGCGATCGTTTTCAGCTTGCGAGCTGGTGAGCGAAGCTTTGGCCTGTCGGAGCTCATTCTGCAGCTCTAGGACCTTCTGCTGGTAGAGAGCCTCCTTACTGGCAGACTCCAGGATCAGTGACTCTTCCCTGCTTTCCCCATCTGCTGCCACTTTCCTGTGGGCTGAGTAGGCTTGTCCAAAGGCCTGGGAACAGAGACGAAGAATTAGATCAGAGCAAACTGCTTTGATCGAGGATTAATGGCCAGCCTTTTTTAAGACACACACACCGAACCACAAGTACGGCCAAAATAACCACTGGTGATATATATAAAGTTTCTCTTACCTACACAGTGTTTATTACCAGGGCCTGTCATAGTCTGAATTTAACACTGCCTGTCTGTTTGCCTTTTGTGTCACAGAAGACCACTCACTCAGGAGTACTGTGTCACCCTGCTGCTACATTTTGGTTTTATGTCACGTTGTTCATATTAGCCACTAACAGAGCATGAAGAGAGATTACTGCACACACTGATTACATTTGAACTGCATGAATTTTAATTTGTCACGCTCACATGACACGCTAGGGCCAGCTGGAGTCTGCTGTCGTCCAATACACATTCAGGGAACAAAAACATTTCATTCAGTTTGTTCTGTCTTGGAAATCTGAGTTCAGATGACCAAATTTGAATTTACAGTTATATGTTGAAAATATCTAAATTTAAAGTGTGCGCTCCCTTACATGTTAATACAGTCCCTGCTGGACATTTAAGAGGAATATTCATGTATCAAAATAAAATATAGGTGGTAAAAGTTAAGTTTTTATTTCTACTAAACCTATCACATATTCATCACTGAGTTCTTTTTCACACGACAATGACAATATATTGCAAGATAAAGCAAGACATGGTCAGATACTGTTTTGCAATTGAACTAAATAACCACTGCATTTTGGCATCGTCAGTGAATCTGGGCCACAATAACTACAAAAAACTCCACAAGATGGTCAGCGTTTCCATGGCAGAGAGGTGGGCAAGGCAGTGTCTAATGGAGGTGACCACTCATGGGGTCCTAAATGCACTAATGGCCGGAAACCAAGGGAAGTATAGAGGCTTAGGTTAACAGTATTGACGGAGCCAGAACAATAGTTTAAATAGGATGAACAGGGTGACGTCAGATTCCCACAGCCATCTGACTTAAAGGCTTGTAGACACGCAGCCAACAAGCACTGACACCGAGCCAAACTGGTGACGTTATAACTACTGCCCAAGAAAGTCCTGCAACCCATCAGAGCTGTAGCTCTCCTTCCCACAGGCATCTACAACAGTTTCAGTCAAACAAAGTGACATGTATGCAGCAGTCAGTCGTAATGTGAATCCATCTGTAACCTAAAGCACAGTGGGTGCTGATGGATGATTCCTTCTCCTACATTAGTGACATACTCTACTGAAGAGGAAACAGCAGTCCGAATCATGAGATACCAGAACAATGACGGCAACACTGAGTCACTTAGTGACTGGATTGTGATCTACGGCACAAATAATGTGATGTGGACAAAAATCAACATCAATGCGCAACTTAGAATAAGTCATCCAGTGGAGACGCATAAGCAAGTTCCTCATTGTGACTCAGGGTTTAACTTAGTAATAGAAACAGAGCTGTAACAATTAGTCACTTAATCTGTCAGTTAAATGCTAAACATTCCCTGGTTGCAGCTTCTTCAATGCTAGGATCTGATGATTTGTTTGAAATGTATGACAGTAACCTGATTGTATTTAAGGTTTCAACTGTTGGTTGAACAAAACAAACAACATGAACACGTGACTTTAGGCTGTGGAAAATTTTAACAGGCATCTTTCACTATTTTGAGACACTTATAGACCAAGCAGTGAATCCATAAAATAAAACGCTGATTAATTGATAATAAAAATGATCATTATGTGTAGTAATGCTTGTAATTAAACATTGCTAGCTTCTGTCCACAATGAAATATCCCAATACACTAAATTATTATTGTTGTTGAAATTATTATTATCACCAGTGAAGCCAATGTGGAAGTGTCTTAGGATGCAGTTCCTCTAAGGTTTATAAACTGGCTGCAAGTCTATACTGAGCAGACGGGAAAACCCCAACTTCTCTCTTGAAACAGTCAAAATTTCCCCAAAAAAGTTAGGATATTAGTACCTCATGTTGCTTCTTCTTATCTCTCATTGTGGAAATTATAAAAGTCATTGGTTTATTAAAAAGCAGTGTCGTCATAAATATCGATTTTTCTATACATATCGATTCTCAACATTAGAAATGTTTTCAATACTTATTTTTCTGTGGTATTTATACACCAGTACCACATGTGCCTCCTCACTCTGTGGTATTGTCACTGTGTACAACAGTCATTGTGCTGTTCTCTGCTACTAACCAAGAAGACTTAGACTTAGACTTTTTCATTGGCATTCTTTTGTTCACAAAGCTATTTCTGGCCTACTTCTAGCATAGTTATGTGTGTACATTTTAAAGCAAAAAATGAAAATAGCTGCTCTCCATTCACAAAACATGTTCTTATTGTCTGCACTGAGGGTATGTACAGAGTTTGGCAAGCAAGCATTTATGTATGCAGCTCCTTACATGTGGAATCTTCTGCAGAAGGACTGAAGTTACAGAAGATGCACTTATTGGTTCCTCTCGGCCATCTCAAAGCACTGTTGTGGGATTTTTGTACACAATCTTCAACATGCCAATGTCATGGTGTGTCTTAGCTGGTCTTTGTACTCATGTGTAATTCATGTGTAATTGCTGTTTGCGTTTTTATGGTTCATTTCTGGTATATATTAACATACTTTTTTTGGCTTTTCTTTGTAGTAATCTTATTTTGTGTTTTATATAACTTGTTTTAGAGCTTTACATTCTTATTCTGTATTTTTGTTTTATGTTGTTGGTCTGTAACTTATGTTGCTGCCAGTCTTGGCCAGAACACTCCTGAAAAAGAGATTTTTCTGGTTAAATAAAATAAACAAATAAAAAAAAGTTGATGTTGTCATGATTAAGTATTATTATCTTTTAATTAAAAAAATAAAATAAAATAAAATGTAATGCCCTAAATGTCATCTCCCCTCAGTACTGAAAATGGTAAATATATATCTACATTATATAAGACAAAAATGTGTGTTTTGCTCTGTTTTTGCTTGACCGACGGGTGTTACTGCTTTTCCCATCTCATCTTAGCTTTGCCCAGGCTCTTCCTCTAATTTTGCAATTTGTAGCTCCAATATGAGCCAGATATGGTGACAAATGGTGGACCTACAATTCAAATAATCCCTTCAGAAATCAGTGGATGATGTGACAGATTTCAATGTTCATATACTAAAACAATAACTGTGTTGGAGTCATAATGGATGTGAAAGAATTTTGTCGACAACAACATTTACAGCTGAAATGAATTGGGTAAAACCATTCAGGCAGCTGTATTTAGTGATAATGATGGACGTTGGAAAGGAGAACTTCAGGGAAACCAGAGGTTGGCTCAATTGTAGCTGTGGGGTTGAAATGTGTCTCCAAAGAGCAGGAGAAATAAACACAGGACACCACGACAGGGGAGTTAAAAAACAACATGGAGGGGTATTATTCTCAAGATTCCCTTTTAACTGGACTGCAAAACAAGTCTGAAACGTGTCTTTTTTCCACGACACCCTGACCTATCCTGTTACTGTTAAACCCAATAAACTAACCTTGCAGCAGGTTGGCCACATAGGCATCTAAATTTGACATACTGCTGCAGCTGCAGAGGTCTGATCTGAAGGCCTTACCCTCCCATACCGACAAGTAACGTTACAGGCAAGTGACCAAAAAGAAATGTCAGGTTTTATCTTTATTATGAGAAAAACATTACACCACACGACTATTATTTTGTTTAGAAATCTATGAATGGCATATGGCTACCACATGACAGTCTGTCACAACCTTATGAGAGACTTCTAACTTAATTTAAGAGACATCCAGCTTGTCAATTTACTATTGTGGCACACTGGTTTTTGGAGACATGAACCCAAGTTGTGGCTGAGCTTGAAAGGAGCCAGGCCCATGATTGATAGCTTATATAACCTGTGATGGTTCTGATTACAGCCTGTGTGGTTCTGACTGACACGTTCAAAGCCGTTGGTAAACAGAATACTGACCGTTGCTGCACCAGAATCTTAACGGCTAACGTGCTGCTAACAGAATAACTGCCAGGTTAAATGTGGTGCGGTCACATACCGATACAGTTAACGTTACAACCTCGGTTTTTTAATTATCTGTCTGCGTGGCTATGACCTCAGGTTACCTCCTTCAGCTGATCCAGCTCATGTCGGACCGTCTCGTATTCTGTTTCCAACTCATCGAATCGCTGCTTGAGCTGCTGTTTCTCCTCCAGCACCGCCAGCCCGTACTCCGCCGCCTGGATCTTCTCATGGGTCGTCTCACGGAGCTCCCGGGTGAGACGCTCGACCTCGACTTGAAGCCACTGTGGCCCGGCCTCCGTCACCAGTACCGCTTCGGGATATTCCTGCTCCTCCATAGACATCTTGGTGAGCCGCCGACTCACAACTGTAACGGGACCCAGCCCTGGCTAAGCAGAAAACCACCAAGACCGCAAATCACTGCCTTCTTTGTTTGAACCGCATTGTCGAGACTTAAATGGTGTTGAGCTCCTTTTGCCTTTTGCCGCCGCAGACTTCAACGATGCTAAACGTACACGATACTTTTGTCATTCTCGAAGAGTTTCTTCAGCTACTCCGTGAAGCTGACAGAGGAAACTTCAGTTGAGATCATCGATTGGAAAAAGCTACTCCTTGCACGGCATTCAAATCGGGATGAGTGGAAAGGGAAATGTAGTTTTGAATGGGACGCCAGTATCTCAACGGCTACGCACTGCAGCTACCATATTGACTTCAAGTACCAGAATGCACTGCGCGGGCTTGGACGTGATCCAGGGACTCACTGAAGAGTTCAATACAGTACTGCCATCTAGAGGCTTTAGCATGAAACTACCCTCAAGGCAAATACTATATTTTATTTTTTAAAGGCACATAGTGACTATAGCTACAAGGAAACGATTATTTTAACTATTAATTACCTGTTGAATATTTCTAAATTAAGTAATTAATTTTATAGTCCATACATTTTGTCTCACTAATAGCCCTGAACTACAAAAAAACTAAAAAACATTTAAAATTATGTAAAATACAGAAAGTAGACTGGAGCTATCAAATTTTTGGCATTTTTGCTCAGTCACTTAGACTTGCATTCTACAAATATAAAACAGTTATTATTTTTCCTGTTATGTCAGTAAACATGTCTGTAAAACTGTGCGGACATTGCTAATGTAATGTCAAATGCCAAAGACAAATGTAGATTCCAAACTCCTCCACGATTGAACCGACCCACTCTGCACTTTTAAAAGCATCAAGACAGACTGTAAAAGCATCAAAACATATTCATATGAATGTGAAAGCAAAACTGTCTTATCAGGGACTTTCCTTCTGACTGTAAACAATACTTGGCACAGTGGTTTGACTGGGTTCAGGAAGTGTTCTTGATGTTTCATTATCCTGTTGCTGCTACACCTGTGTGGAGAATTCACCTGCAGCTGGACATAGATGGTGTGTATACCTGTATGCCTGTGTTTCTGGGTCTCAGGGCTTTCACCTGTGGTACTGTTAATTCATGCTCTCACTATATTTATATTACTTTATGTTATATTACTATATATTATTTCTGTTGTTCCTGTCTTTTAAGTCTCCACCCTTTCTATTTCTGTATCAAGCAACAGCCTACTTTCTATTCATCTATCAAGTTATTAACTGTTGATCTGTCTCCACCAAGAGATCATGATAATGTGTCTTTTTCAGGAATATGGAAGGGGACCTTTACCTACACTGTATGTACATTAGTGGCACAAAATAAAAAGAATCCACATTTATTTAGAACATATTTCTCAAATTTAATCTCTCTTCTTCTGAACATTTCAGACAAATACTTCCATTTTTATTCAATCTGCTTTGGTCTGGGATGTGGAACAGCACTTTATAGGCCCTTTTGTTGTAAGTAGACAAACACTTAAATTCCAATGGTCTAATTTATCGACAAATTTACCTTTTTTTTTGTAAAATGGCCCCTGTTTAATATTGTTTGTGTTTCATTTTCAGCACTCATGATTCCATTAGTTCTTGGTGTGTTTTTCACCATAGTGTTTGAGATTGTGGGCATAATATCTGGTAAGCTGAGCTTTGTTTTGACAACACATTGCAGTCATTACTTTAACAAGTGGGTGTAGCTTTGAAATTCTCAATGTTGTTTTAGATGAGCATCTCACCAACTTTCTGTTTTATTGAAAAACAATGACAGTACAGTTCTTTTTCATGTTTCCTATCAGATCTGCCAGCCCATACTAAGAGGTGTAAAGGACCTCCCTATGAGAGAAGAGGTAAGTTTACTTAAAGGGGAGCACCACTTAAATTAAGGATTCCAACATGTTATTTCCATGGCTGAGAAAAGTTCAAGTAATGTTTGTGAACACGAGCTACTCTTTCTCAAAGCCAGAAACCAGAGAAGTGAGTTTCAGACTTGTGATGTCATTGGGTATAACAGCTTTATTTTATTGTTATAGAGTTTTTAAACAGAATATGTACCCATATACTCAGAACTTTACCCTGGGTGCTCTCCATGTCATCTCTAACATCTCTCCCAATGAATTGCCTATGGAGCAGCTCCAGACTTCATACTTGATGAGGTCAACAAATTTAAGTTTTAGCACTCTAGTTTTTGGATTTGTGAGAGAGTTGTTCATGTTCACTGATATTTTTGAACTGTCTTAGACCATAGGAATAACATTTATGAATTTTGAAAATGAAAATATACACAATATACATGAATTAACTGATTAATAACTGTTAAAATGTGAGTTATCAATAATTATTGCCATCTTTACACACTACTGATAAAACAATGACCTTGAATCCTATTTATGATTCAGTACCCGTGTTTAGACCTGTACTTTATAACAACTAACACCACCATCTAACTCTCTCTTTAGATGTTTACTGGGGATTTCTTTTTGCACTTTTTGTGGCCATCGTGAACCTCAACTCATATCACGGTAAAGCTCATGACTTTAAAGCATGTGAGATTTGCTGATGCCAAGGGAATATACTGTTTCTGTGGTTACATGTTGTGCTTTATTCCAGTCTACACACTTTCTTATGGATGTGGAATCACGATGTTTGCTCTCAGAGGAGCAAAACGGAAATACAGCACTCTATGGTAGGTGGGCTAACAAAAGCTGATTTAAGTTTCGCACATTGTTCTGATAGATTGACAGGCTTTGTAGCTTTATCACAGGTTGAATTCAGCAACTTTAAATGTCTTTGAAAGTTGAAGTGATGGTATTTGTGTAATTTTTTTGGACAGGAAGCTGAGAAAGAGACAACGCCGCCAGTGATAGATGGACTTACAACCACAGAGGGAGAATTTACAGGCACTGATATCTGTGGTTTCAGCTGGGTCAAAGAGCAGAACTGCATTTGAGGAAATGAACTTCAGACTCAGGGATGGTGAAGTCATTTACGTCACGGAAACAAGCACATGTAGTCATCTGTTGGGCTGTTTTATGGTCAGATCTTTGTTTGTCCATTTTTAAGTTAAAAAGACATTTCACTCCTCACCTCAAAATACATATTTTTCCCCTTAAGTGTAGTGCTATTTATCAGTCGAGATTGTTTTGGTGTGAGTTGGAGATATCGGCCAGAGAGATGTCACCCTTCTTTCCAGTGTAATCGAATTAGATGGCACTCGGCTTGTGGTGCTCAATGCACCAAAAAATGCATTTAAAAAACTGAACAGAAATGTTTCTTTCCAGAAATCAAGATCTGGATACTCAACATAATTCACAGGTCTTGTTGTGAGTAGTTTCATGTAGGAACTATTTTCTTATCTTTCAACCTAACAACACCTGCCAAATACATCATCGCACAGAGGGACGAAAGGCTTGGCTTGGGACAGCATGAGAGGTGAACATTAATGACGTCGTCCTCGGCTGAGCTGTAACATTAGTTAGCTCACTGGTGCTAGGTGAGCCAGCAGTAGATGCATGCTTCCGTCTACATGGTGATACTGTTGATGGTAGAAAGAAAATAGCTTCCAAATGTAACTGTATTTTTGGACCGTCACAAGCCAAGTGCCATCTCGTTCTATTATATTGGAGGGGAGGCAGACATATCTATGGCTGATATCTCCAACACTCATACCAAAACAATCCATCCATCCACCCATTTGCATCCGTTTCTCTGGGGCTGGGTCGCGGGGTCAGCAGGCTGAGCAAAGCACCCCAGACATCCCTCTCCCCAGCAATGCTTTCCAGCTCCTCCTAGGGGAGTCGTTCCCAGGCCAGATGAGATATGTAATCCCTCCAGCGTGTTCTGGGTCTGCCCTGGGGCCTCCTACCAGTGGGACATGCCCAGAACACCTCCGACGGGAGGTGCCCTAGGAGGCATCTTTGATCAGATGTCCCAACCACCTCAACTGGCCCATTTCGACGTGAAGGAGCAGCGGCTCTACTCCGAGCTCCTTCCGGATGTCCGAGCTCCTCACCCTATCTCTAAGGCTGAGCCCAGACACCCCACGGAGGAAACTCATTTCGGCTGCTTGTATCCGCGACCTCATTCTTTCGGTCACTACCCAGAGTTCATGACCATAGGTGAGGGTTGGGCCGTTGATGGACCAGTAAATCGAAAGCTTCGCCTTCTGGCTCAGCTCCCTCTTCACCACGACGGACCGGTGCAGCGCCTGCATCACTGCAGAAGCCGCACCAAACCGCCGACCCATCTCATGCTCCATTCTACCCTCACTTGTGAACGAGAGCCCGAGATACTTGAACTCCCTCGCTTGAGGCAGGAACTCTCCCCCAGCCTGGAGGGGGCAATCCACCGGTTTCTGGCAGAGAACCATGGCCTCAGATATGGAGGTACTGACTCTAATCCTGACTGCTTCACACTTGGCTGCAAACCGCTCCAGACAACCTAGATTGATCAATAGCACTACAGGTATGAGGAAAGATATGTATTTTTGATTTTAGAGTAAACTGTCCCTTTAACAATGTGTATCAGCTATCTCAGGGATGTACAGTAAAGAAGTAATTAATTTATGAAACAAGTGATGCAGATGTGTACTGTATGAATTGCTTTATACTAATGTATGTTGGCATTAATCATGGTTTTGTATCACTTACTGAGACACTGATTAAATTAAAGGTCATGTACAGATTCCTGTGTATGTTTACTGCTTGAACTATACACCTCAACAGAAATATGTTTCTAGGGGAAAAAACAAACGACTGTAAACACTCATAGTCAAATGCAGAGGGCTTTATTACATGAAAGTAAGGTACATACAAAATTTCAAGTAACAAAGAAAGTGTTCTTGGGTCAACAAGTCAGATGTAACTCTATACCTTCATAGTCACAGTGAGCCATATTCTGCATCAGCACTTGAAGGGCCCTCAGCCCTCCGCCTCATGTAAAAAAAAAACAATGATGTCACTGACCACATACTGATTGTCATCACACTGCTGGTATGGTCCAGTTGTACAGCTAGCACAAATGAACACTGAGGTGTGCAGGTTTATGGTAACTTAAAAAAGCACAGTGCTGAAGAGAGATGATACAACATTTGAAACCACAGAAGTTTAAATTACCTGATGTGATCTATGGTTTTGAGTGACTGCTCTTTATGACCTAACTACATTTGTTTGATTTTTTTTCTCCTCTACTTTCTACAGACAACAACTCAGTTAGCTTATTCCTGACTCTATGTCATGATAAACTACTTTAAAGTTACGCCCCACCCACTTTATTGAGAGCTACATCAGAACAATATAAAAACAGTTGAAGTTAATCAAAGAGCATTAAAAAAAAAACCACACACGAGGGCATCACATAGTACTCCTGTTGAACATGGACTAATGTTTTGTATGGTGAGCATCCACCAACAGCAAAGTTATGGCCACATTCTGATTACTGAACTGGACTTTAAATGTGAGGATATGTGTGTTTGAATTGGTGTATCTCTGTTCTTGTGTGTGATGTGATGGATGCATGAAAGAAAGGTAAATGTGGAAGTCTACTTCAAAGTGTACGGCACAAAATCACATTACTTAAGTACACACTTAGGGGCATTCACGGTGAGGGAATTTAAAGAGCTGGGTGTCATGTGAATCAAAAACATAGTTGACTGTTTAGCATCATCTGCAGGGGTGTGATCAGATAGGCGGGTGGGGCAGGGAGAGAGTTTACTTGGCGTTGGTAGAGCTGCTGAGCATCTTGCGGACAGCCTGGGCGATAGCGTCACGGTCGATGCCATAGATCTTGAGCAGCTCGTGTGGTTTGCCACTGCGGGGGACGTGAGACACGGCCAGACGATGCAGATTGAAGCCAGACTCATTGACCAGTGCTGAGGACACTGCCTCCCCAAGGCCGCCTGTGGAACAACAATTCATCACATGAGGGAGATGCAAAGAGAAGACAAATCCTTCTTGAAAGATGGGGGACACACAGTTGTCTCACTGACAACAAAATGAGGCTGTGTATAATTATAAGGTCATTACATGTGCAGCAAATAGAAGGCATGAGAAAACACTACAAACATGTTAAATCTAAACATGTAACCGTGACCACTATAACCAAATCTGGTCCAAATGTAAAATGACCGAGATTTCCAACATCAGACTGATGCCAAAAATCCTTTGTCTAGTCAAGTCCATGCCATCACCCATCCCCTTTCTCTTAACAGGCATAGGGCATGGCTGTCTGTGCTATCTAGGTCACACAGAGCCCCATGGGCACATGCTCAGTTAAGGAAATCTGACAGCACTCTGCCTCTCTGGCTCTCGCACTTACAAAATGCACCACAATACCAATACCTTGCCTGCAATGAGGGCACTCAACAGCCAGACTCCCCTCGGCCAATAAGCAAATGCCACCACATCGCGTCTGTGTTGCTGGACCAATAGAAACATGCCACCACAACACACCCGAGGACACGGACCAATGACAGGGCCCCAGCTGCATTATGCTGAGAAGCGTGTTGCTGTAAAGGTTGGTGGTGTGGTCATACAATATGCAGAAGCTGAGCAGTGTGTGAGGAACTATTATGGAAACCTACCTTCGTGGTAGTGGTCTTCCACAGTGAGGATTCGTCCCCTGGTGGCACGTGTGTGGTCGATGATGGTTTTGATGTCCAGTGGTTTGATTGTGAAGACGTCAATGACCCTGATGGGCATCCTCTCTGGAAATTCAGTTAATTCAGTTGAGGAATACAATGTATGACGTGATGCTGGTAATGATGACACATTGTTAGCACATGCGCATATCAAAGTGCTCTGAGGTTTAGTTATAAAGTAAAACCCTCACTCATCACTGTAGGCTTTATTCCAGGGCTGGTTGGCCATCTCTTTCATAGGCTCCATCATTGCTATGTGTTCATTTATAAAGCCATACTCAATAAACTCCCGTCATACATTAGCACTTTGCCTCAGCAGACATCTGACTGTAGCTGTAGCCTGTGATCTCAAGGTTTAGTCGTTTTGTGTCGTTTTGAACTGAGAAAGAAAGTCTTTTATGTGCCCTGCTCCCCTCACTTGGAGTGGCCTCCAAGAATATTAATGACAAAGAGAACTGGTCTCTGTCTGATTTTAAAGCTCTCATAAGTGCAAAGGTGAATGAATTGGGTAGTGCTTGTCATTGTGTCCATTGTAGGTATTTTAGTATCTCAACATGTTAATATATATCTTCTGTGTTTTTGCTGTGGTTGTTTGTAACTTTTTTATGCTACTGTCTTGGCCAGGTCTACAATGAAAAAGAGGCTGTTGATCGCAGTGGGACTTACTTGGTTATATATGGGTTAAATAAAATAAAATAAAATAAAAGACATCGCTGCAACTGAGATATGCAATTCATACATTGGTTCTAAGGCCAGGATGTTATTGTGAATCCTGGTTTTAATCAATAACTACTGTCTTAAATAACTACAATGCATGTACAAAATATCAATGACATACTATAGATATAGATATTTTTCCACCTCAAATAAGAACTGTCCATGTATGCAAAAGCAGTAAAAAAAAACGCCACAATACATGCAAAGGAAAAAAATCACAGCCAAGGACGCATATTGCTTTTTTTTCTGTACACACTAATACTCAGAACTACAGCCTCTAACACTGAAGAATCTGGTCTTTATCCGGTCTTGGGTTTCATCTCAACAATGTTAAAGGTCTCGTGTGCGGGATTTAGTGGCATCTAGCTGTGAGGTTACAGAACTGAACTTCCCCCATGTGCCAAGCATGTAGGAGGACTTCAGTGGCTGAATAAAAAACACAAATAGCCCTATCTAAAGGCAGTGTTTGGTTTGTCCATTCTGGGCTACTGTAGAAACAACATGGCAGACTCAGTGGAGGAGGACCCGCTTAGTATGTAGATGTAAACGACTCATTCTAAGGTAATGAAAACACAGCAATTCTTAGTTTCAAGTGATTGTTAACTATTGAAAACATAGTTATAAATATGATATACCATTTCTTCCGATAGATGCCCATAAATCCCACACACTTGACCTTTAAGATACAGTTTATTCAAGCAAATATAATATTCTGTGTTAGTCCTGATAAACAATGACCAATCATCGTGTATGGTCATTCAGTATTTGATTAAAGAATATTGTATTTTTATCTGTTGGATATGTCGCATGTGATGTGGTGTGGTATATATCTTATGTTCTTACGATCCAAAGCAGTATTTCATGTACTGTACCTTTCTTTAAATGATCAGCTGCAGCCAGGGCCTCTTGCAAAGTCACTCCAGCTGCCACCACAGTCACCATGTCCTCTTTGCTCTGGTACACAACCTGACAAAGAGAAAAGGTAGCATCTTCTGTTTCAGGTTGCAGCGTCATCAGTTCTTGGTTAATTTTGTAGCAATGGTTTTCTGTTTTTTTATTTTCCTTTAATTATCTCAACAGCTATGTGAGCGCAAAGAAAAGTCTCACCTTAGCCTGTCCAACATGGAAGTCCTCATTGCTGTTATAGATGATGGGGCTGTCTTGGCGGCTGGTTCGGATGTAGCAAACACCCTTTTTGAAGGAAAACATGGCAATCATCACTGGGATATTTTGACAGCACATATGCTGTTATGCTAATAAATAAATAGAACAGGTTCTGTAGGAAAGCAAGAACACTGCATTTATATACCTTTGTGGTTGCAGCCAGTTCCACAGCCTTCTCTGTGGACACACCGTCACAGGGATAAAAAATGGTCGATGAGGGAAGAGCCCTGAACATAGCCACATCCTCCAGACCCATCAGAGTGGGGCCTTCCTCTCCTGTAATATGCACATTTAGAGTTGATTTCATACGTCCAATATTCAGGAACTCTTCAAAGGTTATTGAGAGGTCAGGTGAGTTGATGCATGCACATCCACAGACATTAAGCCAGACTTTGCATGCAGTATACCTGCACTAACAGAGGGACACCTGGCCCCCTGTTGACAGCTTCCAGGGCAGACAGGAAGGGAGAAAAAGGGGAGGGTTGAGTACTAGCTGTGAGGCCAAAGGGGTTACATACAGCAAGGAAAAGACAGGATTAGAGGAACAGTGAGGAAGGACTGAAACACTCACAGACACACAGATCATTCTTTTCACCATACTGTGAGTATTGTGGTGTTGTATAATGTCTGGCTTCAGTGTGAGGGGGATCAAGGTGAATTTTGTGAGGGTGTGGGTGGGTATGGTGTACAAGAGGGGCTGTGGGGCGCTTGGCTCATTGGCAGCAGTTTACTAACCAGTGGACAGGCCGCAGTGGGAGCCACACAGGTTGATGTTGCTCTCTGAGATGGCGGCCATGCGGATCTGGTCGTAGGCCCGGATGAGAAAGGAAGCAAGAGTGCTGGCAAACGCAACGTTCCTCTCGCGGGCAGCAGTTCCCATGGCAACACTGACCTGGGAAAGGAATGTATTGTTTCTTAGTAGCTATACAACATCGCAAGAGATACAGTATAACCTTCCACAGGTGCCACACGTGCTTGATCCCCAGAAGATCACCCATAGGGTCAAATATCTGCGGCACAAACCATATCCTAAAGCCTCTTTGAAGCAAAGACCATGGTAAGTCGACAGTCAATGAGAAGAGTTTTCCCCAAAGCTCCCGAGCTTATCTTACCATATGTGTGGAATCAGTAGCATGCCTCCTCTTACAAATAATTTCCTTTGTCCTGTCTCTAAAACTCTCCCTGATCCCACAACTTCTTTCCTTGCTTTGTCGAAAGCAACAGCTAAGTATCCATGAAAGTGAAAATGTGATGTTAGATAAATTCTTTCAGATACAATCAAAGAAAGCAAACTACTTCTTTGAAGGCTGCATTTGAACTTGTTTCATCCAAACAAAGACAAGGATGTCATTACTAATAAATGCGTACAATAAAAGTACAATTATCCGTTGATATCCGAACGGCTTTTATATAAAGACGTTTTGCCATTTGACTTTTCTCATGTATTCAGCCAGATGGTCCCACCCTCTGCACTGATTAATATTTTACCTCTGACTACACTTGTCATGTCTGCTTATGATCACACACATGCCTGACCTACATTGGAGTTGGCTGCTGCTGAAGCCATAACAGCACAAGGAATTCACGTCTGATCGCCTCTGTCCAAATTATTAATCTGAGCTCAGAGAAAATAATGACAGAGGCAAATAGAGATAAAGAAGGGAGGGCCGGCAGCAGCAGCCACATCGGCCATAAGAAGGCAAATTTGGTGGCATCTTTGCCCGTCCTTACATTATGGATAGACACGTCATGTATAATTAAGTAACACAGGCTCAGACTCACAGCTGTGAGATGTAGGCTTGGACGCATATCCAATCAGAGCTGCAAAAGAGCAATGTACTCAGCAAAATCCCCACATTACAGACAGAGATAATGAGCTCTAAAAAAAAATAAGAGTGAGCAATGGAACCAAAAATACCAGACAGAATATGGACGGCTAGGTCTTAAAAATATCCTGTTGAAATAGGTTTAATTCTGTAGATTCATGAGGGATTGTACCATGTTCTGCTGAGCGACGTAACACTCCACAAAGCGGTTGGGATGCTCATTCTTGAAGATCTCTGAGTAGGTGAGGTTGTTTGTGTCTCCATCAAGGGCCACCACACGTTCATTGTAGCGGCCTAGCTTGGCCAACGCCATCCCGTATGCCTTCCGTGTGGAGATCTATAAAGAAAGAGAGATGTAACAAAGGTTGTTGGTTCATCTTTACAAAGAATTTGTGCAGACACTTTGTGAACATACTCGAGAACAGAGACAAACCTTTTCTCCAGGCTTGTAGTTGGGTGCGCTCGGCATCCTGATGTTCCTCAGGCTGACTGGTGGGGAGTCCTCCATGGGAGATGGAGGGTACAGGTGCTTTGTGCTGTTGACGATGCGGCTCTGCAGCTCCTTGATCACCATCTCGGCCATGTCTTTGGGCAGAGGTTTGGCATGCCACCCCATTTTATCCTCTGCAGCTGAAACCACGTAAACATATGTAGGCATCACGTTGAATGATAAAAACAAAGTTCGATGAATGGGTTACACACTTAAGCTTGTTGTGTAATATGCACTAGAGTGAGAGTGATGCATTTGCAGATGAGGGGTGAACAATGATGGACAGTTACCTGGAATGCCTTTGCCCTTGATGGTTTTAGCAATGATGGCAGTGGGCTGATGACGTGGTTGGCTCAGAGCCTTGCAAAGCTCCTCCACACTGTGTCCATCCACAATGATGGCATGCCAGCTACACACACACACACACACATAGACACACACACAGGTTTACTAAGGTAACTTTTCACATTCATTTCCTGGAGACTTACCTTAACCCTCTAACCCCTGACCCCTAACCCTGGCCTTAACCTATCCCAAACCTTAACCTAACCCTAACCCTAACCACTCACTTGAAAATAAGACACATGTTTTGTTCCTAATAGGGCAAGCAGTGCCCAAACAACTGGTCTATAGTCTGAAATTTGTGCCTGAAGGTAGTCATAACCCCCTCCCCCACAGTATGCTTAACAAATAAAGATGACGTGGATACACACTAGGGCAGTGTTGCAATAATTATGGATGGACATTAGATAATACGTGTATTACACCACCATCTACATCGACTTTATTTGTTGTGTAAGATTTGAGAATGAGGTCTGTTTTTGTTTTACTGGCCTGTCAAAAGCAAATAAGATTCTCTTTGTTTGCAAAATGACTTCCATTTATGCTGATTTTTTGTGGTTGGATGACCATGAAAAATTCAAGTTAGAAAAATTCAAGAACTTTTATTTTGATAGACTTTTTTGCCAGGCTTTTGATAAAGGGCAGAGTACTTTGTTTGGCTCTGCACCTTGTAAGATAACAGTTATTTTGGATTGATCACTGCAACGATATTGCAATGGTGTCCTGTAAACCCATGAGGGTTGTGCACATGTTTGTGTGCATGACACAAAAATAAAGAAATCAAATCAAATTTAAAAAAAAAAAATCTTCCAACACAGCATGAATAGTACATCAACGCCCTCAGTCTGCACTGCAAAATGAATTTTCACTGTTACCCGAAAGCTTCACAGCGTTTCTGATATTTCTCCACGTGATGCTGCAGGGGTGCAGGGTCACTTTGGCCCAGACGGTTGATGTCCATGATGGCCACCAGGTTGTCAAGCTGGTAGTAGGAGGCGAACGACATGGCCTCCCAGACAGCACCCTCTGACATCTCGCCATCCCCCAGCAGGCAGAACACGCGGTAACTGAGAACAGGGTGAGATTATACGATTAGAGTGTGTGTGTGTGTGTGTATGTGTGTGTGTATCTGTGTGTGTGTGTATGTTCGGATGAGGGTGGGCGCAAATCTCACGAAAATGTTCTCTGACACTTTTCCAGTGAGATTGATTCTTTCTATTATCTGACAGTTGAGTTGTTAACAGGCTGTGACATGATGAAATCCTCTTGAGGCCCTTAAAGGTGTGGCTGCCGAGTTTCACACCTGCCTCTGAAACATTTCTCCCATAGGAGCCCCACAGAGTTATATAATGGGACATACTATCCTCTTATTTTATGAACAAGAATATGCATTTTTTGGCTTAAATTGTTAAATGTTACCAAATGGGTTTAAACTTCTTCTATATACACTGTTTCATTCAATGTTTTATTTTTTGTGTTGCCATTACAAAGGAAAAAATAATGAGGGAAAAAGGAATCAGTTCGTGATAATGAATCAGAACAATAGACTAAGAAAAAAATTCTTAGTTGAAAGCACAATGCCCAAATTTGATTCTGAGATCAAATTAGCTTGCACGGTAAAAATAACTGAGATATGACTGCTGGGCCTGTGATTATTAGAGCAGAAGAATCGTGAAAGCAGAGCATGCCGCAGCACACACCCACAGAATCTGAAAAATCCTAATCACTGAACACTCAAAAGAGGCATGATGCAGACCTTAAATTTAAATTAAGAAAACCCAAAAATGTTTTATGCATCAAGTAAAGCCAGTTCTTACATTTTAAATGCATGTATAAAATCTAAAATGCAAATGAACAAGAAAAAGTAAATTCATATAAAGCAACTAAAATGGTTAAACTACAGCCTTTTTTTCATTCGTGTGTGTGTCCATATATATGAAAGGTTACCTGGACTTGTCAAAGTATTTCCCAGTGTAAGCCATTCCACAAGCCACGCCAAGACCCTGCCCCAAGGAGCCAGTCGCGACATCCACAATTTGCTGCTTCTGAAATGCACACAACATACACACACACACACACACACACACACATACATACACAGCATTATTGGTATACTGTTTGTGCTCCATGAGATGATTCCCCCCGTGTGGTCTACACTATGTGACAGCTTACAGGGGTTGGGTGGCCCTCCAGGGTAGAGTCGACCTGGCACAAACTGAGGAGCTCACTCTCCTTCAGGAAGCCTGTCTCAACCCACATGGAGTACAGGGCCGGAGCAGCGTGACCCTGTGGAAGAAAAAAATTCAACAATATCTTAATAAGTAATTCAAGAAAAATGTCAAATTCTGTGCGGCATTCGGGCACAAACAATAATCAGAAAAGAAGGCCTCCTGTTCAGACGATGAGCGCTGAGCAACTCTTACCTTGGACAGGACAAAACGGTCACTGTTGAAGTTCCTCGGGTCATCAGGGCGGTACCTCATGGTATGGAAGTAAAGCACAGACATGATTTCTGCCACGCTGCAGCATGATGTGGGGTGTCTGCACGACAGAGGAGACAGCGTGTTACCCATATGTTAGACATAAGTATACACATATGCACACAGGAATGTAAAGTAACCACAGAGACCTATATATTTTATTATTAGATCATATAGTCAGAAATCTGTTCCTATGAATACCACTATGCACACTGTTACAGATGGAAGTCTGATAATAATATGCTGTTTTTGCAGAGTTGTGTCCATAGAGGCAGCTTTTTTGGTAACCAATGACCAGACACAAGCAAATAGACCAGTAACTTCTTTTATTTTAAAATGTCACAGAGCCTTTGACACCTCAAAATACCTGCAACTACATTGGAAATGCATTGAAATACACTGTATAAAGACCATTTGTGGTGCCAATAGAGCCTGTCACAGAGCTCCGTGGACGGCATGCTGTGTATCTCATTCGAAGGCCCTCAACTGATTCGAAAAAAAAAAACTGGCGGCAAATGCAGTCAAAATGAAAATAAATTAATATACATATATATATATATATATATATGTATGTATATTTTACTTTGCTAAACAGTCATTACATAGAGCCATCATATTAAATATCCCGCCAAAACCTCGCCACCACGTGCTCCATCCAGTGCAAGAAGTGCAAGTATTTTGGCGCGCAGATATCAACGGCTGGTTATTGGCCTTTCAACAAGCACCTGTCAGAAGGATTTTAATGCAATAAAATCCTTCTGACAAGAGCTACTTGGTGTGCAAATCTACTTGTTCCAAGTCTGCCAGATATTGCTTCAATCCAATTTTTTATTAACACTCCTTTGAATATTGGCCTTTCCCACGTATAAAAGTATTGGAGTTTTTTGCTCAGTAATGTAAAAATAATACAAATGTAAATGTTATTTGCCATTTTAACCCAGCCTTTAGTCATTGATACTGATAAGACTCTGAATATTTAAGGTTAAGTAAAATTTTGTCAACTGGTATTCAGTAGTCTCTTTGTTCCCATCAGTGTCTGATAGACACTGCAGGACGGTAGAATGGGGAGTTGAGCTCTGATGTGATAACTGCCCTGATTCTTGAAATATACAGACAGACAACTGTGGGCTTTGCGCAGCTTCACAAATAGTGAGGATTCTGATAATCCCCATTATTTTACTGATCTCTACAGAGACATTTCTCTTGATTTTTTTAGATTGTGATAGCATGCATTGAACAATGCATCAGTAATCTTTAACATAAGAACATGGGAAACAAGATTTCAGTTTATCCAAAACATTTCCAAAGTCATTTTCTTGCAGCAACCATGCAACACGCAAATCAGTTTGCAACGCACAATCCCCCCAGCATGTCACATGGTAGTCTATCATGCTATACTGTATGTAAGGGTCATATTACTGTTCCAAAGTCAGAAATCAAACACTATATTTATCCTGCAGGCAAAGTGAATACAAGATTTTGAAATAAGATCAAAAACCATATACATTTTTCTTCAGAATATAAAAATCTACCCATCTGAAAAAATTCAGTTATTCACTTTTAATGTCAACTGTGATTAAAGTGTCTTATATTTATGTATGTAAACTACTCTTAAATTGATAAATTGAGGATATTTCTGCAACATTGTGTCATATGTTATGCCATAAATGCTCTATAAAGAAAAATAAAACAGAAATTGTGCAATGCAGATATTCTTTTCATTCATTCAATTGATAGGGGCTTGTGAGCCGACATACTGAACAACATTTGTTGATGTTAAATTGAATCTGCCAGTTGACCAGGGGAGGAGAACAAAGGCAGAACATGCTGTTCCTTTGGCCCTGACTCTATGTGCATCTGCACATGCATGTATGCGGCTCAGCAGATGTGACTGTTGCTGCTCATCTATGCATGCTGCAGAGAAATATTAACTTTGTGCTTTATTTTGCACACATTTTGTGCATCTGCGTTGCATCCACACTATTGAAGCTCATGTCTGAGAGTCATTGGGGGCAACTCACCCGCTGCCTGCTGCAGTTGTTGCCTTGATGGAGTTGATTCGGAGGCGGTTGGCGATGTTCCTCAGCGCCTGCACTGTCTGCTGGTCAGGTTTGTGGTAATCCTCCATGAAGGCAAAATGTCAAGTTCCTCAGTACCAGAAAAGTGGACCAACTACGATCCTCTGTTGAGTTTGTGTGTTTTAAGTGTGTGTGTGTGTGAGAGTGAGGGGTTTCCAATGCACAGCACCTGTGGGTGTGTGAGTGTGTGTGTTGTGTGTGAGGACCAGAGAGAAAGAGAGAGAGAATGAAAGAGAAGCTGGATTTATCCTGTCAGACGTGCAGACACATAGATGCACAAGGACACACTGCACACAGACACACACACAGACTTACACGCACACACACACACACACGGAGGAGGAGGGGAGGGGGAATCCAGTGACGTGAGCTGGGTGTTGCTGCTAAAAATGAGTGCCACTCATTTCATTGGCTACTGTGTGACTGGGATGGTGGAGGTGTGTCATAGTTTGATGTGCAGTAGTGTGTGTCTGTAGGGAGGGGCTCGATAATTGGGAGGAGGAGGAGGAGGAGGAGGAGGAGGAGGAGGAGGAGGAGGGGCAGTTGAAGCATCTCACTCTGATTCACTTTGGCTGTACTGTCTAAACCAATAATTCAGATCTTGATGGTAGGTGTAAATGTGAGCATGAATGGTTGTCTGTCTTTATGTGTCAGCCCTGTGATCGACTGGCGATCTGTCTACCCCGCCTCTCGCCCAGTGTCAGCTGGCACAGGCTCCAGCCCCTCGTGACCCATTAGTATATAGGAGGGTATAGCTGATGGATGGATGGTTGATTGTTCTTTGTCATTCACTGAGACCAAACACATTCTTATTGCCAAAGGCCATATTTAGACAGACCCAAACATGCTTTTGTAAGAATTTAACAGTAAGTAGAGATGATGGATGTGAGAGACAAATATAACTTAAAGAAGGAAAAAAAGGAAAGACAGCAGGGGTGTAACTTTGGTTTGAGAAGGGAGGGGGGCAATAAAATAGGGGAAAATTTGGGATTTGAATCCAAGTTGCTGCATTTAACATGCATATGATAACTAACACAAAATCTGAAACAATTATGTCGGTCATCATGCTAAATGCTGCTATAATAGTACTGAATATGCTATATTTGTGAAACCTCTGTGGCATTTCTTTTGAGTGTATCCTCCTGAGACTCGAACTTTTGTTTGGTATGCATTTTTATTTTCTCCTAGCTATTTGGGATCAGTAGGACCTGATAAGTATAATAAACAAAACATTGTCAATGATAATAAAGTCCCAGTGTCCTCAAACGAGACACCAATAAAGTCCTGATGTCCTCAAACGAGTACTTCCTATTTAAAGTGTCTTATCTTGTTACTGTTGCTAAAATTGGTCAAATGTGTTGCCATATGAAAATATAGATGTTAATAATAATAAATAAACAAGTTTCAGCCATAACATGTGATCAGGTTTTGTGCCATGTCCACATTTGTGTCAGGATTGGCTGCAGATTGACTTGGCAGAGATGGCTGGCATCATTTTATTTATTTATTTTTATTTTTTATTTTTTTTACATGGATTAGTGTATTGTGCTCTTACTACCACTAGATGGCACAAAAGGTGTCCATGAACAAGGTCAACGGGTCCAAGTTAGGAAGAGTGAAGTATAAGGTGCAGTATGCCCAAAATGTGATGTCCTTGTATGAAGACACAGGGTCTCAGGAGGATATCAGAGCCAAATCAGCAGCTTAGTTCATCTTCTCAGCCAGAATATGACAGCTGGTCAGACAGTAGCATAAAGCATGATTACTGTGGTTAAAAAAATATAAAGGCTACACCTGTAGCCTTTAGTGTAGTAACCTGTAGTGGTGGGACATAAACAGGATTTTGAAAAGAAGAGTACATGTCTACCCTGTCCTCGGTGGAACTTGCACCTCAGAAAGACAGAACCAAAGAGAAAATTTGAGAGATATAGAGCAAGCGAATTTGAATGATCACAGTCTACAAAAAACAACATAAATTCATATTCCACAAAAATCAATACCTAAACATTTCTTTTTACACAAGTCCAAACACCAGCTCAGTCAGCAGAACAGTCATAAGACGAGATGAACTTCTCCACATCATTCATCATACTGTTATCATTTTAATCAGGTTTTAGTGTCGGCTTTCACCATGCTGATGATAATTCAGAGATAGAAAGAGACGAAGAGGAAGATGAGTACTATATCTCATTCATCAGTTAAAATATTTTTTCTTTATTTTTGTTAACTGTTTGTTTTCCTGTCCGCCACCTTATAACTAGTAAAGTACATAGCACAGCATATGTTGTATAGTGAAAGGCCTTCACTGTGGTGTAGTAATGTCCAAGCGATCTATTCCTGCCATGTTCTTAATGTATTTATATTATGAAACGTTATGTAATCTGCTTTGGCAATGCTGTATTTAGTTATGGTCATGCCATCAGAGCAAATGTAAATCTGAGACAGGAATAAAGAGACAGTGTGTGAGAGAGAGAGACAGAGAGAGAGAGAAGGAGGGAGAAAAAAAGTAAGTTCCCGCCACTCATATTTCTGTCTGCCTTCTGTTTCACATCCTGATACTCAGTGGGTTTTATGACTCTCACTCTGAGAACACTGTGTTCTTTCCACAGAAACCCTCGGCATCAGACCTGGTGGACCACATACACAGACATGCTTGGACCTCACTACCCAGAGCTTTTTATACTGTACCTGGAGGGTAAAAGAGATGTAGTACAATAGAGTACAGTACAGAGAGCTTCTATTAGAGCTGCTGCCTTAAACAATGAATGAATGAAACATCCAAAATAATTTTCCTTTCTTTAAAGTCTAAGATGACCTATTAATAAATTTTGACTTTGTAATAGATACAGCACAGCAGCATCATGCTACACCAAATATACAGTGCACATGTACCCCTTTAATTTTCATTTAATCATATTGTGTGACATTAAATATGAATAAAATCTAAGGTCATTTTACTTACACTGTATGCAAACTGTAAGTTTTAAAAAAAAAAAAGGGGAAAAATTCCATTTATATTGAAATAAAATCACAGATAAGTGTTTTTTTTAACAGTTTGCCGGCATGTTGGAAATTTGCAGCCTCTGCACAAACATGCATAAAACAGCTGCTGGGATTATCAGCACGGAGAGAGCTGGCCTGCCATCTAGAGGATAATCTTTGATGCTACATTTGACCTCTTTCTGCTGGTCACCTGCTGAGCGCAACATGGGAAGAAAATCGATAGAGTATGAGCCAAATGAAAACTTTTTGGGTAAATTATATACATATATTTTACAGACATTAAGTGACTGAATGACTGGGTTTATTTAGAAAAATAGGGGCAACATTTATTTGGATGATATCACAAATCCAGACATGTGGAGAGACGTGTTCACTTTAATTTTGAGCATGTGCTACTCATGTTTGAGTGTGTGTGTGCCTTAGGATGTCAGTGTGTTTCCGAGCTGTTTAAAGCAGCAGTGCACCATGAGTGATGAGCCTAGGAAAATGCTCACAGATTAGAGTTGTCTCAGTCTGCTGATGTGGTACAGTCCAGAATCCTCCACTGGACAGAAGAGAGGGGTGGTGTCAGAATTCCTGTACAAGAGTGCAAAGGCAATCAAAATAACATAAGCACATTTTAATGAACACAAACTGTCAAATGCCTTTTAAGATTGCAGGCCAGTCTGTTTTATTAGATCTGTGATAGATTAATCAAACAACATTTTCTTGGCATAAAAAGGTCAAAGAAAACAGGAACACAATAATCAGGGAGGCATTATAGGGCAAAAGCAGCTGGACATAATCCTGCATGTGTTACATGAGCATTCGTTGTGTTACATTACTCCATTTTGACCGGCCTTTTGTTACAGGCCTGTTGTATTCCAAAGATTAAACACCAGAGGACACTGTCTCCCCATAAATGTAGGACGACAGCTCCTATTGATGCTTTATAGGATCATTCCATCCACTTTATTAGCCAATAACTGAAGTAGTAAAAACCTGTTAGAACTGTAACATATTGCAGCAGAGAGGAGTTTTAAAATTAATCACTTATGAGGACAATTAATACTGAATCAATACTGAGGGCAAATGTATTTTGAGCCATATCCTTACTGAATGAAACCAAATGTGTGCAGATGTAAAGTTTTGGGGAGCAGTGACAACAAATCTAAGTGTCAGCTGAGCTTGTGTGATGGTGACACGTGCGCTCTGAGTGTCATTGCTGCAAATCATCGCCCTCCTCTCCTGCCCCTCATTCATTTTCCTCTGCACCTCTTCAGCTCATGCAATCATCTCTGTGGATCCCTGCCCTTTGCTGTGGCTGGGAGGTCACGTCCCAGCACCTCCACGCTCACAGCCATGGTGATGCCATCTCTTGAGCCCCCCTCGCTCCACACACACACACACACACACACACACACACACACACACACACTGCTCTCCTGGTTCCACCGACATTGTCCTTCTCCCAGTTTCCAGCAACTCCTCTGGGCTCCTGGGTCCTGTCAGAAAAGCTTTTCTTCACAGAGCCCCACAGGTGCCAGCCAATGGCAGCCTGGGAAGAAGATGCCACGTGATGGTGCGCAGCCAATGTCAGACACCCACAGCTGCACACTTCCTGGAGGGAAAGTACATTCAGAGAGCATGAATGTTTCTATTTTTAATCTCTCTGGCAGAAAAAGAGGAGCAAAGCAACCACTTTTGAAACAATGCCTTAATATAACACAGAGCATGTGTGCGGCTCTTCCAACACGATGCAGGTAAACAAAAAATGGACCCAGCGTTACTGGGCTTGAATGATTAATATGATTTTAGAAGCAGCACAAATGCAGATACACAGCACACATATACAGGCCTACATATATGAGCACATGCACGTGGGCTTGCTGACGTGCACACACGCAAATGAACTCAGGAATAGTCTCACACTCATATGCATACAATCTTACATCCATGAATCTTGGTACATTGCTTTAATGCCAGTTGCTCCTTCAGGCTCGAGCCTCTTCCACTCTGCTCTTATCACTCCATTTCCTTAAATCGCTCTGCAGTCACCATGATGACATACTGCTTGCCCTTCTATCTGAGAGCTGTCCGTCACCCAAAGGCCCCACCCCCTGATAGTGCATGAGACAAGAGCATAGGATTTATGATTGAATTATCAGCAGAGCTTTTATATATCATATAGCTGTTCGCAGCTGGACTGGGTGATCATCCTCGAAGTAAAGGGTCTGGATTGTGTTGAAGGCACGTGTAGGAATAAAAAAGGAAGTGATAACACCTGGTCAGGACATAGAGGAGCAATCAGTGAATAAGCGAGGTAATCAAAGCAGAGTGGATACTGGAACTATTTGAAGATGAGAGCTGTAAAGATCCAGATGAGCTTTAGATAAGCAGAGAGAGCAGATGAATAGAAACAAAGACAGAAAGGAAGAATCAGAGAGGAGAGTAGAGTGTGCGAGCAGGGGTTAAGGCTGAGCGTGTGTTGTGGGCTCAGCAGTGAAGTTGACGATGCACTGGGAGAACAGTTGCGCTGCAGGGCTTTCAGGCTCCATCACTACTGCTCTCCTTCAAGCAGCTCCACCAACACACTCCCTCTCTCTCTCTCACACACACACACACACACATACGCAAATATACACACAGCTCTCTCATAAACATGCAAAAGCACTGATTGTTGCATCAGTGCGTTTGCATCAGTGCCTGCTAACCAGGTTTCATATGCATGGTAAGGCCGGGAAATCAGACATCAAGTCTCACTTGCTAATATTCAGACTCCTTTCAGATATCCTAAACCTTCATCACCACCATATGATTGGGAAAAATCAGATGAACTCAGCCTTAGTGAAAATATGAATGGCATTAGAAAGAAAATGGCAGTTTTGCAGCTTATGAGCGAGGCGCTCATATAGCTTTATTGCAATCTGATTTAAAAAGAGCCGCTGAAAGAGGGGGGAGGGAGGAAGAGAGAGGGTGAGGCTGAGGGATAAAGCGCACAGAGTAAAAGTGCATTTACAAAGAGATATAAAAACATAACAGCTGTCTGAGTGAATTGCATGTGTAAACTCAACACGTCGTGCATTCTTATTGAATCAACACATTATAATCTTCTTAGAGGTTGGACAAACACAGCATTTACACAGGACCTTCACCACCACAGAGCTGAGAGCCAGAGACCTGCCATGTGCAGAACTATTTTTGTCTGATTTGCTTATGCACAGATTACAGACTGCTTAAGACAATGCATCATCACAGGGACCTTCAGAGAAATAAACACTAGGGAAAAAATAGGATTATAATGTTCCTTTCTCTTGTACTGTAAAAGCAGAAAAGTCTAAAACTCCTGTTGTTGAATGTTTCAGTTACAAAGTGAATCACCATGTTTGAATGAAGTTAATTTTGGTTGGAAGAGTTTGGTGGTGTAGAGGGTAAAGAAGCAGATCAAATCAGAGGTGGGGGCAGACTGCTACGCAGAGCCAAAAGGCATCCGTGGTCCCTGGGGGCCACTGCACCCTCTGTCTGTGTTTTTACTCCATTTTCAGAGAAAATGAACTGCATTGCGCTTTTCTATTACTACAGACTACAGACTAGGTTAGTGTGTGTGTGTGTGTGTGTGTGTGTGTGTTGAAGAGAAGTGCAGAGTTTGAACATAATCTCACATAGAGCACAAACACACACAGACACATGCACATCGGCTATTCCAGGTGAATGAACATCGAAACATTGAACTGTTATTTCCACCATCCTCGCTGCCATACAGCCATCTTTGAAGGGAAATCATCAGTTAAGAGAAAACCAGGTCAAGAACAACAGGAGAAAAGAGCGAGAGAAAAAAGAACATTTCTCAAGGGTGAGGCTGAGAAGAAAAACTAGTAGTATAGTGTTCCCTAATAAAGTGCAAAGTAGCCTACTGCTAACACCATGTTGATTGTTGAAGTCAGGGTAAAGTGATAACCACCTCAAATATCCTAAATGAGAAGGCCGTCAAAACATCAAAAACAACTGAATAGTTTGACAATTCTGAGTATGCTTGCTTGCTTTCTGTCAGGAGTTATAAGAAGAATTGGGTCTTAAATATAAAGCTAGAGGGTTTTAGCTTATCTTAGCATAGGAGGGGGCAGGGGAAATCAATGCCTACCAGCACCTCTAAGAGCCTGTTTACACCTGGTAATAACATGTATCTTGAGTGATATGATCACAAGTGGCCAGGGCTAAATACAAGTGTAAAAGACCACCAGGATGCATTGTGATCCAATCACTCAACCCTTTGCCGAAGTAGTCTGGGACGCATTTGACCACATATCTTTTGTAGTGTAAATGGTAATGTGTTGTGATTCTTACCCAACTTACGGACTGCTTAATCAATGTAGGAAGTGGTGGGCGCTAACGCTCTATAACTTGTCCATTTTATGACGAGTTGGATGAAGTGTTGCATGACCATCCATCGTTTTGCGCTATGGAAGGAGACATGTTGAATTTTGCTGGCAGTGATATCTCCAGCTGTACAGACACAACCGCTAACGTGACCAGTGAGCATTCAAGCAAGTAGCTAGCGAGAGTGTGGAGGTAATAACCATGCACGGGGCCCTTTGACCTTCTAGCCTGACAGATGTAAGCAGTAATGAAATCCAAACACAATAGACAGACACAGTTGTGGACTGCAATGTGTCTCTGTCACTGTCCACTTATGTTCTGATCACCAAAATACACGTAAATACCAGGTTCAAGCCCTAAAACTCACTAATTAACATCTTATACTATAGCTCATTTATTCAATCAGTACAAAAATGGAAGTGTAAAAAAACAGCAAGTTGGAGTGTGTATGGATTAAACAAAAACATATACAACATGTGAATTAACGACCTTTTGAGGTGCATATTCAGGCTAGTTGTTTTCGCTTGTTTCCAGTGTTTATGCTACGCTAAGCTATATCTCCTGGCTCCAACTTCACATTTATTGAACAAAAATGAGAGTGGTGTCAATCTTTTCATCGAACTCTTATAAAAAAAGATATGTTTCCCATAGACTTTAGAAAAATAATGGATATAGCCACTGCAACATCACCTACTGGTTTGTAGACTCCCATTTTGAAGCCTTGAGTTCAGCATTTTGGCCACCTCCATGTGTTTTTGGGCCAAAAGTGGCCATATTTGGAAGAGAAGGGGGAAGCGAGGGGTGGATCTGATTGATCGACTGTGGTGACGCCTCCCAGACAGACTCTCTTTCAAGCGACCCTGCCCCTATTAAAAGCCTAAATTTAAGCCTTAATAACATTTAAACACATAAGTAACACAAAACATTGCCGCAGTACAGTTGTCATGAACGGGGAAATTAGCTATAGAAACCACAACTTTTTTTTGTACCAGGCTGTAAACATGTTTAATTTTGCTGTAAAGTTATCTCCCCTTTGGAGCCTCAAGTGGCCATTGAAGGAACTGCACTATTCCTTTTACACCAAAGGATCAAATTAGAAATCATGGTTGGTGTCTCAGAAATTGTGCATTTCTTTTTCATTTAATTAAGAATTGTATATTACACATTAAATCATGTTTTAACTGTTTCTCTAAATACATATTAATTACAGAGTGAACAGCACAACAGAAATATCCCTGAGGTGATTACAATTTTGTGAAGCCTGATTATATTTGGTTCTAGACAATGCTGATTAACCACAAACTACACTTCTGAGGCCACAATTTCTTGTTAATCAAATATTCTATTAATTGCCTTTCAGTCTATGTTGGTGAGGGGGCCATTAAGATCACTGCTCCTTTCTGAAGTGTATTTCCTGAGTGGCTCTTATTTGTCTACCCTTGAATTAGTTAGGCAACAATAGTGCCAAATCATAATTTGACCCTTAAGTACAACATGTACAAAAAATGTGATTAAACCATTTTCTGCCATTTGACACACGCAGCCACACAATTACCAACAACACACACACGCACACACACTCACACACACCACTTCAGCTGTAGGTGAATAATTCAAGAAGATTCTAGAAGAAACCATTATCCTGGGCAGACAGGTAAGTTGATCCGGTGAGCCTCGTCCCTGCCTCCTCGCCCAGTCGTTCTCCACCTCTCACCAAACACTGCTGCGGTTCACTCGCTGACCGGCCCGCCAGGGAAGAGGATGAGTGGTTTGTGCTCTTTGTTGTCAGCTGGGACATGTAGGTGAAGCAAAAGGCCTCGGCTCAGCTGCTCTACTCTGGCAGGTAGGATTTTCACAGCACTGACAACAATAGCTCAGCAGTTCTGAACTCACTGCTATCTGAGCAAACTACAACTAGAACATTTTATTTTTTACACTGTACTGTGGAAAGCCTTACTGGATGTGGTTGGGTCAAATAATTCATGGAAATACTTTATAAAGCCAGTCTTACTTAACAGATGCTGTTTTGTAAGTGCTGGTGTTACTAAAGAGGCTTGACGTAACAAGTGACTGAAGAGTTTTTAAAGGGTCTCCTGGGGGTCAAAGCTATCATTTGGTCATTAGTTTTTCATAAGGGTGGGATTAATGTGTAGCTTTATGCGTGACAGATGTACAAGTGCCTCGTGGTGCTCTTGCATTTGTCAGACTGCCTTTAACCTGACAAATCCCTCTTTTAATGGTACAACAATGTGAACAGTATTGGCTTAAGAGGTTATGTGTCTTACAAAACTAACATCACAAAATTAACCAATGACAGTGGCAATGTATTTTTTGTAGTATCTGTATCTGAAGGGAAGTATTCTCTGAAATATAGACGTTTATAGGTATTTTAATCTATGTCTGACCCAAGAACAGCTTTAAATACATTGTTTTCAATTTCTGAGAACACTTTTCATGGCAAAAATGCTTGTTTTATAATATTGTCTCAAATAAATGCCCTACACTTCTCTACACATTTTCCTTTTAAAAAGATAAATAAGTGGTAAACAGAGCATTTTGTATTATTGTCGGCCCACAGCCTACCGTCCTATCTGTAATACTCCAGAATCTGCTTGCTCACAAAGACCTGCTGTAACGGGAGAGAGGTAGACCTACATGTGTGTTACAACTATCAGGCAGGGTGGTGTTGACTTACTTTCTCATCACATGCACTTGAGGCAAATAGGAAATGTAGTTACTTAAAAAAGGGGAACAGTTTGAAGGAGGCCAACATGTTGTCAGCTGAAACGACACATTTTCACCGACTGTGGCAGGAGAGACACAAATACCGTTTCAGCAATCGTAAGTCTGAGTAATGGCTTCTTTGGTTGACTCACATGTCTTAATATATCCATCATATAGATTTGGTACACAGGATGGATTTCTTTAAAAGCTGCTATAATCTGGGTTATATTTTTATTCTAACAACATATCAGAAAACAGCATGAGAATGTGGCATGGGTCTCACGTAGTTATGAATCTACAGAGAATTATTACCAGACTCTGCAACTCCGCCTAGTCTTATGGAGCTTTATAGTGAGTTTCAGCTCATTGTAATTTACTGTTTTGGCTCACTCTTACTGCTCTTATAGCCTAGTTTTTGGCCATAGTGCACAGCAGTTTTCAGCAAAAAAACCCTGTAAACTACCTGCTCAGCTCTAAACAACAGCCAGACACAGTCAGTGGTAAATATAGTGGAGCATTTCAGTAAGTATTTCACTGCTGAAGATGGTCTTTTCATAAAACTAGGCTGACAATGCAGTAGGAAGATGCAAATACTTTTGAAATTGGTGCAACATGACCAGAGAAAACAGAGGAAAAAGGGGCTGTGGCATCTGTTTTTGCTGAAAAGGTAGAAAACCTACAATGACCAGAATGCACTGCCTTGTACTGGACCAATAAACACTCCTGCAGTGGGTGACATAATTGTGGCTTGGCCATTTTTTCCACAGGAAACAATATGGCGGCCGGCTGGTAACAAACAATCTGGGATTACAGTTAAACAGTAAGCGAAAATATGTTTCTGATAACATTTTAGGTGAGAAACAGTCAACACGGTAACAAAGTTCTGGTTTATATTTGCTATATTTGCTGCACTGCTTACTTTAACCATCGTTTTTAGAATACAGGAAACAATGTGACACCAACTTTTTGTTCACACATTCTCGTAGCCAAACAGTGCGCTAAAATATGTTTCTGGAAACATTTATGGCAATACAGTAATAGAATCTTGGTTTATATTTGATTGATGCTACTAAGTTTTACCGTTCAATCTGAGTATGAGAGAGAGAGAGTATGGGGGCAGGTCTCTCTCGATCCATTTCTAAACTTTGGTGTCTGTGGTGGTGGGCATACAAAATTCAAGGAAACTGAAAGATAATCAGGTCCCCAGGAAGTGTGCTGGGCTTTGAAGCCAATTTTTGTAGTGGTTAAACAGTGGTACTTCAATTTCTGGGGTCCATCACATGATGCCATTGGGCCCAAAAAGGCTTTTTCCCATAGACTGATATTGGGAAACGACGTCTGTAAATCAGTGGATACATTTTTTTGAGTGTCACAATCTCCATTCACTCATTCCACCATCAGGGTTTAATGTGTTTGGTTGAACAACATTTGGAAGGTCTAGAAGAGCTGATTAAATAATTTAACGCCATCGAAGTTAGCGGAGCGTTTAACTGGAAATAGTGGAGGTCTCTGGTGCGCTAGCTCTATCGGCCCAGTGATGCTGAAGCAGTGCTGATCATCCAGGTAATTTCATACAGCAGAAGTAGTTTTTTGGCTTCATGCACTACTGAGCAACGTTCATAGGCATGAACAGGGTCCCACCTTCAATGCTGTATCCAGATCTGTCTTATCCATGAGATATACAGTATAGGTTATAATATAAGTACAATCTGTAGGTCAAGCAACAGAAATAGAGCCAGTGAAAATCTGATGGCCTGTCATTCAGCAGATTTGAGCTAAGAGAGAAGTGGGGAGATCTGGGCACTGGTAGGATGGAGGCAAGTTAATCACAATTCATTTACAAATACTACTCACATTTAATGATACAAAGCTGGCTGAAAATCAGCAAAGTATCCCTTCAACTGCTGAAGAAGAACCACATATTTCCTTCACCAGTTGGTAGAGAGCAAAAAACAGAGCTAAAAGAAAGTGAACATTGGACTTATATTCACCAGGTGGACAAGAACATGAGTCCAACTTGATGAAATTTTGCTTTGCAGCTGTTGGAATGCAAACAAGCTGCTGTTTGCCAGAAAAGTTCATCATATTAATTTTGCCTACAATGTGATGATAAGTAGGATGACATATTGCTTTGATCAGGAAGTGTAAACTGCTGAGGCTCCACTCCACTCTTATACTCTCTGACCGCCCAAATTTCCCAGTGCTGTCATTTTAGAGCTCACATTGCCAAACCTGCTGAGGCTGTGACAGCACTTTAATATTTACAGCTCTCATAATTTCGACGACTTTATGACTTGCTGTGTTCATAGAACTAGTGTGACAACACATAACCACGGTTTAGGCCATCACCATTTTCAACCCAATCTTCAGATTAATGTTGGCAGTGTACGTTTCTGCAAACCATGGATATGTTACATTTGTAGTGGAGATGTTGAAACTTTACATTTCAACAATGCTGTGGTTAATACGTGACTTGGGTGAGGCACAAAAATCATGTTTTGGCTTACAGTACCTGGTTTGAGGGCACAATCCCAGTTGGAAATGCTGCGATGTCTCAGGAAAAAACCAACAGCTTTTTGTGACGCTTTCCCTGTGTGGAAACGATGATAGTTTGCACAAAGACACCTATGTGTGGTGGCTAAAAAGCAGTTTGAAACACAGCAATGACTTGCTAAAAAAAACATGCTGTTTTGTTGTTCGTTTGTCTCGAACAGTGGTCTGCAGCTTGGCAGGTATCTCATCCAGGTTTCATGCCATCCACTGCTTTCTCAATCATGTACAATTGTTATATTACAATCAATATATCATTGATTATCAGGAGCAGTCTGCTTTTTCCACCATTTTAGTTCATGTTTAGTAACTCTTGTACTTATCTTACTCCTATTGTAAATCTTTTAGGCACTGGTTTTGCTTTTGCTCCTTGGACATGCTTCTTGTCTTGTATATTTGTATATTCTGCCAGATATTTAATACAGTATTGTTTATAAAACTGGGCCCAGTGAGTGACCCTGACCCGGGGAATCCACTGGGTCTCTGGTTGGTACTAGTTGAGAATGTTAAATTGTGGTTACTGTGTAGTGTTACTGTAATTTGGAGCATTCTTTGGCACAACAGTTTCCTTCAAGATAAAAAAAGTTCTGTTGAATTGAATTGAACTGAATAACAAAGCCATACAAGTTACTACCATTTTAGTTCATTTTTAGTAACTCTTGTACTTATCTTACTCTTATATTTACTCTATTAGGCATTGGTTTTGCTTTTGCTTCTTGAAAACACTTCTTTTCTTGTATATTTTGCCAGATATTTAATACTCAATTGTTTCTAAAACTGGGCCAAGAAAGTGATCCTGACCTGGGAACCCACTGGTTTTACTGGTTGTTACTTGTTGTGAACGTTAAATTCTGGTTACTGCATTTGTGTTACTGTAATTTGAAGCAATCAATGGCACAAGAATTTCCTTTGGGATAAATAAAGTTCTATTGAATTGAATTGACAAAGCCTTACAAATTATGGGCCCTTTATATAGGGTGTTTCATAGAAAGTGGTTCCCAGTGTGTTCAGTAGGGTAAGTTGCTAAGCCTTTTTCCCACTTTTAGTAGGCCTGCCACAACTGTAGCACACAAATAAACCACAGAGGCTGACACTGATCTGAGTACTTAGTAGCTGTCTTATAGTAGTGACCTTCACGTGATGAATGGCTGCAGCATGTGACACGTTTGAAACGTGTCACCTTTTATTGAGGAGCAGGTAACACTGCAGACATGCCACAGCACAGGTCTGTGTGTGTGTGTGTGTGTGTGTGTGTGCAGGGTCTCGTGCAGGAGCAGGAGGAGAGCTCGCTCTCTGATGTAGACTCGTTTCACTGTTCACTGGCGCCGTGACGATAAGCAGGCAGCGGACGAGGATGCTCTGTTGTCTGGTGCGCACTCTCCTGTCTCCAGCTCTCCACGATCACCATGGAAGAGCTTAATTAATGCACAGGCTTTATGTGTCCCTCCTGCTCCCGGAGCTGATGAATTTTAAACCGCCGTCTCAGACCCCGGACCTGCGTTTTTCGCCCCTCCGAAGCAGTGGAGCCGTGTTACCGAGCGGAGAGGACCGCGGCTGAATCCTAAAGTCTCCAGAAAAAAAGGTACAGCTCGGTGCGGTTTGTGCTCCACAAACTGAAGTTAGCCTCTTAGCATAGCTGCGTTTTCCTGCATGCAGGCAGTGGTGATGCTTGTCTCATTATTGTCAGAGGACAGCAGTTATTATTAAATGGCCACTTTCCTCTCGACGCTGTCATGTAATGTGGATTCAGAGGAGGAGATTCATCGGCTTGTCATGTGCGGTGCATTTAAATACATTATAATAGAGCATGGTCACCTTTCTCCAAACTGAGGTGGGCTCTGGTCATGTGCACTGTCCACTATATTAGCCCTGAGTGTGAGAGCATCTCTGATTGAGGTTTGTTGTAATAAGGTTGCCAGCTGTTTCTGCTGAGCAGCGAGGACCATCTGACGGCTGTGCGTTGCTCAATTTTCACTATGAGCGCCCGGAGTCAGCCTGTCATTTCACATCATTTTTGGGGGGGATTTCACCATATCCTACCTTGGTGGCGTCCAAGGAGAAATACGAGGACGCTTGATGGTGGTTATTTTGTCACGAATCGCTCATGGAAATGTCAGTGTTCATTTTCATCACGGGTTGCACGGTCGACGTTGTCGATGCAGCAGTGAAATTAATATTCCAAAATAAGCGCATTTGGTGCGCATTGTTAACATACTGAGCTCCTCGCACTAGCCTCGGCTACATGAAGGCAGCATCGCAGCACAAAGGAGATGTAAAAAAGCTGGCAGCCTGAATTCACCACAAGATGTGCAGTCTTACATCACAGTGACACTCATACCCCGTTTTCCTATGCAATATGAAGATGAATTCTTCTCGGAGCATCACTGCAATGTGACCTTTTCTGTTTCTTCCTCTGCGGGGCCTGCTCAGCAGTTCAAGGACTTACACAACTGATGTGACCAAGTGATGCCTGAGAGTGGCAGCTCTGAATTTGCAGCTTAATTTGCGTGTGTGTTTTGACATCTGCATGTCATCGGCTTTCATATTTTGTCCTCACAGAATATGGTTCAGGAAATGTTGGATTGTTTTTTACATTCAGAGTCTTGATGGCAACATCAGAACCAGGCCAACCTGCCATGTTTCTTGTAGTTTTGAAAGGTCCTCTGCTTCAGTTGCACATTTCATTATTTTCACTGTTGGAGTCACACACCAAAATACATTTGATGGCTTTATGGAGTGATCATATGTGCATGTTTGCAGGGCTTGTATCCAATAAGGAAACTGGATAAATACAATATAATCAAGAACATTTTACAGACTGTCTACAGAGGTCCTGTAGAAAGTATTTTAACATGTGTATGGGCTAAGAACAAAGATAGACTGTCCAGAATTACAATCATGGCCTGTAAAATTATTGGAAATGACCACAAACAGCTGGGATGTAGAAACGCAGGTGAAACAAAGAGCTGTATAAAGTGTGGCTGATCCTGTTCATCACCTCTTTAAAGAATTCATGAATTTGCGAACCGGAAAGATGCTAAAGCTGCAGCAGCAACCAGGAACATTTACAAGAAATCTTTCATCACAAATGCAATAACTTAACTAAATGTGTAACAACCATGTCCTCTATTGTCGTCTGCATTGGGCATGTTGTGTTATTTATTGTATGTATTTTGATTTTACTATGATGTGTTTTAACCAATCGCTAAATCAGAGAGCAAATGTCCACAATTATGGGCAATAAAGATTATTATTATGTTTGGGAGGAACTATAAATTGCTATTTTATCAGTTAAGATACAAGTACAGTTCAATAAGCTGTCCATGACTTATTTGCTTTATTCTGCCATCTTTGGTATTTGTCAGTGTGTGCAATCATGATATCAGTCTTGTCTAACCTTAAATAAAAAGTTCTCACATGGTGTCGAACACAATTGTAGGCCAGTATGTGATGTATATACTGTATGAATCACCCCTGCACCTTTTTTACTTCACTGAACTCCCATTGCCTTTAAGTCCATCTGTAGTATCTGTATACCGGCTCAGTGCACCTCTGCAGGACATCATACTTCAATTTAGCTCCATCTTCAAGCAGAAATATTACAGTTTGAGCTGGACTGTCAACATGGACAAAGAAATACATTAGATTTGGGCAAGGCAAGCTTTATTTATACAGCATGTTCAGCTTTACATGAAGTTAAGAAGAAAATAAAGACAAAGAACAAGAAGAGAAAAGAGGAAAAAAGAGATAGACACATAATACAAATTACAAGAATGCTACTAACAGTATAATAATAGCAGTTCAGTGAGCCATTTACAACAAATACACAGGCAGACTCATATATAGATTACTCCATTACAAATACTGCTACTGCAAATTATTGAACATTATTAATAACACCTCAGGAAACAGCATGTAGGGGCAAAAATGTTTCAGGCAGCTTCACTAGACGTTGACCTGACTTGAGAATGATTAAGAATTTCAGTACCAGTTGACCTGAGAGGTCTGGGTAGCTTTCAAGCAGGTCTAACAAATACACTTGGCCGTCAGAGCTTCGTAGACAAGCAGAAGAACAGGAACGTTTATTCCACTGCATTATTCAAGACAATGTAGTGATTTAAGGAAGGATGTAATGTGCTCTGCTCTCGCTTAAAAGCAATATCAATTATTCTTTCACCGTTATAAAAAGGGTCAAATGTGCTGACGCCATCTCTTCTCACCTTTTTCTCATTCTCAGAGGCAAATTATGCCAGCAGCACCAGAGTCGCTCCCCCTGGTGACGTGCCAGCTCATTGGTCAGACTACTCTGCCCTTCTCTAGCCACCCCGTCTACCCTGGCAGATCCATGCTGCTGGATGCTCCTCACAGAGCCACGCCCGCACCATGAGCGCCAACGGGCCTGCCCCAGACCCAGCCCCCGCAGCCCCAGAGGCCCCTCCCGCCTCCACCCCCGCCCCCGCTGTGGCCCCAGCCCCAGCCCCTGTGGCACCACCCGCTCCTCCTGCCCTACCTGCCCCGGCGTCCACTACCATCCCGGTAGGTGCGTTGGCACAGAAGAAGCGGCAGCAGTATGCCAAAAGCAAGAAACAGGGCAGTAACGCCAACAGCAGGCCACCGAGGGCTCTGTTCTGCCTCAACCTCAACAACCCCATACGCAGGGCCTGCATCAGCCTGGTGGAGTGGAAGTATCCTTTACTGCATGTGGTGCTGGGTGCATGTGTGAGTGTTGGCATGTGACCAAAGATCATTAATAGAGCTGAAACAGTTGAGTAATCGATTAGATTAGAAAACTAAAAACTGTTTTGATACTAAATTAATCATTTAAGGAACTCATCAATGAAAAAACTAAATATTATCTGGTTAAATGTGAGAATTCTCTTTTTTCATTTCATATCAGTGTAGATTGGATGTTTTGGGGTTTTAGATTGTTAGTCTGACAAAACAAGACATCACCCTGGGTGCTAGGAAACATTTTCACTACTTTCTGACCTTTAATGGACCAAATGGATTACTCAAGAATATAATCTCTGCATTAATTGATAATGAAAAAGATGATTAGTTGCCCTACTTGTTTACAGCTCCCGCGTGTATACCTTTGTTACATCTTAGCTGTGCTCATTATTCATGACTGCCACATCGGGTGATTACATGTAGTGTTTTATAAGGTAATCAGACTTGGTGAACTCAGGTAACCCAAAGGTGACAAAAGAAAGAGAGATGACATTGTCTGCCCATTTTTGGAACAATTTTTGGTTCAGTTATTTCACAGGTTAATACATTCTTTATAGCCAGAATAAATGCAAGCCGATGCCCATTCTCGGAACCCATCAGCTGTATTCGGCGTCTGACTTCCGGCAGACGGCGATACAGCCTCTGGGGGCAGACCCCCGATTTTTTGGCATTCCAGTTTGATTTGGGCGGAGGAGGTGAATTTCTGTTTCCGACTTCCGTTTATATATAAGTAAATATGCTGAACCATTGCGATGGATTCAGAGTTTGCAGTGACGTCAATTATGTTCCGTCTCGTTAGTTCACCGCATGGACCGTTTAACCTGGCAACAACTGCAGCCGGCTCAAAAGTGATTGATCAATATCACACGGACTACAAACAGCCTAGCACCGGAAACTAGGGCTCTTCCGCTCTTCTTCCGGAGGCAAGATCTCCGGGGTTTGCCTACAGACTCTACATTCACTGAATGTAGAGTCTGTGTATAGAGACTAGCCGATGCCTGATGTGAAATGTTCTCAAGAACCAGTATTTTGTAGATGATCCCCATGATGTTTGATATATTTTTGAATCTTTCTCCTGGGTCTCAGTTAGATGATGATGGTGCAGAAACATGTTTCTCGCCCAAAACACAAAGTGAAAGTCACTGTATCCTAAAATACTGGCAGGGTACATAGACAAAGGGACTCAGCACTGGCACAACACAGCTGTGTGACAGTCTGGTGGGTCTGTTGCTTAAGCAGATGCTGTCATCACAAAAGCCATCAGATGTTATAAAGGAGATTGCCCTACGTGGAGCGCAAAGATACATTTCATAATCCACCTTTGTGTGTTTGTCGAAAAAACAAAAAAGGTCAGTGGGGATTTACTAACAGTACACTTTGGGAAATGCAACTGTAGCAGAATCAGGAGTCCCAAATTGTTCTGCATGGACTGCATGCAACAGTGCAGTAGTGGTGGTTCCTGTTTGTTTCTGACAGTTTGTGATTGGAAAACCTTGTCAGTGATCAGAAGAGCGTGAAGAACAAACTGAACTTAAGATGTTTTATAAATGATAGAAAGCAGTGCTGCAGTCTCTGTGTCATTGTTACTGTACTGTAACAAACTATTTTTCAAGATCGGTTCAACATTTAATTGTTTTCATTGTAACTTGCAAGATATTACTCCTTAATTCATTTTTAGGATGGCAGTAATGTAGGGATGGGCGATATATTGGTTATAATTGATGTATCGCGGCTTGTTCCATGTGGGATGTTTAAAAAATTACTATATCGCAAACATCGAATACAACTTATTTATTTTTGTTTTCTTTTTTTTTTTTTTTTGAACTCTTTTTATTGAATTTCAAAGCTTTTCAACAGTCATTAGTGTACAGACAGTGTTAAGTGAAACAGGCAATTTTTAAACATCAAACCCGCTTTCCCACCCCCCACCCCCCACCCCCGTACCTTCACCCATCTCAGGTCATGAGGCACATAGAGACAAGTGAGTAAACAAACACACCAAAAATAAATAAATAAAATAAAATAACATAAAATAAGCAAATAAATAATTAAATAAATAGAATAAAATAAAATAAAACAAGGGGGAAAGAGTCAAAAAGGGAGATGATATGGGTAGTTGATCAATCCTCTTCTGGGTCTGGTATAATGTGTAAGAGGTCAATATATTCCAGTAAAGGGTTCCAGGTATCCTGGAATTTCCTTATCGAGCCCATGATGGAAAATCTAAGTTTCTCAAGTTTAATGTTATACATAACTTCTTTAATCCATTGATTGTGTGGCAGCAGGGAAGCCAGCGTTGGGGGGGAACACCAAAGATAGCCGAAAGAGCATTGGAAGTAATGACCACACCATAAGCCAAGCTTATTGTTTCAAATATGTTTGATATTTTTGTTTTCTTACTCTGTAAAGCAGCCTTGGATGCCTTAAAAGATGCTATCAATATTATTATTATTACCTCCGCCAAGGAGGTAATGTTTTCGCCGGCGTTGGTCTGTTTGTCTGCAAAATAACTTGAAAGGTTCTTAACGGATTTTGATGAAATTTTCAGGAAAGGTTGATAATGGTACAAGGAACAGATGGTAATTTTGGTGGTGATCAGTTGAAGCGAAGTGGATAAAATAATAAAATGGCAGGAAATCCAAGCTGCTTGGCGGAGTTCTGCGCTCTCCGAGTGCTCTAGTTATTATTGTTATTATGATTATTCATATGAGTAGTAGTAGTAGTAGTGGTGGTGTTAGTATTAGTATTAGTATTATTGTCATGTCACTTTTTAAAACCACCAGCATGAGACTCACTTTAGTGTTTCTCTTGATCTCTCTAATGGGTGTCTCCCTCTCACAGACACACACACACACACAACCATGATAGGTCACACACATTCCCATGCTGGCCCAGACCACTTTCTCCTGGGCAACAGTGTGAGTGAGGCGTGTGTTTTTGTATGCACAGGGCTCCAGGTCATCACTGTTTAATCACATTTTGTGACCATGGAGCACCAATGCAACTTGCAGATATTATTAATATATAAAATGTAGAGCTGTTGTTTCCTGTCCACGGTGAATTAATCCTCATGTTTAATGGTGCTGCTGAAATTGTATTGTAAATTTCTGCTATTTACTAACTGTTGACTTTTGACCATAGGCTTCAAGTTTGCAGCAAAAACATCAACACTTTCAGCCCAAGATGAGCAGGGTGTTTCAGAGTAAAAGCACCAGTGGTTCTGCTTTGATTTATTTAATTATAACAATAATTCATTTAACTTTATTATTGCAGTACTTTATTTCACTTTATTATGTAACAGTATGTACTTTAAGTTTATTGTGACTGTAGATTATGTAGTAGTTTAGTATTTTTGTAGTTAATAGGAGTGTTGAGGAGATTTCAAACTATTGATATATATATTGCGTATCCTGATATAGCCGAAAAATATTGTGATATTACGATACGAAACGATACGATACGATACAATAGGATACAATATGATGTACTTTATTGTCCCCATAGGGAAATTTGTCTTTGACTCAGGAGCTGAGCTCAGTATTGCTTCCTTACAATAGTACTCCAGAAGAAATGAGAAGCATACACCATACAAAAAAAAACATAAAAACACATACTACACATAACAGTGTTGCACATCAGCTACTCATAACACCACATAACACCAGCACACAACAGAGCACCATAAGCAAAACCTAACACAACCCCTAAGCATCAAGCAACATTATTTATAGGCCATATCGCCCAGCCCTACTGTGACGTGTCTTAGTGTCAGTAGTTCAGCGTTCGAGTAAAATTCGGGTAAATCTGCAGATTAAGATTCAGTTTGGGAAATCTGGATTGACAAAATAAGTAAGAGAAAAAGCAAAGATAACATCATTGTAGAACAAGGTTCCCAATATTTTTGACCTTTGACCCCTTAGAGCAAAGCTCTGTGTATTTGTGACCCCTCCTCACAAGTTATATATGTCTATGGATTAATATCAGATCAACCAAAGGTGATTAAACTGTTTTACTTTGATAGTTTTAAGAGATCTGAAGAAGCCAAATTATCCAGTAATTAACAAATGTGTTTGTTTTAGCTTCCCTAACTTATTAATCATGATATGACCCCCTTAAAGTGGTTATGTGGTTTGGTATACTGTATTAATGTACCTGGGTATTTAAGTGAGGCCCTGAACAGACTGTGGCAATTACACAGTTTAAATAGCAGCTCAGTTATATAACCCAAACAAAACCATAAGGATCATACATGGCTTTGTTCTGCCATTTTAAACTTAGCAAGTCATTGAGAAAGCCATCAAAGACTCACTTCTTATGTGTTAACTAGTTTTCATGTCCGTCTGTTTAATCCTGTGAATTATGTATTAGTTACAAGTGATGCAGAAGTTTTAATGTCACAACAGGGGATTTCAAAGTGATTTATTTCCATATTATTTATTTAGTGTTTCTTCTTGCTATGTCACATCATTTTCTTCCATGTCTTCCTTAACTTCTCTCCTCAGGCCATTTGATATCTTTATATTAATTGCTATTTTTGCCAACTGTATGGCCTTAGCTGTCTATGTCCCCTTCCCTGAAGATGATTCCAACTCCACAAACCATGACCTGGTGAGTAGTCTCTTTATGTCACCATATAATCCATCTATTCATTTGATGCCTGTTGTGTCAGTGCTGCTACTGACAGTCAAAGACAGACTGGTGTCGCTCTGCATAGTTTCTATATGGACTCTTTGAGCTCATGTTGGGCTTGAGTAAAGGATTGTTATCTGTGTATTTGTAATAAGGGGCGAAAGAATGGAAGATAAGATCTTGCCTGTTGTTTTTTGTTATATAGTTTCAAGATACATTATAAAGTACCTCGTAATCCTCTTTCAATTGATGAAGTTTGATTGTATCACTTTTGAGATATAGTCAGAGATTTTGCAGGAATAGTAAGACGTTGCATACAGATTGTATCTTCAGTTTATTGCTTTATCATGCAGATTTGAAGTATCTGCTGTGCCTACACAGAGAAACACTTTGACAACTATCCTCATTGGTGCTTTATCATGTCATACTTTCCCTGTACAGAGGTTTTATTCAGCTTTCTATTTTTAGAATTTATCGTCATTGCACCACTCTGTGCACCTTGTGCATTTATGTCTCTGTGATGAATTATGGGTGATGTAGTGTTGTAAGCATTGTTCCACAGCTGAGGATGAGTGCACTCTCCAAAAGCCAGACAAACGCGCAGAATGTGGTCCTTACATGAGCAGAATGTAGCCGTAGTGTTCAATGATTCATGAGCAGCTTATACAGTGCAACTGCAGACATTTGAAGGTTCTTGAAAGCCTCGTCTGAGAGCAGGAACACGTTAGAGAAAGGTTACCAGCCGGCTGTAAAAGACCGGCGGGAGAGTGTTTCTCTGTCTGTTACACTGCTGAACCCGCTGTGAAAGATAAGCTACAGCTTTGGTTAAAAGTGTGTCTGGTCTACTTTAGAGAAGTATGGTGTACTGCTTCTCAGTTTGACCTCCTGGAGGGTGACCTCAGGGTGTTTGTTTACACAGCGGTGGTGCATCAGGGGAAAGTGGGCCATCTGGGACATTACAGTGTCTGATACAGTATTATGTACAGTTTGTTGTCAGGGTAAGTTTGGGGGTAAAGTTTGAAAGAGTTGGATAGTCCTGGGAGTGTCAAGGGGAAGAAAATGTGCACACATGCATGAGAATAACAGAACAATGTTCATCTGGAAAAATGTTGAGAGGCTGGTTTGACTCTGAAGAAAGCATTGCTGAAGCATCTGTGCATTCTGCTCCCCTAACAATAGCATGTACAGACTATTCTTATATATGACAGCATGAAAACCCTTTTTGTACTTGCTGTACTGGAGAAGTTACACACACACCAGCTCTCTTTTTGTCTTGGTTTATGGATGCAACAATCCAGCCCGTTGGATTGCTATCAGCATCTAAATTGACCACCGGCTAGGCATGACACTCCACATTAGGCTGAATACAATTTTTTTTCGTTCATTTTCTGTGGTGAGCTCATCTTGATGCGTAAATTCACTTAATGAATGCATTTTAATATGAAGGCCTTAGTAGACATTGTACTGTGAGGCTAAAAGTGTCATTACACCATACTTACGTCAAAGAAATAGTGGTAATGGAGGCCAACTCTGGTGTCTCCTGACTTTGCCTGTGTCCTTGCAAAAAAGTTGCGCTTGAACACACTGCAAAGACTGCAGGGAACTGGAAACTAGCATGTACATCCTGTGCCTGTTTGAGAGGAGATAACTCTACATACCAGCAGGGGGCAGTAGTCTGTATTCATCATTCAAAAAGGGAAACCGGAATACCAAAAGGACGGCTTCAAGATGCTAGTTAGCCAGTTAGCATATTAACAACACAACCCAGTGTTGAAAAACAAAGCTTTTTTACTTTGCGCCAGCGAACCATAACACAACCCATAACAAAATGTTTCTGCTAAAGAGCTCAATAGCTAAAAACATAATCTCACCTTGTATAAGAAGTTTGTTTCCATCTCACTCCCTCTTGACTTAAGCCTTTTGTTTACTTTCCTCACTTCCGTTTCTCTTCTTTGAGGACGTGCACTAAACTGAACTGCCAGTCCGAGAGATTTTATTCACTAACCGGCTCACTGCTGAATCGGCCAAAAAAAAGCCAACAAGGGCCATCTTGTGCCAACAGTGTGGGACACACTGCCAACAACGCTCACCAACGGGCCAACACTGACCAACAGTTGACTCTCGGCATGGTGTATCAGGGCCCTTTGTGAGGTTCACTGATTTGACATTAGGGAACAAAGATATCCTATTAGATCAGTACTTGTTATTAAGTCAGTATCTGGGAAGAAAAAGTCAAACTGGTTTATCTGAACCTTGATTAAGTACAATGTTTATTTCTTCTACCATTATACAGTACGATGGACCAAATAAATATTTACTACAGAGCATTAATGTGAGGTCTGTTTAAGTGTTGAAATAAGCTACTTTCAGCTGAACAGCAGCTCCACTGAGCTGAACAGCTCTCAGTGACAGATGCCACTCACTAATGTGTGCCACAGCCTCACACTGAACGTGGACTGTGTGTATTCTGTTGACAGGTGCTTATTTCATACGTCTAACTTTTTGAATAGCCTCTCAACTTCAGGTAATTTTTACAAATTTGCAACGCAACAAACTGCAGTGTTAATGAATTCAGAGTTGTCAAAATTTACGTTCATGTGTTCAGAGCTTCACCTTCTCATGTGTTCAGATAACATCTGAGGGTGTCTGGCAGAGAGAAAGGTCTGGGAGTGTTTCAATATTGACTCTAGTAATGACCGAACAGCATTAAACTGCAAGTGGCAAAGTAACTAACCTTGCTTGGAAATAATCTACATTCTGCGTCTCATCTCAGACTTTATTATGCAAACCAAAGCTGTTAGTGTGAACATGTGATGAAGAGATGGACATTTTTAAAATGTCGCTTCATTATGTCTGTTGTCTGAACTTGTTGGGGTGTCGCTGTGTTTATTTGTCACTGTACTCTAATGGACTTTGTGTATGTCTCTAAACATGAGTGTCAGATTAGATTTATAGATGCACCTACATTTTGTGCGCTGCCTATCAGAAATGACTGAGCAGCATAAATGACCTACCACCGATCTACCTTTACATGCACAGCATATTACAGTTTTTGCCCTTATTTTGAAAAAGACAATATTCCAGCTAGGTTGTTTCCATGGCAATACACCTGTTTACATGCGGCTGTGCATACTCCGAATAACGTGCCGTAACATGTTGTTTATCACGTCAAAATATGGAACAGTGGAACAGCTGACGCTTGTCATTTTGCCTCTTTGCTGCAATGTAGGATTATTACAAAGTGTTCTCACCGGTGGTGGGCTTGTCCAGCCTCCCTCTTTCATTCCTTCCTTCCACCACCTCCTTGAAAAGGTCATCCTCGTGATGTGTACACATATCCAAAAACCTGTTCATATCCAAGTCTTTAATAATGTTAAATAGTAGGTGTGTTTCTCCTTCCGACCAGAAATGTGGGCTTTTCTTTTGTACATGCATCTGTACCCCAGCCGTGCAAACTGTTGGCTAAGAGCCAACCGTAAACAGGCAAGAGGACTTGTGTTGCAAACTGTGGTAAAAACCCCATTTGCGATGCATATTTTGAATATGCTGTTTACATGCCGAAATATTAAAAACTGAATAATACCAGCATATCCCACATGTCTTAATCGGAAAATGTTTCATTCAGAAAAATGTCTAACTCCAAAAAGCCGAACAGAATATGCAGTTTACATGACCTGAGTGGAATATTTTTGTGCATGTAAAAGTACCCACTGATACAGCCTAGTGCTTCATGAACCAGATCATTAAAGTTTCTCTCCTGGCATTGATTAAACCCCTAAAGATTCATGTCTGTTCTTCAAAATATTTTTCCATGAAAAAATACCTTAATGCCCTTGAGGATTACTTCGCTTTTTTGCTTAAAAAACTAAGGCTAGTACTGGAGCATAGGTTTTAAAGGTTTTAGCGAAAATACATGTTTGGCACTAAGCATACGACTGGATAAATGAGACTTGCATTTCACTGCACGAGTTGTCGGAGAGTTTGTAAATGGATGTTCTAATATAGCTTTGCTGTGGTTGTAAATCTGGGCCCCAATCGATTAATACATGTATACTGTATGTTTGCTGTCTTCCATGGAGGCATGCAAGAAAAACGAAGTTTTCTTCACGAATTTAAGATAACACGGCATGGCTAACTGAAATGCAAATAGTCATTTTGTGGGGAAAGTATTCCTTTAAAATAGCACAAGATGTAAAGCTGCACGTGAATGCACGTGTCTATGAATATGCATATAAGTCCCCGTCTCTATCATCCATCAGCCGCTTGCCTGCAGCTTGAGTGTACCTGCTAAGCTTCGACTCTGCTCATCGCTCTCTAGACCATTAGAAACGTAACAGTAATAGAAAGCATGAGTCTTCAGGTTGACTTTGTCGTCAAATGGCCAATTATGTGTTGCTGTTAGATGAACCTTGTTTACAAGTTTGCCAGCTCTAGCAAGTTGAAGTGAAAGTGAGACTTGGCTTACAGATATGTAGCTACACCTGGCTTCACCTCTGACATCCCTCGTTTCGCATGACATTTAATAACGTCGATAGCTCCATTATGCAAGCTGATGGGATTGTTTCCTTAGATATGTGACGTATGAAACCCTGGCAGTCTGAGTCTGTGTTTTTGAGACCATCATTGGTACATTGCTACCCACGTTCTCGCGAGAGCACAATTTGAATTTGCTCAGCGAGTCACTCTGGCAATCAGTAATGATGCTCATTACCCATGCCGTTGGAGCCGAGCCGCATCAATCACATCGGTGTATCTGATATAGGCGGGCCAGAGGTGAGCTAAACAGATGACGACAGTGCTGTGACGACGAAGTCCGGAATCAGTCAGTAAACGTTGCAAGATGGCTACGGATGAACACCAGTTGTTTGAAACGGCTTTGGCCGCTACAATGAACGAGTTAGACTTGGCTTTTTCACAGAAGACGGTGCTCGAGTCTTTCCTTTGCAAGAAGGACGTTTTTGCTGTTTTGCCGAACGGATACGGCAAGAGTCTAATCTACCAGTTAGCTCTGCTGGTAGCGCTCTGGATACGTCACCCCGTGTATTGTTCTGATTGGTCGTAGTGTTATCCAATTGTGTGCAGTGATATTTGCAAATGCATGCTTGGTGCCGCCCCTCGAGTTGGGCCATTTTCATTACTCATGGCCAGACCCTAAATCTTTCTAGATTTGGGTTTGGATTTCCAGGCTAGTACACTGCAGTTCCAAGGCGAAAATGATCAGACATGGGATTGACTGCATATTTTTCTCATGATATGTCTGTAGGACATGAAAAACACCATATGGACATGTTAACAAGATTATAAACTTGATTTTCACCGGAGGGGGTCTTTAAGTAGAGCTGAGAGGACATGTTGATGATTAGATATCAAATTATTTATTATATAGTGCAGGGCTATTCAATTAGGTTGGAATTAGGTCCAGTTATGACACTGAGCCAAAGTGAGGAGAATATTTTTAATTGGGTTAACAGACGCAGAAATTGCAACTCTTGACAATATTAAGATACATTCCAATGTTAGAGGGAAAAGGGAAATAGCTCTCAGACACATCAAACTGTTCCTCCGCTCCACCTACTAGTGGCTTCCTCTCAGTATTGTCAGGACAAGGCTTAACTTTTTGAAACTGCATATCTGCCTCCTCTCTGCTTACATGGACTCTTCTTTAACTGCACCATATATGTTTTTGCTGATCCTCATACTGATCCTTATCCAATGCTTGCGCAGGACTTTGGTTTAATTCTGCAGTGTCAACATTAAATCAGAAACCAGAGGGCGAATAATGCAATCTTTCCCTTTTCAGCAGAGGTTGAACAATAGAATACTTTGTAGGGCAGGTGTGCCAGCTTGGCCTTGGTTGTTCTACAGAGCTCATGCTGTAGCCACAGGAGGAGCACTAGAGACAAAAGTGCTGAGCTAGTTTTACTACAGCAGCCAGCAGGTAAGGCTGTAGTGAAGATTGCCATTTCACACCGCTCTGCTCTGCAGCCTCACAGGTGGACTGAGGACTGATATGAAACCTGAGTTGGGGTGCTGAGAGGCCTGATGTGTAAAGGAAGGATCGAATTATATCACTATAGGCTGCCGAACTAAGCAGGATTTTACTCAGTGATACGTTCAAAAGGGGTGTAGCTTTCAGCACAAAGAGACACTGAGACCTTGCAGTGCAGACAAGCTGGCTTCTAGGCTTGTGGATGTGTAGACGCAGTTCACTTAGTGCATTCTCATTTAACATTAAGTCCTGAAAGGGACATTTACTGGATCTGTTAATGTGCTACTCTGTCCACACAAGTGCCAAGGTGCTGCAGAGCTGCTTTGGGTTAGAACAGTGCACTGCTGCAAAGTCACAGAGGCCTTAATAGCATGAGTCTGCCCGTCTTGTTAGTAAGGCTTGGTTTAATGCAGCAGCTCATTATAAATAGAAAGCAATTTCCTCCTCGGGCGAGACACAGGGCAAAAGATTGGGGTCCTGCTACCACCAGGAGGCACAAGTGAGTAACAGGATGTAGCGAGCACACACACTCACGTAAGACAACAAAACCCTGTCGGGAACTCACAGTCATTTCTTCATTCTTCTCCTGCGCTGCTTTCTCTCGTCCGTCCTTTGTTTAGTCATGTCACTGCAATAGTAAGACACACAACCCATCCTGCACGTGACTGTGTCTCCTCCACACCCACCTTGTCTAGGGGACAGACAAATAGTCTGCAAGCCTCCTGCCTTTGCTTTAAGGTCATTTCTGACTTATCTATCTGAGACTCAACACCGCGGGCAGCTCCTGCTGAAGGTAGCTGAGCAAAACAATGACCTTTTCATGGTGAATATGATTCATACATCCTTCGTAAGGCAACACGCAGCGAATCGCGTATGGTATCATGTAGTGTTTGCCTGTACCACTGTTATTGCATAACTGTGGAGCCACAGAGCTATTTATTTTACTGGGGACAAAAGGACACAAACATGTAAAGACTGAAATGTCCGCACACAGACCAATACAGAGGTCATTTGGACGCCAGCAGAAAATTCACAGCTTGAATCAGCTTCACATTTGGAGGTTGTTACAACTGAGGATGTCAGCATTTTTAAACATGAATTAATTTGCTAAATGTTTTTCACATATGAATGATTGAAAAATAATATTGACAGAGGGGCAGATGAACACACACATACCACACATGTTGGTGCCTGGTTTTATTGAGTCACTATGATGATGGTAAACAACTGCCCCTCCTTGTTTAAGATTAACAAGTGATGCTTGTTTACAGTAATGACAGTTACATGCTTGTCATCTCCTCATGTCATCATCTAATGTAATGTTACTGTGTTTTCCACTATGACACACAACCAGACAGCACAGATTTTTCTAATGCAGTCTTTAATCGAGATGACAGGCTTTGTGCAAATATGTTACATTAATGTCATTTCTTGACATTCGTGCAAATTTCACAAAACACTGCCATTTAAAAATGACTATTCATCGACTGAATAAAGAGAAGCCAAACATGGCCGCTATGTTGACTGGTAAGATACCTCCTTTTTGATTTGTTATGCACAAGAACACCAGTTAAAAGTCAGCGCACTGTGAAAGCATAGGTGTAGATTTAAATAATGATTCGTTAGATAGGTTTCAGTAATTAGAATAATTAGAATTTTGACAAAATTAAATACATTGACACCATAAATTCATGCAAAAAATGCACCAAAATTCAGGAAAAGTGTTTGATGCTCAAAACTTTTATGGCAGCGGATCCCCAAACCCCATGTTTCCTGTGTATGAAAGATTATAACTGATGCATTAATATGTTTATCACTTTAATGTTGAAGCTGGTAAATATGGAACTTTTTTTGCAGGTAGCAGTGGAGTCTTATGTTCAGCCATCGTAATTTATTTGTTCATTATATTTTTCATTATTACTCTGAATCTGCTGTTAAACTAGTATTTAAATGTATCAAATAAATGTAGGGTTGTAAAAAGTTAAATATTTCCTTCTCAGATGTAATGGAGTAGAAGAATAAAGTAGCTAAATATGGAAATACTCATATAAAGTACATCAAAGTTATACCTAAGTACAGTACTTGAGAGTAAGTGTACTTCGTTACCTTTCACCGCCACTGCAAACTGCAGATTCTGCACCCTTCTGTCAAAGTTATTCCTGTGTTGCAGGACACATCTGTAGCTGATTTATATGAACTAGTGCTTAGCAGTACGGCACACTTGTGTATTTAAAAGTATCCTGGCTACAGTTCATCAGCACCATCTGTAGGCCAGCAGGCAGCAGAAGCTCCTGTTACAGGTTCGAACACACTGCAGTTTAACTAATCACACAGATCTATCATCAGTCATCCCCTAAAGCTTACATCGACAGTCAGTTCACACATGCACAATTTAACATCGACTTCAATGAGCTCTCAGGCCTGTTACACAACAAGACCAGAGCCACTCTAAAACAAGGTGTTATAAGTTTATCTCATCCTGTGAAGGGCTCATTGCATGGGTGGAATATGGTCTGAATAAAAAATATAAAATGCAAGTCTCCCTCTAAAACAACCCAGGGCACACTGTAGGGTTTGAGCCAAATTAAAATGCCTTTATTTTACATGACAAAGACCAGCGTGTCTATCAATGTGCAAGCCTATTGGTCAGAAACAAGGAAGTGATGCTAAACAGTGAGAAGAAAGAAGGAATTTCATTTCATTTATATAGAAAAGGAACTGAATGTAACATTGTGTGTTACAGTTAAAACTGGCCTGACTCAGGTAAAATCTGTTTTTCAGCAGGTTCCAAGTCAAGGTGGACCTGATCCTGATAAGACCTGATAAATTCCTCGATCTATAACCTAGCCCACATTTTTCCGTTAATGATATAAGCATATTTACTACAACACTACCTTAACTGTCAATAATTCCATATTTTAAAATACAATTTTAACATTTGTTGGAAATGCATGTAACTCCATTACAGGCGTGGAATGAGCAACTACTGTACCAGCAAAGAAGAAATCATTTCTGATGTAAATACATATACCAAAAACCATCACAGCGCCAAACCTGTGACTTGCAGCCAGTGCCTGTTGACTGATCACAGTCACCAAGTGCTTCAGTGTGGTAACCAGCCACAGAGAGGCATCTGCCAGACTGCAGTGGTTCTTGTCAAAGACAATCAGAGACATGATACAGTTTCTTTTTAGAACTGATGTGTGATGATGTCAGTGCCTCCATAGTATCCTCCATCTTGCTTTTGCAACTTTTTTTTTTTTTTTTTTTTTACAGATGCAGATCAGTAGGGCTGCAAGTCAGTCTGAAAGTCAGTCGTTTTTTTAAGTTGAGCAGTTTTGTTTTTTTTTTTTTTTTTTTAAGATATCTGCAACGGGTGTAGCTGGTGACCCCAGGTCAGAGGCAGCTGCCTGGAGGGAGAGAGGCTTTGTCCGGTCAGACTCTGAGATAAAGTTCTTTTCTGCATTCTGCTCAGAGGTGGTGACTTTACACCACACAGCAAATTAATACAGTACAGTCTGGCTTTTGTTTCATATCTTTTGTCGGCAAAAAAATTTGCACATTTCTGATCCATTGTTAGAATAGTTCTCAGGCTCAGATGGCTAACTTGACTTGTTTACTATATCAGGTGAGCAATGTTGTCCTCCTGAATGTCCCGCTGAACCAAGTCCAAAAAATTGGCAGTTCCATAGTGTAACTTGATAGCTATATGAAAAAAAGGAATGAATAGTCAGATTGAACTGTCACATATGGTGGTGTGATCAGTGACAGTGGCCAACAATTGGCCAATAATATGACAGTGTGATCTCATCCCTACTCATCGCATTTCGATGCTTGGGCAAAAGCAACCTTTTGTGTTATGTCTATTGCAATTGTCTAACAACAAGGGTGTGGACGGGAACACTAGGGTGGAGCAAGCAAGAGTAATACAGAACAAGTGTGAAGGGAAGACTCTGGGAACAGGGAAGGACTGATGAGACAGGTGTGACAGAAAACAGGTGGGAAAACACACAAAGACAGGGAGTAAATACCAAACATGACACGTCATGAGGAGCGAATCTACAAAATAAAGCAGGAAGCAGGAAGGAACACAAACAGAAAACTCAAAAACGAAGTCCATAGGATAACAGAATATTAACAAAACCCAGGATCATGACAAAAATAACTCAGCGCTGACTTTTAGCTTCACGGATACAATCACAGGTCCCCTGGGTCAAGGTTCTGTGCTTGTTGGACCCAAACACCTCCACTCTCAACTGCACTAAGTGGATTTTCATGCTCTTTATACTACATGCAGTGCTTTGAATGCCTAATGCTGACACGGATGGGTGATATTGGAGTTGGTTCAAAGCCCTGTGAGTCTCCTAGAGATGCTAAAGCGGACACTGGCGCCAAGGGCCACTGCCTAAGCACCCTGGGAGTGAGATTAGGCTGCTACTGTAGATATTTCAACATATTAAATTCTGCTCAGTTTTCCCCCTTCGCACATTTATTTATATGCAGGTACAGTTTGCCTTTGTTATTCTCTATTAAAGTGCCTTTTCTTATTTGCCAATGTTATAGTCACTCATACACAAACCAAGGTCACAGTAGTAGTGGTGTTCTTCAGGCTCTGTGCCAGTGAAACAGTGCGTATTGTACATTTATAGAATGGCAAACATCATGTCTCCTCACGGTCCGCTAGCTGCCCGTTCTGTGTGTGCGCTGAAAAATAATCCAGTGTCCACACACACAGCCCCGGCTCTGTAAAAAGGAAACAAACAAAGTGGTTTGGACAGACCCACACAACACTCGTTCAGCCAATCGGCAACAGAGGGCGTTTGTGCTTGTTCACAGGACAGGGGAAAGGCCGTGGACGCTTGAAGAGAAAGGCAGTAAATCTGTCACATGCTAATGTGCTGAACTCCACAGCACATTGTAGAAAGTTTTCTCCAGAATTTCCACCTTTAAGTTCCTCATGTTGCTGTTTGCTACAGTCTGTTGTGATGCAGTAATCATAGTCTATCATTGGAGTCTTCGCAGGGGGAGTTGATGACATGTATTTCCATATGAGGAGTGCTGTATGTGCCAATGTTTTGGCTGCGGGTGTAAAGACGAGCGTAAATTTGTAAGTGTGTGACGGATGAAGCAGTTGGCTGTGTGTGTGTGTGTGTGTGTGTGTGTGTAATAGCTGGCACAAGCAGCAACGTCTGGACTGTGGACTCCCATAGAGATGATGGTAGAAGTATGTGTTTAGTCACTTAACGTAACTGCTCATTTGTGGCTCACACTAGCACTGTCCCTGCTTGTTATCTTGAATGTGTATTTCTGCATGTGTGTACAAGTGTGAGAGTGTGTGTGTGTGTGTGTGTGTGTGTGAGAGAGAGAGCGAGAGTAAAGAGAGAGTCAGAGCTGTGTTAGCTTTGTGGGGATACTGTGTGAAAGTGCAGCCATGATGAAGTACAACAGCAGAGCATGTGCACAGTGTGTGCGTCAAACAGGCCGTCTTAAAGGGGAACGACAGACTGTTTTTCTCAGGTTCTTTAAATAACACTCAGGATTTCTTCTAAATATAATGCAATAAACAACTCCTAATTCCTGTGCTTTTTTGGTTTAGTTTCTTTATGCTTTGTTGTTTTTTCCTGCTAATACTCTCAGTGTGGCTCATTTTTCAGTAATGCAATTGTTATATAATGCCATTTTAACATAATTATGACATATTTGGACCTTACATCAAACCCACATTACATCCAAGGGATTCAGAAGAAACTTATTGTCTCTCTATGACAGCAAAATTACAGTTGCACCCCTGCCATCTGTTGCTAAGTCAGCTAAAAGATAAAAACATCAGAATATAAAATGTTGTCAGTGTCAGTTTTGGGGTTCAGCCCAGTCCCTTCACTTCCCTGGGTCAGTGACTTTGGGTTGTGACAGGGGCGCCAACAGATGTTCCTACAAGCTGTGTTGGCCTTCCTTTACGAGCACTGATAGGTTCTGCTGCAGTGGTTGGCCTTCACTGGTGCGGACCACATTTAACAAAAATAAGTATAAAGAACTACCAGTAAATATAAAAACAGCCAATAATAAATAATGTAAAAATACAACAGTGTGTTCATTATTTATTCATTATTTGTTTTATTTTTGTGTCATGCCAAATCATTTCGCTCATCCCACTTGGGATTATAAGACACCAATAAACACGTTCTGGTCTTGCATACAAAGCATGTGGAAGAAGAAAAGAAACAGAAACAAAGTCAAATCTGAGTCTTTCATTGAAATGGGCAGAGTTTAAACCAGAAAAGGGTGGGGCGTAACCAGATGTTGTTATTTTAGGCTTAAAATTGATATGGGCTGATTAGAAGTTTCCATATCTATCATTTCATGTAAAACGATTTATTCTTTATTCAGGATCCCCATCAGTTGTTACCACAGTAGTGAGTACTCTTCCTGGGGTCCACACAAAATTCGAAAATAAGACAAGATATTTAATTATCACATTGTAGACAACAATGACAACACTGACAAATTTAAAAATGTTGATGTAACAAAACATTTCCTCAAAACTACAATCTTTGTTTGGCAGTACCTGAAGATGGGGGATATGGTGTGTGTGTGTCCTGTTGTATCTGTCTGTGTCCCCTTTCCAACTTTGAGGTTTTAGCAGGTCCCTGAACGCAGCGCAGGCAGAACTCTGAGTTCTTTTTTCCTCAGCAGCAGTTTGTAGAGTTTTGAATCAATCAGTCAATCCAATCAGAGCTGGATGAGAGGCGCAGCTATTGCAGAGACAGGTGAAAGAAACCTTCAGTTTCAGCTTCACTGCGCTTGACGTTCTGCTGCTTTGTCTGTGCCCAGAGTACACGTTACACTCTGAGAGAGTAGTGCAATGAATAACTGAACGGTATACATAATACAATAGTGCTTCTGATGAACCGCCCAGCTCCAAAAACAGAAAATCTATACATGGAGGCAGATGTTGTTATTGTAGTGGGCTGGAAAACCCTGCTGACGACCTCAGAACTGAGCTTCTGATCATTTCTGATCACAAGAGTAAGAAACCGAACACAACTACCCAAATGAGGATCTTCCTTCATCACAAGTTCGGGTAGTGACAGTTATTTCTCGGATGATACTCCTACGTGTAAAAATATGAATAAATATAATATGAAGTATAAATAAATGATAAAGTAAAAACAGACACTGTGCCAGTAAAACTAAAATTGTAAACCTTTTGTATTTTAACATGCACATAGTACCTGTTATATTGCACACTCACACAGTTGTGCACTGAGGCTTAAATAGTTTGAGGAATGATTGTGAGGTCCTGTCAGTTTTTCATCTGTAGCTGTACGGCACGAAAACTGCTGATTTGTTTGTAAATGAAGTCCTGATATCTTCTTTCAGGTGTGGGAACTTCTCCACTCACAGGAAATGACAAAAAAATATGAGTGAAACACAAAACTTCTAAATAGTAGACGTGGAGATCAGAAATCACTTTGCTGATTCAGATCATTTTGTCCAGTTTAGGTCAGAGTTTGAAGTCAGTGACTGTAGTTTGCTCACTTTTTTTTAAGCATTACAGTTCAAATTCCCTTCAGTACGTTCATCAGTAACTGTCTTCAGTTCTGTTTGTTTGTGGACAAAGCTGTAACATTCAGTTCAATACAAGTAACTGCACATGTGGTTCTGTGTTTTAATAGGTTTTTAATGAGAATTGTTCTTTTGCTTCTCTCTCTTCTTTTCTTTGAACAGTTTGGTTGAGTTATGGCATGGTGTTAAAACATCTACGCACAGCAGAGTAGCATAATTCATCTCTACAATACTCTTGATGTGAAATGGACCAGATGGATACCTGTTATTATATCACTTGCTACTATTAAAATTACAATTGTTCCAATTAAATATTTATTACCTTCACTCAGGCGGTTATATTTTCAGTTTGGTCTGTTTGTCAGCAGGATTATGAAAAAACTACTGGCCTGATTTTATTGAAATTTGGTGGAAGGGTGTAGCATGGGTCAAGGAAGAAGCCAATCATATATTTTAGAGCAGATCTGAATCTTGGGGCGGATACATTCATTGTTTTTCACTTTTGTTAACATTGTGAGATAGGACATTTGGCTTTGATGGAGTAAATGCAGTAAATAGTGACAAAAACACAGTCAGTTGTAGAAATACCATGACTCCATATCACAAGCCACACTCATGGTTTTCAGTAATCCTCTGGAGTAACCTTCACATGTAGCTGCTCAAACTTCATGCAGAAAGCAGATGTTATGGAGCGCTGAGTGGTCTCATGGGAGAGTCGATACAATTCTAACACCACCGCTATAGTAACAATGCTTTCTAGTCAAACTATGGTGTTGCTATGGAAATGTAAATACACACATTTCATGCAAATAATTATACTCTCACTCACATCCAAATATGAATTATGCACTAAACTCCACCAGAGATATTAAGGGAATATATCCAGAGGCTCTCTGAGTGCCCTTCTAGTTTGTATTTGTATTTGGCTGACTTTCCCAATGTGTGTGTGTGCGCATGCTTGGGCCTGTGTATGTGAGGGAGACTGAAGTTGACAGAGTGAGAGAGATGAATTTAACATGCGAGGCATGATAAGTGAAGATGACACCAAATCATAATGGGTAGAGATGTCAAAGAGACAATAAAGAGAGGTTGCAGGCCCAGACAGAGTGGTGGAGACACCTGGACTGATTTGCAACAGTTTCTTAGTGTCTTTTCTTAATCATGATCAAAGTAATTTCACATGAGGATGGACAAACATTTGTTTTTGACTTAAGCTCATCCTTGTCCGCTGCCTGCTTGAGCCAAAAGCTACAAAAGAGGAATTTCAATAAAAGTGAAGAGCCGAGCCGATTGAAGAGCTGAAGTTTGGCTTTTGGGATCTTTCTTTCATTTCCTGACTTCAGACATTGTTTTGGTTTCCATGACAGCTACTGTCTGTCACATGTGCTTCCTTACATGGACACACATCTGCAAGCATGAATGCGTCTTCTTACAGATGTGCTGTACAGCAATGGAGCGCTGATATTCACTGGTACACTGCAAATAATGAACCTCAAAGAAACAGGACGAGAGAGGGAAGATGGGGGATCATAGGTCTTTACATTTGAAATTTGCATTGTGTACATGTGTGTCGGTGTGTGTGTGTGTGTGTGTGTGTGTGTGTCTTCATATTTGTGGGAGAGATAGGAGTGTGTGGGCTTGACTGAGAACACATGAGACTGCTTCATTCCCTGTGAGGTGTTGCAGCATTCAGGTTGCAGTTTCACTTTTTGCCGCTTCCTCTACACTACCACACATGCACACATGCACACACACACACACACACACACACACATTGATACAACTAAACAGCATCCAGAGAAGCTTTGATGGTTTTGCTAATGAGCCCAGCACATTGAATCCTTTCGGCTGACAGACACACTGCTGCTCTGCACAGGTTGTGCTGCATCGTAGACGACGGCTTTAAAATACTGTGATTCTACTAACACCACACAGAGCTATAAAGCCAAGCTATAGTGTCTGACAGCTGCAGCACTTTACAAACTGAGAAAACAAACATCTCGATTGAACGACCAGATCGCTGTTCAATTCTGTGTCGATCGTGTAACTTCAGGGCGAAACGAGCAACATGAGCAATACATCACCGAGCTTATGCAACAAATATCCAGCGTGATGTTTTCTTTTTTTGTGAAGACACTGGTAGTGTGGGTATACTTAAGATGACCTGCACTTGTAGTGTTTTCCTTGGCAGAATGACATCCACATCCTCGCACAGCTCCCACCCCCACAGTACTTCACACACACACACACACACACACACACACACACACACACCTTCACACACACACACACACACACACACACACACACACACACACAAACTTTGTGTGTACAAATACACCACACACAAAGACACTTTTATAAACTGTATATACAACCACATGGGCCCAGCTATATAGAGCGTGTAGGGCATAAGAACAGATGTGCGGCGCATTATGTTGCATTTTGTGTAAGTTGCTGCAAAGCATTCAAGTAGAAAGAAGACATTTTGTTTTGGCTGTTTTGTTTTATTGTTCTATTTAGTCAGTTGTTAAACACAAGAGCATCTGAGCTATAAAAGCAATATAGAGACGTGGATGGATTTCTGATCACGTTCTAATTTTTCCTGATGAGAAACAGCAAGTATTTATAAATAAACTGATAAAATGTCAGATTAGAGCACTGTGCACACCCCATGTTTAACACACAGGCATCCCAACACAGACTGCACACTCAAACACACTTATTCACTGTGCAAACCTGCAGGAGTAGGCGGTGAAGAAGCACTAAATGCTGGCTGCCCTCACCCCCCCTGGCTTGGCTGGATGGCACTGACGGATCTATACAGACAGGGAAGGAAAAGAGAGTTAGCGAGAGATGGAGAGCGCATGGGGGAGGGAAATGTAGCGGCAGAGTGATGTGGGAAGTCCTACAGAATATATGTCCGCTCATTGTGTGCAGGATCAGATCCAGAATGACACTATAACGTTTCTGTGACACTCAGGAGAGATCTGCTCTCAAACTGTCCCGTGGCTGATAGCTGCAGAGTTTGCAGGCATGCTTTGGCCGCTGTGTCGTCTCACCGTGCTGTTGTGGTGTACATGCACCAACTGTGTGTGTACGCTCCACTCTACTACATATGGCTTAGTATGACTGTGATATTATGGGTTTTATTTTGTTGTGTTTGCGCTGCTTATAAGCGCTTTGGTCGCACACAGATATCAAACATGCATGATGTCACTCTGACTCATGTGACTGTGGGCTCGCCGCCACACGCTCGGATGTGGCTTTTCATACACGCACATGTAGTGACACTCAGGTGGTCATGTAATCAGAAATACATGAAATAGGCTGCAGTGTAATTGATTTCATCTATGTATATACATATATTAGAGCTGCAACAGTAAGTTGATTAATGGATTGCTTCATGAAATGATTGATCGTCCCGAGTAATTTGTTAATAAAAATTCAAGAAAAAATGCAGCATTCTTTGGTTCCTGCTTCTTAAATTAATATTTTGTGATAGTCTTAGTCCTTTGCACAGAATATCTTTGGGGTTGGATCACAGTTGTATGACATTTTATAGACCAAATCATTATTAAATATAAAAAAAAAAAAAAAAAAAGATTCAAGAGAGCTGCAGTTGCAAAAACTTCAAGACTGTGTTTGTCCTTTAACACCTATTCCAGTTTCTTTTGTTCTTACCACAGGGAGGGTGCAGGTACAGTGTGTGTCAGACTTGCAGCCTTCTTTCCAATAACGATTCCCAAGAGTTTAGCATTCAGTGTGACTCATAATTAATGCAAAAAACAAAACAAAACAAAACATAAAAACAGAAGTCTTTATATTTTAACTGTAGCATTTTTGGGTCCATTGAAGCTGAGGTCAGTGACGGCTTCCGCTGTCAGCGCCCTCACCATCTTTGGAGGGTGCACATATTACAAAGACAATTAGAGAAAAATCAGTAAATTATGTGATTACAAATAAACTAAGATACGGCTCCTACGAGAGTCATCAATAATAAAAATGACCTTTAGTTGCAGCCCTTATGTCAAGTTTTCTGGCAGATATTTTCCACCTTAAACAGCTTTTCCTCAAAACTAGAGAACAAAACTGAAATTTAATGCCAAAGCCCAGTTGGTACGTTATTACATTAAAATTGGCTTAATAATATAGTCACACAGCAACCATGAACTGTACCACGACTCTGAGAGCAGCTGGAAGTGCTGACATTTTTATCTTGAAGAAAACATTCAGCCAGGCTTTTGATGAAGTTCTTAGATATTATTGATAAGATTTTACCTATAACTTTATTGTATTTATCAAAAAAACCCTCCTGGGTTGGGGGATTGGACCTCTTCAGGGGTAGGAGGAGGGGTGGGGGAGGGGGAGTGGGAGGATGGATAGTGTTGGGAGATTTGGAGTGGGCGGGTTAATGTAAAATTGAAAAAATGTGAGCACTGTCCAATGTTTCTTGCTTGTCCTCAAATTGTGGACATTTTGTATTATACATTGTATTAAATTGTGGGCAGGTTTACCATCCAATAAATATATGCAGCCCCAACTCAAACCTAATTCATCCATGCAATATGATTTAATTGAGTTAATGCAATTATTTTTTATCATATACAGCTAACATGTAATGAACTAATTACATTAAATGAAACTGATTCATAGTTATCTAACTCAAACAAATACAGTTAATTGGAAATAGATAAAATTTTCATTCGATCTCCTGATAAGACACAAACGAGTATTTCTTTGTTTTGAGTTTTCCTCTAAACTACTTTATCTCGTTTTTAGTATGGCTTTATTTACTGTTATAAGAGCTTTTAAAATCTATTGTATTACATTTTCATCATTTTTATTGCTTTGTGTGCATTGTTTTCAAAGTATTGAATTGTTTTTAATCTTTCTTGTTTTTATGATCTACAGTTGTTCTGTCTTACGATCGTCTTTTCAGTCATCTGTGAAGTACTTTGAGCTGCACTAACATGTATGAAAGGTGCTATGTAAATAAAGATTGATTTTGATTTTGATTGATACAAAGTTTGATTGATTGAAAGTATGATAGCATAATTACTAAAAAGAAAAAACAACAACTCTGTAGTAATATATTCACAATCATTCTCTCCTTTCATTTCACTGTCATGCCAGTATTAGAGTTTGGAGATATTTTATGGTCACTGGTCTCCTCCCAGTGTCTTCATCACTCAACATAAAGCATTTAGATTTATTACAGACCTTCCGTCAGGTTGACTGCTTGATTTGTATGTTTTATTTATTTTTGCAGTGTTAACTATGACACAAGGCAAACATACTGTACTTTAATACACTTTGCTTCCTCTTAGTGTAATGTAGTGCACAGTGCAGTGGCCAGGGGGGTTAATGTAGACAGTGCAGCCCATGGGACGAGGGGGCCCGTAGAGAGAGCAGGCCCTCCAACAGTGTGCTGGCCAGAGAACAGGCTCTTGTAACTCTCAGAAATAGACTCATGTTGAAATAATTAATTGAATGAATACTTTCTTGTTTTATTTGGTATTTGTGTCATTTACAGATTTGTGCTGATGACTGCTGGGTAATATGTATGTTGATGCTGTCCAGTGTCCAGTTGTATCTAGTTTAGATGCTAAATCTTGCACTGGGGCCCATCCTAACTAACATACGCCACTGTCAATGGCTCTGTGTCTCGTGGTGAGGTAAAAATGATACAGATGAACATTAGAGTCAGAAAGGTGCAGTGTGTATGTAGGCTTAATTTGTCTATTCATAATCATATATTTTTGTTTTTGGTGTATGGTATCATCGTATGTTTTGGTTTTTGACGAACTAACTGAACTGAAGCGTGACTTTGTTCTTTCTTCTGTCTTGTTTGACGAAATCTTAGCGTAAAATATGAGATACAGTCTTTATATTAAGCTAAACTCATGGTCTACAGGCTTTATTTTTCAACATATATACATGAGAGTGGTAACTTGGCAGAAAAAGTGAACAAACTATTCCTTTAAATCCTGTATTCTTCTTATGTCTGGGTCACACGGTGTTGTATGCTGCTCAGATAGTGAAATTGTGATTTGTGATACTAGGTTAAATACATAAGATTGCCTTGCCTTGATTATGGGATGGGATATGGCTGATTTGGGAGCAATAATACATGTTTAAACACAGTGTTTCATGTTAAATGTATTTAACTTGTACTGTATATTATTAAAATTATTATTAGGGCTGTGATTAGTTTTGATCCTCCTGATCTCACACCAGGAGGCAGCAGTTAAAACTGACTTTATTTAGATAATAAAAGATAATGTATGAACAATGCTACTGTAATTGCAAGAGAAGCTGTTTTATTGTATTTTTACGACTCTGTTTCCCCTCTTTATTAGTGTGCACAAAATTTAATTGGTGCTTTCCTGTGTGTAGTCTGGATGAAGATAGACGCAGCCTCGTGGGCACTGTGCACAGGCCCATCTGAATAGGTTTACATTACCTCTGTCCGCATGGCTCAGTCATATGGCGAGTTATGTACAAGAATGCATGGTTCAGCGGGTTTGCATCCTTTTGTCATATGGTGATCCGAGCTCTGTGAGATGAACTGAGCCGTGCCTGTAGACATGAACACTCACCCTGTGGCAGAGGAGGGCGTGTGTGCGGCTGTGGGGGGTCGAGGAGGAACACGTATTATGCCGTGTGGTATCCTGCGACGCATGGGTTTATTATTTACTGTTAGTGTGCATTTTAGAACATAAACATATGCCGTGTATGCGTGTGTCTGTGCATGCGTGTTGTACCATGATGAAATGTATACAGAGCAGCAGCAAGTGATGTGAACACATAAACTGCTTATTGTATGCATATACTGTACGAGGGAAAGGGAACATACTACTGTAAGTCTCTTTACAGCACAAATAAACTAAGATGAGTCAGAGATATTTATGGTCATCCCCAAAGGCCGCTTTCCTCACTCTCCTGCTCTGCTCTCTCCCTCGTTCTATTTCTGCTTGCAGTTTAACGTGCTGATGATTGAATAAATTACTGGTTAATTGAGAGGGAATGGTTATCATTTGCTATTATATGTAACATGCTTTCACGAACCAGGAAGTGGCAATTTGCATAAATTTACTTTGCCTTGGAAAGCTAAAACTGTTCTGACAAGGTATTTCATGCTGGTTTCCGTATCTTCACAATTATTACTCAATTACTGCCACAGACCACACAGGGGAAAATATTAGGCTATATTATATATTTTTTAATCCAAATTCACACAGAAAATGTGTCCACATACTGGTACCGCTCTTTGGCAGGCATATAAAAACACATGCTAAATAATTTGTGTTTATTTGTACTGTACCTCATTTACACCAACAGATTTCTGCAGCAGCAGTTTGGTCCCTTTGCTCTGTAAATGCCTCTAAAATCTCCGTCACTTCCCCTCCATCCTTGTATGAATCGCTCTCTTCTCTCTGCTCCCTTCGGCCCGAGCATGCTCCGTCATCGCGGCAGCAGCCATAAGCTTAACTCAACCTTTTACTTCGGCAACAAAGAGGCCCATGTATCCTATTCTGGGCTAAGTGCTTCTCACAATCTGCAGTAAACTGTTGGGAAAACAAGCCCCGCAGCCCACAGTGCTCTTGCATTTATGGTGTCCGCCGAGAACACAGAGCAAAGGATTAAGGAGTCCCTCAGGCGCATGAGGTTATTATGTATATAATAATGTGTATGTGTGTGTGTGTGTGTGTGTGTGTGGCTTTTAGCGATTGTCTCCATTGTGTATTATAAGAGCCCAGCGGGCATCCCAAGTGAAAAGTTAAATGACTGTTGTATTGATGGACAGATATAATGAACACCAGCCTGTGTGTGGCGTTTACGTTGACCTGCCTCATGCATAAAGGATGAAGAGGGCCTCTCTCTGGTTTCATATCTCCAGGGAGGTCCCGGGACTGTCCTAAATAAGCTGAGTCACCCTGTGGTGTGTCCACCTCCAGCACCTCACACATCTCGCTGCACTAACATGCACCACCTTTATCCAGCAATGTGCGGCTCTGTTGTGAGCTTCGCTTCCAATCGACCTCAACCTGATGGCTGGATGTTCCTGTGTTCTCTCTGTCTTTGAAACAAGCGGAGAAAGGCACAATGCTGAGTTACATCACTGATTCCAGTCTCTGCGTGCCCTCTAAAAACAGGCTCTTTATTTAAAGTGTGTTTGTCCCTTTTTTAACTTCTCTCAGATGCATTCATGCAGCGGTGGGCGAGAGATCTCTGACTGCTTGTGCAGCTTATAGTGAATCAGTGTTTTCACCCATTTAGTGCAGTTTTGTCCTTGTTTGTGCTTTGTCCTTTTTTCTTCCACAAAGGCACAATCAGTGCTAAGTGGCAAAAGATTACTGGCTGACAACGTCTGCACAGAGACAAGCAAATTTTTACCTTCATATCACATATTATCAACTCGTCTTCCAGGCTGATATTACAAGGTTTTGTTTCATTTTTGGATACTAGACTGACTAGTTACTTCCTGTCATGCAGGCTCAGAAGGTACATGCATGTCAGTGGTTTATTTAGTGGTTATTCTTTGTGGTGTGTTCAATCGCAAAACGTTCAATCAGTCTTTTTAAGATCTTGCTCTTTGAGGTTGGTTTGGTGTGAAATAAATCATAAAGCCAAACAGCTTCTGATCTTTTCAGTCTTAATCTGAGGTTACAGGATACTAAATAAGAGCCCTAATGTTCTTACATTTCTCTCCTAATATTCAGTTACTGATATATATTGATTCTGAATATTTGAAACAGTTTAAATACTCATTTTTCACAGTATCGATACACCCATACCAGCTAGGCTGTCTTGCTGTCTCACATTGTTTACTACAGTTGTAGGTTTGATCTATTTCTCTTTCAAAACAAAATAAATTCTATGCATTCAACATCAATTATCTTGTAATATTGAAAATAGACTTGAATAGCGATATTTTTCAAGTTACTGTATTGACGCGAGAAATTCCAGTTCCTCAACAACACTATTTCCTGGACTGAACTGTTGTCATGCACCTAGTCAAGGTGTCTCATGATGTCATGGTTCTCATATCGTTCTGTGAGTATGTGCTGAGACATGTGTTAGAAAGTGTGAGAACCAAATCCGATCAGAATGAGGTCAGGGATAAGGTGGAATTTGGCTGCTGTGGAAAACATTGTTGTTTTTCGTAATTGACTGGACTTTTAAATGTGACAGAACATGTGATGCTGGTGATGTGGACGGTTTGGAGTCATCCTCCTGTTCTTGGGCTCAGCGAGCGTGACTGGCTCGTCCAATAAATACCCCATAGTTGTTGATGCTTCATGGCCATCATTGTGACTAGTATTTGTGTAACAACATGCACCTCTTTATTTGGTTTGTTTTTTGACATTGGTCTAATGTAGTTAGAAAAATACAAACTGTCATATTTTTAACTAATGTTGTACCCGTACAGTACATACAATTATATACATGTAAATACAGAGGAGCATGATGAGGAATTTAAAGAAAGATTATTAGGGAAGTGAACTGATACGATTTTATTGATGCCAATGACATTATCAATTCTGCTCACTGGTCTGTTTCTTTATTGATTCCCTCATTGATTCCTGATCAATTTTCTGTGTGTGGGGGGAAGAAATCGGTCCACACAGGTTTTCAGCATTATTATGTCACAGGGTATTTACCCTTGGCAACAGGCATGCTGCTCAGTTGGGCACTGGTGTGCAGGGTGTCACATACGTGGCATTGCTGGAATTTAATCACATGTTGTGTAGAAAGATTGTTCAACATATTGCTGGTGTTTCCTTCCTTACTTGAAATGATCATTTACAGACATTAAAAGTGGCACTGTTGTCGTCTTTTTTTGGGAAATGAGGCCATGCTTTTGACTGTTTCTTCTTCTCTGCCGTGACTTTTTCTTGTTGCATGTTTCCAGCAGCATAGACACATGAGTTTGATGTCACTGTTTTGCAGTGCACAATTGTCAAAAAAATGCTGGCATTGCTAAAAGTTATTGAAAAGCAAATTTTGAGGCATTCGATTTTGATGGAGCGCATGATTCAGTTCCCAACTGAAACCAGTTCTTGATTCCCATCCCGAGAACTTATTCTGTAAGTAACTGTGCTGATGTACAAAAAATAAATAACACTTTAGACTGAAAGGAATTGACCCTTCATTGGAAAAGGATACGTCTCTTCCCTGTTCCAAAATCAAACCCTGAAAAGTGTAGGGTTAGCTAGCTAGCTACTGAAGATATAGCCTACTGAATGTATACACATGCTATAGCTTCTAACTGTCTTCGTCTTTTTTACCTGTTGTTGCTGCTTAGTCAGTTTGACATCCTGGATATATCCTTCAAGTGCATGATATGATATAATAATATTTTTTCAGGGAGTGCGGTTAGTTACAGTGTGGGCTCCATGCTTACTCTGACAGCTTGTTTGACCATCACAAAAGGGCGGGGCTTAGCAAAAGGTCAATTGCACTGTACACTGCGGGCCATAATCTAAAGCATTACCAAATAAGGTCAGTGGCCTTATTTCCATTGTTGCCTCTGGTGTTCCCACAAAGAGTTTGTCTTTACTCTGTTAAGCACATAAATAGAGCTGGTTGGAAATGTTCACATCAGACTCTTTATCTGTTAGTGTCTGTTGTGTGCTTCTGTATGTGTGCACACGTTACACAAATACACACTGTATTAATGCCATGCTCGTGTTTTTTCATGATAATCCATCATATGCAGTTCCAATCTAAAATCTATTGTTCTCTTTTTTGCTCTGTGTCTGCAGGAAACAGTTGAGTATGCCTTCCTCATCATTTTCACAATTGAGACCTTTCTGAAGATTATCGCGTACGGTTTGGTGATGCACCAGAACGCGTATGTGAGAAACGGTTGGAACATGCTGGATTTCGTCATTGTCGTTATAGGGTAAGTCATCAAGTTCAGCTTTTTCAGTGGACTTATTCTGCTGAAAAATAGCGTGCAATGTATTTGATTAAAATTATCACCTGCTCCAGCGGGCATCTTCTAAACAACGTGTTCATTTACAGACCAGATTGTGAGTTTATTTAATTTCAGTTCAGGGTTTGGATTTGGACTTTGATCTCGGCTCGACAGTTGCAGTTTACAGTGTTTCTGAGCGAGCCAGTCAGTGTTAAAGTTAAAGTTGCTTAAGCCTCTGCTCCAAGCGGCCAAGTGCTAATAGAGACCCTCATACACCCACAGTATATGACCCAGAAAAGACAGAGAGAATAAATCAGAGCTTTACCACCACTGGAGTGAGTCACCATCTCTCCATACTTCATCTCTTCTCCAACACTCCCTCCCATTTTTCCCTCTCCTCTCACTGACTGTCTTTCACTCACACTCTGCTCTGCTTTGTCTCTGCAGCTCTTTCTTATACTTCCCCCTTCCATTTTGATGCCGTACGTCATGCCTTAACACTTCCCCACCTCACTCTGCCCTCATTCCTATCTCCTGCACTCTCTGCTCTTGTTATCTTCATCCTCATCGCAACGTCTCTGTTTCTCTCGTCTATCTTCCTCCTCTCTCATCCTCCCTCTTTCTCTCCTCTTATGCACACAGTCCAGTGGGTAGCTGGGTCAGATCTCTATCTGTATGCAGCATGCAGGGTTGAGCTGCCATGCAGTCAAATGCAAAGACGGCTGCTCCCGCTATGACGAGTGACTGTTGCGGCTAAATCACTGGAATGACACACTGAAATAATACTGCCAGTATCAAAATATAGTTGTGTCAATACAGCTCGGAAACTGCTGCATAAATTCATGTGGAAAGGTCAAGGTTCAGCCCGCTTCACTGCAGGCTGCAATACGTTTGTGTGTCTTTGTATTTATAGATTATAGGAGGTCATGTTGTTTTTCAAAAGAGGTTAAAGGTTAAAGATTCAGCTGTGCTTTATGAAGGGCTTGAACCTATATGGATTTTTTTTTTCAATAATGCTTTCCTGAGAGAAAAGTGTTTAAAATGCCATAAAAGCATCAAAGGCAGGTGTAGTGTTACAATAAAAAGCCTCTTTTCTTGACTTGTCTGATTAAAAAAGAGTCAAAAACAAGTGGGGGGAAATGTATTAAAGATTTATTAAAAGGATAATTGTATTAAAAGGACGTGGGTGTCAGAAATGTAAATTAGCTGTGAAACAAAGGAAAAGGTAACAGTCGGGTCATGTAAAAGAACGTTTATTGAATTTACCAGAGAAAAAGGGACATTTTAAATTTTGAGGGCACACTAGTTTGAAGTGGAGGTGAGTAATTATGAGATAGGAGGAGGGGTTTTTTTTTCACAAAGGCAACACGCAAGCTTAAAGCTCTTAAAGGTATATGAAAGGTAAAATGAGAGCCAACCCCAGATAGCTTCCTTTTGGATACATGCTGCTACAGTCTGGCACCTGATAGCCACCTTTTTATAAAGTCCCGACCTCACCGGTGCAGGAACACCCAGAACACAGCGAAAAAATGAAAAGAGAGGAAAAAATAGGAAAATACAAGCAGAGGGCAGAGTCTCTGCAAATAAATACACTGCTACACACTTCTCTTGGGTCACAAGTGATGTGTGAGCCTATACGTCATTTTTAAGGAAAATCCTCCGAAGTACATCTTTATACTATAAAAAAAAGTATTCTTAAAGATGTAATTATCAAAATATTTATATTAACAGTGATTAAATGACTGTGTGATGCGAAAGGATGAACTGGATGTGAAAAACCCATATGGAATTATCACCCTAATCTGCAGTTGCTCTCTGCCTTTTGTCAGCGACTCGCTGGCAAACATGCATCGTGAAGCATTTAGCAGCTAAAGAGACATACAGTGGAGACCAAAACATAAAGACAGTGAATATTGGATTTACATTCACCAGGTGATCTGAAGCTTTACTCCAAATGAATGCTAATGTTGCCTTTTGCCTGCTGGGTGTATGTTTACTAACACGTCCGTCAAGACAAATCTGTCAGGTGATAATATGTTGAAGTGGGCGAAGAAATAAATGAATTCTGCTTTAACATTTTAGTTGAATATTTTCACATATACGTTATGCTATGAAGTTTTATATATTGGGATGTACATTTTCCTAAATTTTCCATGCAGCAATTGACTTTTCACTAAGCCCCGCCCCTTTGTGATGGTTCGACGAGCTTTCAGAATACACGTGGAGCCCAGACTGTAACTAACTGCACTCCCTGAGGAAATAATATCAAAGTGATTCCAGAGAGAAGCAGACAGAGGGGTCTACAGTCTGCGTTTGAAGGATATATCCAGGATGTCAAACTGACTCAGCAGCAACAACAGGTTAAAAAGACAAAGATAGTTAGAAGCTAAAGCTGAACTGTAGGCTACAGATCACAGTGTAAAAGTGAACCACCACATCACTGCTGATCGCCACACAAGACAATGAATATAAAGGGAAACTTCACTGATATTGAACCAGCTTCAACCTCTCCAGGTAACGAGTATCATTAATACACAACGTGCCCCAGGCATAACATTTAGCTCGAAATCCACAAATACACCCTGAAAATGAAGGAAATCTGAAACGATTGCATTAGAGTCAATGGAGCACGGCTGTGTTGTTGTCGGACCCTGGTCTGAGCCGGCCTGATACTACGTTATGATTGTCCAGTCTGCGTCCAGGGGCGGAACTTAGCGAAGGATCAATTGTTGCCTAAAACAGAAGAAAAAATACCTTTGAACTACTCAAACACCACAGCTTGGTTTATAAAATTTGTAAAATGATTTGTAGTTAATGGTTAAAACAGTTAAAACCACTTGTATGGCTGCACAGATAGCGAGGAGGCACATTGGACAGCTGGTTCAGCTGTTTTCAATCCAATAAATGGCTGTTTACATAAACTGTTAGGTGGCGTCCTCTCGCATCTGAAGGGAGTAGATGAGGAAGTCAGGTGACGTAGTACAAAGAGTGAGAAAGTCTGTGTCTGGCAGGAGGGAGTGGTGGTAGTGGATGGGTCAAACAAACACAGGACTTTCACCCGGAAGAGCAGCATTTGTGTCCTGTGTGAAACCACAAGTCTGTTATAAGCTTACTTCTATCAGCCATGGTTGTTTTAACTGACGTACCATGATATCTCTTCCTAAACCCAACCACATTGTTTTTATGCCTAAACCTAATGAAAGTTAAAGTGAAACCTGGCAGAACTGTGACCATTTCACAATGCTGGATATGCAAACAGCCATTAAATGGGCTGATAACAGCATTTGAACCTGATAGTAGATGTGGCTGACGCCTTCTAACCCACATCTATGAGGCTAAAAACCACAGGTAAAGGTCCATTTAGTAGACTAATAACATCTGTATCGGCTGCACTAGAGTTATGCAGTTTAGCTGGTAAAGAAACCTGATGTATCACTTTTATGAAAGCGGCTCTCCTCAGGTATGTGCAGTAAAAAAGTGTCGATATTTTTCCTTTTGAACATGACTGGATGAGTAATGAACCTCCAGTGGCGGGCGGTCGGTCTTACAGCTGTGACTCAGTATAACATAAGTCTGAGCAGACTGCTTATGGGCCCTCAGAACTCCTTCCTATCGGCAGCTTCATTCACTGCTTTTAGTCCACAGCTTTGATGTGATGTGTCGAGATGATTTCCCCTCTCGGCTAGGTGAGGAATGTCTAACTGACTGTAATGAAGTGTCCTCTTTGCTCACTGCTGATTTCACTTAGTGACCACTTTAGGAAACTGTTCCAGTGCAACATTTATCTGCTGTTTGTATAGTTTTAGCTGGGCGTTGAGACAACAGAGGTGCTGTGCTGCACCCTCAGCATCGCCACTGGCTTTATACTGAAAATAAATAATTGACAAATGTTTTACCAGGTCTTAAAAAAATACTATGAATATGTGAGAGCTACAGTACAGTGTTTACAAACCATTACAGCGTCTATTAAAATTAACTGTGCATTATATTTAATTTATGTGTAGTACTCCTGTTCATCTAACTGTGTCCTGATGATCAGTATGGTTTGTGGGTGGCTGTAAAGTAAACTGATGGCACATGCTACATTATAGTTTCACAGAATGAGTTTGAGGGATCAACTACAGTAAAATAAAAGTGCAACATGTCTCAGAAGGTTCTGTGAATGCATGAATGAATGTATCAGGACATTGCACTTACTGAAGAGGTATCTCAGAGCTGGAAAGATGGTCTTGTTATAAAGCTAGGCTGTCTATGCAGAACAACTCAAGTGCAATGGCAGAAATCAGGGCAGTGGCTTTTGCTCAAGAAGTGGACAACTACCACAATGCACTGCCCTGCACAGATCCAATAAACACTCCTGCTGGTGGGTGACGTAATGTCAGCTTTGCCGTTTTATTCAACACATTCTCACTCCGACCTTGTCACAAATCGATGTTTGGTCATTGACTTTCCACGTCCAGATACGCCATGCAAGGTACCCTGGGTGCATTGGTTGTTGACTTTATGGGATGCTGTGTCAAGTTCTGCCTGTTACATACATTGTCTTCTTTCAAAATACACTTCTGTTTCACAGGAAATTTACTGTTTACATACAGTCTCTTTCAAAATAAACGCAATACTTCGGTACAGCACCACAAATTGGCTTTTTTTCCCCTTCAACTAACTGTTTAGAAAACAATAACAGGGTTTGGCTTTATAATCTTACGGGATGGAAACACTGCTCTCCCGGGTGCAAGTTGATGTCTGTTGGACCCATCCACCATCCCTCCCGCATGTCCCACTTGGACTTAGCCACCTTAACTTTTGGTAATCCTGCCAGGCATCGTTAAACTATAACAATGACAACACGTATCATGCTGACGTTAAACCTTTTTTCCTCTGTGTCTGACGCCACAAGTCACTGCCCAAGCACCGGATTTCGATGACTTCAGAGTGAGACTGTGTTGTTTTATCACAGGAAAAAATAAGGCGTCGGCTGGTAACAAAGGATCTTGTATTACAGTAAAATGGTAAGCTAAAATATTCATGAATTTGTATTAATTCATTATCCAAAACCACTTATACTGTTCAGGGTGGCAGTGGGGCTGGAGCATACCCCAGCTGACATTGGGTGAGAGGCGGGGTACATTTGGACAGATCATCAGTCACAGTGTTATCACAGGGCTGACACATAGAGACAGACAACCATTAACACCTACAGCCAATTTAGAGGCACCAATTAAACCAAGGGCTCCAGCCTGTGGGTTAAAACCTGGAACCCTCTTGCTGTGAGGCGACTGTGCTAACCACTGCACCAACGTGCCGCCCCAATCTAAAATATGTTTCTGAAAACATTTTAGTAAGAGGCAACACAGTAACAGAATCTTGGTTCATATTGTACTGTTTGATCTCAATATTTTCCGCCTCATTTTTATATCACAGGAAACAGTCTGGGGTCGCTTCTGGTTCACAGATTCTCATATTTCAGCCAAACAGTGCGCCAAAACATGTTTCTGAAGACATTTTAGGCTAAAAATAGGCAATACAGTGACATAATCTTGGTTTATATTGGATCAGCACTGCCTGGTTTTAGTGTAGTCTAACTTTGATCCACTTCTATACTCTTGTGTCCGTGGTGGTGGGCACACAAAAATGTGGAAATACAATCTGTAGTTTGAGCAGAGCAGAGAGACCCTGCCGCTGGTAATGTGGAGGGAAGTTTACCAGTTCATTTACACATAATACCCACACAAGTATCCTTGTAATTGTCCAATCAACAGCCACTTCATTAGGTACACTTGTACAGTGTAATATGATCCAATACAACAGCTTTGCCATAAATTCTGTCTTTACATAGACAATAATGTTTTGATTGACACTATCAGAGAGGTATTAACGTAACTACATGTTTATTATTGAGGTTGTAGTTTGCAGTGGTGTTGAACTGGGCTACATTATATCGAGAGGTGATCCTAATATTTTGTCCACCCCATTTAGATGCATGAGACGGGTAGAATATAAGAAATACCTTTCAATGTAATGCACTCCAGTACAACACTACGACCTCAATGAGCAACAGGAAGTACAATTATTACTATTGGTAAAAGTAATGTTATTTTCATTATTGATTAATCTGCTGATTATTTTCATGATAAATGATGAAAAAAAAAGTCAGGATTCAAAGGACAACTTTCCAGAGCCAAAGGTAACATCTCCTCTCTCAAAAATGGAAACATCAGTAGCTGCCGATTGATCCATCTTTAACACGAGATAAGGAAGGAACAATCACTGGAGCTGCAGCTCTGACACAAACACAAGTGTGTTTTCCTCAGGAGACTTTGAGTGTGAGGTTCTGTCATTGTTTTCCAACAGACTCTTCAGTGTTGTCTTGGAGCTTTTGACCAAAGAAGAGAAGTCAGACGGTGAAGAAAGTAACCATCCGTCGATGCACGGACACGGAGGAAAACCAGGTGGATTTGATGTTAAAGCCCTTCGAGCCTTCCGTGTGCTGCGACCCCTGCGGCTGGTCTCAGGAGTACCCAGTAAGTGCTGAGCGCCATATACCAACACACAGGCAACCCATGTGAACCCGGTGTCTCTGTATAGATTGTATAATGGTGTTAGCCCCTATACAAGTCCCAGTGTATTCTAGGTTGAAGGGTTACACATGAAGAGTCCAGATGGTCGATGTACGATCCCTGAGGACTGTTTTTCAAAAACATCTATTCAACATCTACATCAGCGCCCTAGAGACATGAGCGCTGCAATACAAACAAACCCAGAGTAAACACTTCTGACACATTTATGAACCATATGTGATTCTAGATGCACTGAAATACTGAAACTGGTATCAGATATGTAAAAATGAAAAATAAAAGCATAGAGTAGGTTACAGTATGATGATCCCACTCTGCACACATACTGTATGCTCACATCTGTTGTTGATAAACAATATATTAGGAATTTATGTTGTTATATTTATGTCGTCAGCTTGTTATTATGGGAACTAGGGTTGGGCCATATGGTCAAATCTTCTATCTATGTTCACTAAATTCACTTAATAAGTGGTTTGCAATAACCGTGCCGGGCCTCATCACATTTGGTTATTTTTAAAACAAAAGACTCAAAACAGTGAAGATCTTGTGAGAATTACAAGATCATGCAAGAATCTACCCCTGATTTCTTAGGATGGGGGATGCATGACTCTATCTACTCTCCCTCTGACTGGCTGGTACTTGTTGCCTTTGTTGGTTGGATTGATAAGGTGTGGGCATGAGGAGTGAGACTGGTGAGGGTAAGCCAATCAGAGGCAGATTAAGCCAGAGTAAGGCAGATTATGCCTTCAACATTTTAGGAAAAAAAAAACCTCATGCTCCGAATAGCTCATAGGGTAGAAACATATTGCCAGATCTTTCCTGGTGGACACATTTTTACTGTCACAAAAACAAAAGGAAAAAAAACAAACATTTCTACCGTCGCACTGTCATATCACTCAACCCTAATGAGAACCATCATGACTTCTAAGAGACACAAGAGTTCATGTTTTTGCAGTGAGAATAGTGCAACCAAGCTTTTTCCTCTTTGCTTAGGTTTACAGGTGGTGTTGAACTCCATCATTAAAGCCATGGTCCCTCTCCTTCACATTGCCCTCCTGGTCTTGTTCGTCATCATCATCTATGCTATTATTGGCCTGGAGCTTTTCATCGGTAAAATGCACGCAACCTGCTTCATTCCTGGCTCAGGTACGCCCTCTTTACTCTGTGTTGTACACATAACATCAAGTCAGCCTTCTACACATGTTGTATTCTGTACACTGTAACAAGTAGTAATTTGGTGTTGACAAGCAGCAGCATGCCCAACAGCAAAAATCTTGGATAAACAGAGGTGCACGGATGTGGCGAGAACCCAAAAACAAGCAGAACACCGGCACTCACAGAAAATGTTACTATTTAATATGTGCAAAAATGAACAGACACAAATGCATTTCAGCTACAAAGTGATCATCAGCATGTAGTGATTGTATGTTCAAAGTAGCCTGACCTGAAAATGACTACTTTACACCAATTTTCAACCAACATCAACACACATTTCTCAACTCTGAAGGTGAAACCTGATGTTTAGTCTGACAGCATGTGGGCCCAGCTTAACAGGTGTACAAAGGATTCTTTTACACAACTCATCAAGTCAGGTTAACATAACAGCTTCTGCACAAGCTGAAGCATGGACAGACTCAGGCATGCTTCTCCCTCCCACCAGAGCTCTCGAAATTTTATTTTAACCACTTTTTCTTAAATGGGGAATCAAACATTATCAGTGTGTTTCTAGTTGCAACACCATGACCACACGATATACCTGCTGTGTCTGTGTTCATGTGATTGTCTTATGTGGGTGATGACATTTTGCTAACTGACATGGCAAGTCTCTTCAGGGGTCCAAAACGTGTTGCTCTCTCTGAGTGGGGCTGCTCAGACACAGTGGCCCTCATTTATGAAACAAATGTACTGCAGAAAACTGGGCGTACCGCGGCATTTATCAAAGTGGATGTGAATGGAGGCTATGATCAAATCTGATGTCACGTCTCAGCTCATGTGCACAAGTTTGAGTCAGCGTGGACTTGCAGTGCAGCAGTAACTCTGGCTGAGGTGGAGAATTATTATTACACCATATTCTGACTGTCATCTAAGTATTTGCAGCCACAAAAAATAATCATTTAAAAATGTAAATGTGTAATGTGTAAAATGTGTAAATCAAATATTCCAACCTCAAGGCCGAATGTTCACTGCAACACTGTTGACTGAGGCAGTGATTTCTTACCATACTGCCTTTTTATGACTTCCTTTGATGCCACTTTTCAGGATGTGAAAAAAATCCAACTGGTTAAATTGGACCTCAGATAGTCAGTATTTCCATTTCTAGCCGAGAGAAGTTTCTCTTCTTGGCTGTATTACGTGTCCTTATATTGTAAACTCGGGGTGAGGCCTGTTCAGAGAATATACTGGGGTGGGAAATTTCAATTGGCAAGAAAAGAATGTTTCACGTATTAAACGCAAACCCTATCATTTATGTGCTCGGAGTTGTGCTGGTTTGTACGTTAAATTGCTAAATGAGGGCCAGTGTTTGTATTTTCCTGCCCTCCCTTGTACTTGACCGCTGCTCTGCATGTTCATTTGAGTAAAGTGAGAATGTTTTCTTAGAGAACAGCAGCTTTCTCCTTGCAGATTATAATATGACTAGTATCATAATATAATAATTATAATACTATAATATTTTTGTAGGTAAACCTTTGAAGTTTAGAAAGTGTTAAGTGCTGTTGATCATTGCAAGTGTTAGTTCTGCAGAAGCGCCTAAATGTGAAATTTAGAGCCATTTCTAATCTACTAATTTTGTAATTTTGCTCAAAAGTTACATGATTACTCCAGTTAGTACAATCAAAATGGAAAAAAATGTATTTATAGGCCAGATATGACTTGACTTGAAAACATGGTCTGCAGTTTGTGACCCAACAGAAACTGTTTCCACCTCTCTTTCTTTAGATGCGATAGCAGAAGAGGAACCCGCTCCATGTGCGATCTCAGGGCACGGGCGCCAATGCCCCATCAACGGCAGCGAGTGCAGGGAAGGCTGGCAAGGTCCCAACGGAGGCATCACCAACTTTGACAACTTCCTGTTTGCCATGCTGACGGTGTTTCAGTGTATCACCATGGAGGGCTGGACCGACGTGCTGTACTGGGTGAGTCTCTGCCCTCCCAGTTCAACATCCTGTGACTGTCACACGCCCTCAGCTCAGACGTCTGCTTGGATCAGACACACAGCCATAATGTGACTGACATTGTGATGATGAGGCTGCTGATAATTTCCTGAGGCAGCTCTTATCACTCTGATATGATTGATTGACTAAATGATTGAATGCATTCAACAACTCACTGTAACAATAAGATGCTATCCTGCTACTTTTAGTGTTTCTGCAAGATTTTCCATCTGAAGCTACTTTTGTCTAACTTGTCTTCTTTTCGGTCAGTTTCTTCCTTTAACTGTTTGTTTCACTCTTTTCTTCTTCCTCTTCTTCCTCTGTGGTGACGCTTGTTCCTCCAGATGAACGATGCTATGGGCTTTGAGCTTCCATGGGTGTACTTTGTCAGTCTTGTGATCTTCGGCTCCTTTTTCGTTCTTAACCTGGTTTTGGGTGTGTTGAGCGGGTAAGCACCTTCCTCTCTTTGCTGACAGAGACCTTCTGCTTTATATCAGGCCAGAGGGTCTCTGTTCTTGTTTGTGTTACTGTCTGTTAACCGGCGACTTCTGGGCTCCCGTAGGTCAACGACGCCATCGGATGGGAAACACCATGGATTTATTTTGTTAGCCTGATCATACTGGGATCCTTTTTCGTGTTAAACCTTGTGTTAGGTGTGCTCAGTGGGTAAGAGGACAACTGTGCAGTGGTTTTCGTTTGCAGTGGTTTGTTGTGCAACCTGGCACTGCTTGCTATAGTGTAATGAGTGCTGCAGAATCTTTGGATGTAAGCCTGACAGCCTTTATAGCAAGATATTACACCCATGGTTGGCTATTCTGCGTAAGGACCACGAGATATATGAATATTCTTTCTCAGCCTCCCTTCTCTGACCTCTGTTGGCGTCACACTGTCACGTTCTTTCCACGGCAACTGCAAAGTGAGCGTTTCCTCCCCCACCCCGTCCTCAACCCACCCAACCTCCTGAGAGAGAAATTAATCTTATTCCTCGCCCTTCACTCCCTCTGCGCTCCTAAGCTCCCTCAAACCCCAGTTTGCTTTCCCAGCTCTGTGGAGTGGGGGTGGGGTATTACAGTAGAATTAACTCTGGATGGTTGACCAGCCAGCAAAGCCTTTTTTTTTTTTTAAAAGCCAACAAGGTTAACAGAATCATTAACTCAGATGCTCTATTGGATGCTTTAAATTGGCATATTTTATTATTTTCATCAACTTTCTAAATGCAGTTTTATAAAAGTGCTTTGCTTCCCTCCTACCATCAAATATCTTTCTCACTGTCACAGCTGAAACACACATTTTTCTCAGTAATGACAATATCCCACCATGCACCGAATATATTTACCCACCGTCCTCTGTTACACATTGTAGTTTCCACAGTTGTTGTTTTATATAGTCTATGAGTTTAGACGATGTGCAAATGTTTTGTGTCTCTCCAAACCATCTGTCCACCTAAATTGCCTTTCCTGTATGATTAAGATGCTCGCCTGAAGGATACGCTACTGTACTGTCGGACTCTAAATATAGCACTGTGTTGTCTTTCAAAGGTGTACATCTCCCTCCAGTGGCAAGGGTTCACAAAAACACACTAGGCATTGAAAGGCTGTGATTGAAGCGTGTGAATATGTAGAGTGAAGTCATTCAGAGAGGTTCTTTAGTAAAGGGAGGACGACTTGTATATTTCCATTTCTTGTTTGCTGTGAAAGTGTTTGTGTGTGTGTGTTTGATTATTCATGCACTCCTGTGTATTTGTGTATGTGTCTGCACTTTTTTGTCTACGTGTGCATCTGCAAACCCAGAGAGTTCTCCAAGGAGAGAGAGAAGGCCAAAGCCCGCGGAGACTTCCAGAAGCTGCGTGAGAAGCAGCAGCTGGAGGAGGATCTGAAGGGTTACCTGGACTGGATCACTCAGGCCGAAGACATCGACCCTGACAACGAGGATGAAGCCGACGAGGAAAGCAAGCGCAACCGTAAGCACCTTCTCCCATTACTGCCGGAGTAATGCTGCACTGGCATCACAAGAGCCCTTCAGTACCGCAAACTGATTGAACCTGTCTTGGCCACATCAAGAAAAATATCCAGCAGTGTGTGTTACTGTTGGCTCGAGAGGGTTGTGAACTATAATTAGGAGCATTTTTATATAATCAGAAAATGCAGGAGTTTGTACTCCATGAGTCTATAATGTGTCACAGTGGATTAGCTAACAGATCATTTCTCTCTGCAGGAGACACTTTTATCCCATAATGCTGTTTAAAACAAAACAGGTGCTTTTCTTTGCACTCCTGTGAACATTCGGGTGGAAAGTGCTCTATTTTTCTTATTGTCCCAGATAACTGGTCAATCACGTTGAGACATATCTAGCACAGATACAGCGGGTATTAATTAGGAGAAAAAAAAGCCTACAAGCTAAAATATGCTCCTCTTTTAGCCCTACGATTCTGCACCAACATTTAACTGCTGTTTGAAGAGGTACTCAGATATTTTACATCAGTAAAAGTAACAATACTATAGAGTGAAAATAGTTAAAATACAACAGTTAAAATACTCATTATGCAGAGGGGCCCATTTCAGAATATTATATATCCTCCCGAGACTTGTACTTGGTATGCATTTTAAATTTCTCCTGGCTATTTGGGATCAGTAGGACCCTATAAAATACTAAATATTGCCAATGACAATAAAGTCCCAAAGTCCTCAAATTAGTTCTTCCTAATCAACAGTGTCTCAGCTTGTTTCTGTTGCAGAATTTGGTCATGTTTGTTGCCATATCAAACTACAAACATTTAATCATAAATTAACAAGTTTCAACCATAAAATGTGATCAGGTTTTGAACCTTGTCCACGTTTTGTGTCAGGATCGGCTGCAGACTGACTCGGATTACATGGATTAGTGTATTGTGCTCCTACCACCAGGTCTAAGTTTCTAAGTAGAATGAAGTATAAGGTCAAGTCGACTCAAAATGTGATGTCCTCATATGAGGACACAGGGTCTCAGGAGGATATATTGTGTTACTGGATTATAAATACTGATGCGTTCATCATAATTAATTAGTTTGAATTGATAAATTGATTGCACAGCCAGGCTAAAGTGAGCTCCTACTGGGAGACTGGCCAGGTGCTCCCAGTTGCCACTTAGTTAAGTAGAAGTATGACAGACTTGAAGCTTAGTTCAATACTTGAGTAAATATACTTAGTTACAAAACACCACAGTGTTTTATCATGCACAAAAAAATCCTCAGAGAGGAGAGAATGTCAAGGTCCTCTACCGACAGTTGCATCAATAGTCAATGATGCCGTCCATGCAGATCTTTTCTGGGTCTGATTCAACTTAAAAAAACAGAAAACAAGAATTCACTGACTGAAGCAGAAGTAGATGAAGCACGTAAATCAAAATGGTCACAAGTGAAAGGTCAGTTACACTGTAGTCATTGCACAGTTAACGGTTAAATAACAATTTTCCCTTAATGATGCAAGATTATCAACAGTATTTGTGCCACAGTCAATGAGACTTTCTTGGCTCTACACAGTGCGCACACACACACACACACACACACACACACACACACACACACACACACACACACACACACAGATACATAACATAAAAGCATGCATTGACTAAGAGATAGTCTTTCTCTAGAGGTGTTCAGCACAAACATGTGACAGGTGTTTGAAGCAGAGCTGTACAGCCTGTTCTTATCTTCACGCTCGATGTATGTCACCGATGGAAGTGGAACACGCTGTGAGTACCACTAGAGATTTTTTTGAGAAGGGAAGAAGGGGAAAAAATGATATCACTTGAGCAGTAGAAAAACTCTTAATCCAAATCCTCTTTATGTAAGCAGCACACATGATGCAGAACGGAGAAACTGCGACTGATTCACCTTATAGTTTGAGTGTAGGATATTCATTTTTTACACTCTGTCTGCTCATTACGATCTCCCCTCATTTTTAATGTACTCTGTCCATTTACTGTCGCCTCTCCCACCTGTCTTTTCCTCTACTCATGTATAGAGTTTTATGTTAAGTTAAAGCTGTGGAGGTTCTGTGTGACGAGCAGGCAGGTCCATGCTGCTTTTCTTCAACATCCATCCTGGCTTTTGGTGTCTGTCGACGATACATGAGCCCCTGCCGGCACGTTAACATGCAAATGCTTTAATTTGCACTGTAACATGTGAGTGCAGGGCCTTGTCACCTGCAGGCGCTTCCAGTGACTAACAGCTCTCCGTGTTGTTCTTCTGCCCTCCTCAGTGTCCGCAGCCCCCCGTGGCTCCTGCTGCTCTTGTCATTGTTGGATATTGATATTTTGAATACTGTTGTTGTCCATGTGGTGCTTGTCTGCTCTGACCCATTTTGATAGCAGCCCATTCTCGCCCCCCATGTTCCTCTGCTGTGTCTGAATGCATGGGCTTGCATGCATTACACATGAAGGGGTGACTCTGGCTGACCTTACTGAGAAGAAGAAAGGAAGGTTTGGGTGGTTCAGCCAGTCGTCCGACACTCATGGTAAATCCTGTGGTTTCCCTCCAGTGTTCTCTTGCTCTTGTGTGCGTGTGTGTGTGTACGCATGTGAGTGAGTGTGTGTGTGATGCTCAAATTAATCTGATACAGAAAATGTCGGTTTTCACTCAATTATCAGACCAGAATCAGACCTGAAATCTGAGGAGTTGTTGCTTTTTACCAAAGATGAAAATGTTAACAGCTGAGTTTATTTTATTGCCGTTACAACAAACATTGTCAGGAACTTTCCTTGATGAGCTCATAGTGCAATATGATAGACAGGACAACATTCACCACAATATCCAAATGATAAAAGCCCAGAAAAATAGCGGCATCGTACATTTCTGCAAACCACCAAAATGTTATTTGCACATTTCATATATATCATACCAGTGTTTCTTAGGTGACAAAGTACCATGCTGACTTTGTCATCAGTAGGTTGAAGGGATGGTGGATGGCTCAACACCTGTTAGAGAAAGACAACAAAAAAACCTGGTTGTGATTTAGCAAGACATCACTGTGTTATCAGCAACTTTTAAGGCAGCAACGTGTAGCAACCTGAAAAGCAGTTGATTTTTACCGAGATGTCGCCACGTTTCGAACCGTAATTATGCTCCCAAAAAGGGGCCAAACATGATCTTTCCTTATCCATAACCAGGCTGTTTTTGTACCTAAGCCTAACCACATGTAACCACTGAAACGTGAACATAATAATGTGCAAATGCAAATGGTCTGCATTTGTATAGCGGCCTTCTAGTCTTCCAAGCACTCAAAGCGCTTTTACACCATGTCACATTCACCCATTCACACACTGGTGGCCAAAGATACAATGCAAGGTGCCACCTGCCGCTAAGTGACCATTCACACGCCCTCACACAGTGATGGAACAGCCATCGGGAGCAATTTGGGGTTCACTATCTTTGCCCAAGGATACTTCGATACGCGGGCTGGAGGTGCCGGGGACTGAGCCACCTATCTTCCGATTGGTGGATGACCCGCTCCACCTCTCAGCCGCCCAGTAGATGTAAAGTGTCTGTGGTTTGCAGAAATATTCAATGCCAACATCTGGCAAGTGGATTGTACAAACATCATGTACATCATGTAACATGTTAAAGTACAAAAAGTATCATAGATAGAGAGATAAGCTAAAATCACTACTTCCATCTATCAGTGAAGAATCATTGAGCTATTCTTTACTAATATTCTACATTATTGGTAAATGCATCAGGACTTAAAGCTAGAAAATTAATCAAGACAGCAAGCAGCAGTGGCCTTAAAATCTCATTTGGAGCATCCTAAGTGACTGCTGAGTGTGTGTGTGTTTGTGTTGATGTGCAGCCTAATGTTAATACCTCATCACTTTGTGCTTTACTATTGTGTTAAACCCGTCGTGTCCAAACATCACAGCCTTTTCCAGCCTTTGTTCTCTCCTTTTTTTCCTCCCTGTTTTGTTCTTTTTCAAAGGTCTCTAAAATAAAATTACTCATTAAACGAGTCTGATGTGGAGTAGAAATACAGCCGCGTTTGATAGCAGGCACGCCCCGTTTTCCTTCCATGTCCCATTTCAAAAGCAGCAGCTCAGTGTGAATATAGGAAACAGGGCTAAACCCAGATCACTACTCCAGCAGTCAGCACTATTTTCAGAGCTGAGAGCTGTCCGACCACTCAGGAATCAAAGCCAACACGTCTACATAAGCTAAGCAGCGGCACACACCATGCTCCCTCATACGAGTTAAAGCACTGAGACGTTTCGCACAGTTAATCATCATCTGTCTGCGCAGACAGTCTTTCTGCAGCGCTGGCAGGACTTTGAGTGTAACATTTCAGAGACAGCTTTAAGAGCTCTGTCCTCCTCGGCCTGCTCCCCTCTTCCCTCTGCTCCCTCATTGTCTGCATCAGTCAGCCCTCGCAGAGCAGCTGTCCACTCGCCTGTCCCATGTCAGCTCCCTTTCAGCACTTGGTAAATGATACTAATGATGACAGTGATGCACAGCCACAGCGCTTAGCTCCTTCCTTTCGGTGAGGTCAAAAGTTTTGAAGCTGCACCGTGGCTTTGGAGATGAAGACCACAACAATTTTGTTTTTAAAATCACCATCAAATAATTGTGATTCACTGAGTTTTTGGAGTGTAACCCGTTTTGATCTTTGCTGACTTTTAAAGTATGTTTCTTTAGTGTATCTTTTTTGCTCTGAAGAAATGTCTGTCAGAATAGCCTGATGAGATGAAGGCCGTCTCAATTTGATTTCTTTTCACACTTCTCCCCCCCTGGGATGCACTGCACTGTGTCTATCTGAAGAATTTTCTTGTGCCACAGCGAAGCACGTACGAGTATCTTCTTTGTAAATGTCTGCTTTATTTGCTGCTGCAGCGAGCGTTCCAGCCAGCGAAACAGAATCTGTGAACACCGAGAATCAAAACGGGGAGGATGAAAAGACACCATGCTGCGGACCTCTGTGGTGAGAACTTTGCAACAACAAACCTCTTCAAAAACAAGACCACAGTTGTGACTTTGAATTACAATATATCAGATTGCTGTCCCTTCTGGTTAACTGTTGCTGTAGAGATTTAAAAACACATCAGTCTCTCATGTGTGAAGCAAACAGCTAATTTACTGTGCCCTGCTGACTTCTGTGGTCTGACACTTTTTATGTTGTTGTTAATGAACCCTACTAACCAATCAATGCTCCTAACAAGCCTCAGCTACAATTTGCACTTGTAAACTTTAACAATTCTTCTTTCTTACAGTCAAAAAATTTCAAAGTCAAAGTTCAGGTCAGTATCTCTCTGCTGTGTTTCTGCATGCTGCATTAAGCTGTTACTATAGGGGAGCTGGTACACAGCATTAGATTATACAGATTTTTATTTGTAAGTGCTTGGCTTTCATTTTACTGTATTTTAATGAGACTTTACTGGGGGATGATAAATCAACAGCTTTTAGAAAGTCAGCATGTACCATAAGGTATTTTTAGAGAATAGTCTTACGCAGTATTTTTCAGCTCATTTACTGTACAGTATGACTTGCAAAAATGATATTGATGCAGTTCCCCCGTGGCTCTTCCCCCTCACTGCCCTGCATTCTTCTTAATAATGGAAACAAACTGTAGTTTCTTTAAAAAACACTGAGCTGATGTATTTATTCTTTTGTTTAGAAGCTGTAATCGATGTGATCAGATCCTGAGTTGTTCTAAATAAGTTCATTAGCAAAGTCTCGCTGGTGTTATTCTTCGTACTGACGTTGCTTTCTCCTGCAGTCGGCGCTGGCGCCGCTGGAACAGGTTCTGCCGCAGGAAGTGCCGGTTGGCTGTCAAATCGGTGCCTTTCTATTGGCTGGTCATCATCCTGGTGTTCCTCAACACTCTCACCATATCATCAGAGCATTACAACCAGCCTATGTGGCTGACACAAGTGCAAGGTATGGACAGCACCACAGTTCACATCAAAGTCTTTCAAAAAAAATCTTGTTATTGCCTTATTTGTTCATATGGTTTCTCTCATTTCAATGAATCTATGTGAAAATTTTAACCATGAGCCAAGGAGAACCAACAGTTAAAAGGATTCTTTAATATAGAGGCTGTGAAGGTGCATCATGTCATGCAGGATGGGGGCGCCATCTTGTGAGTCTCTATTACCTGTGACTCCTGGTTACCTGCTCACCTTTTGTATTTTTTATTGATTTAATAGGCTAATGGGCCATAAAGAGAGGAGCCACCTTACTTTTACAGGTCTGACTGTGCTCCTGCACTCAGTTGTACTCAGTTGCTGCAAAACTGTCCTTCTAAGGGTTTGTAACTTTCAAACTCACACAAAGTGTATGCACTCAAACAGTTTACAATGTCCAGGTATGTGACTGCAAGTGGCACATTTGGGTTTGTAACCAGGCCTCCAGGAAAGCTGCTCAGCCTTGCAGCAAAATGTTCCCAGTGACCATTCGCAGTATTGCAGCAAAAAAAAAACCAGCTGCCCAAAAAGCATTTTCCTCATAGACCACCATTGTAAAAGAGACGTCTGTAAAACTGTTGTCAGGACACCTCAGGACACCAATTATTTCTATGAACTTTTGAGCGATCATGGTTTTATATTTGTAAAACTCTCCTGGAGCCTAAAAAATATGTGCCTTAAAAGCCTTGAAAATCTGTGACAACATCACAATGCAAAGTCTATAAACAAGAACTTGCGGACGGGGCCAGCAGGAAAAACGCTACTGCGCATATTCAGTGGGCTGTATACCGCAGAAGTAAACCTGAAAGCTAGAAAAGCTTTTTGGTGTATGCTCTAGGCGAGCAGCTCCATTGGAATGTATAGACGGCAGGTGGAATCCCATCCCAAAATTTAACATGACATGACGGTGAACTTCACGTCATGGTGATGAAATTTTCTATAATTTTAACCCTTTTCCTATAGTTTTTGACAGAATGTATTATGTATGTCCTGATTGTCTATCACTATGTGTATTCTGGCCATTTGTATCTGATGCAGATGCAAATTAAATCGATTACCAACTAAATATTTGTGAACATTTTTATACTCTTTGTGTTATTACAATGTGTCTTTGTGTGCAGCTATTGTATTTGTGCAGCCTCAGCAGGAGGTGTTTTAATAGCAGCAATAATTATTTCATCATTTGTATCTTTTGCAAAAAAAAAAAAAAATCTCTACACTCTCTAATGTGTCACCCTGAAACCCCATATTTCTCTCTCTTTATTTATTTGTGTTTTTGTAATGTTGTGTCTTTTTCCCTGGGTTTCAGATGTGGCCAACAAGGTGCTGCTCGCCCTGTTCACGTGTGAAATGTTGGTGAAGATGTACAGTCTCGGGCTACAGGCCTATTTTGTGTCACTGTTCAACCGCTTCGACTGCTTTGTGGTGTGCGGAGGCATCACGGAAACCATTCTGGTCGAGCTGGAAATCATGTCTCCTCTCGGTATCTCTGTGTTCCGCTGTGTCCGCCTGCTGAGGATCTTCAAGGTCACACGGTAAGACCGTTATCACGCTGTGTGTGTGTGTGTGTGTGTGTGTGTGTGTGTGTGTGTGTGTGTGAGGTGTTCAGCTAATCACTGGTCTCTCCTTCTCTCCACTGCTCCACCTCGCTCCACAGTCACTGGCAGTCTCTGAGTAACCTGGTGGCTTCCCTGCTCAACTCCATGAAGTCCATTGCTTCCCTGCTGCTGCTGCTCTTCCTCTTCATCATCATCTTCTCCCTGCTGGGCATGCAGGTGTTTGGTGGAAAGTTCAACTTTGACGAGACCCAGACCAAGAGGAGCACCTTTGACAACTTTCCCCAGGCCCTTCTCACTGTGTTTCAGGTATTTACTGTTCAGATTATGACACAACTGTACACCACAGTCTCTCCCATCTGAACTGTAAACATTTTGCATTTGTCCATTGATGCATTCGCTGAAAAATACATGCAGATAAAATTGAAAAAAGCTGCTGCACAATTGTTTGCACAAACAGATTTAGACAGAATTATGGTTAAGAGGTTTTACAGACTGACGGAGGCTAAAGAGAGACACAGATATAGAACAGATAAAGTTTGAGGTCATTTAGAAACAGAGTCACTATGACATCATTTGTCCACCAGAGAGCACTGACAAGTTGATGTTTCAGCTGTCAAATGTGCCACTTAGTGGTTCTCAAACTTTTTTCAATAATGTACCCCCCTCTGAAAGATTTTGTCAGCTGAGTACCCCCTGACTAGTGCAAAATATTTTTAGTAGAAACCCACAGTGAACAAACATAAATGTGATCGGAGGAAGAAGGAGGTTAAGTGCGCTTCTATCGCCTCACAAGGACTAACAGACCTGTCCGGTGCTCTCAGGGTAGGGCAAACTTTATCAGGACTTCTTCAGAGACTTCAGAAATGTAGTCCAAATTGTACTGGAACACATGGCCTCGAGGCAAGAAACTTTATTTGAGGAATAACATTTCGATGCCAGGTGCATCTTCATCAGTCACACAACTCACATCCTCTTAAATAACCTTCCCTGAGTCATGACTCATTTGGTACAGGCTGGACGAAAAGGGAGGGGTATGATATGTTTTAATTTAACATAAAAAAATCTTTCGTATATCTTACGCACCCCCTGCAGTACCCGTACCCCCATTTAAGAAACACTAAATTTGCATAATGATAATAATAATCTTTATTTATAAAGTGTTTTTAAAACAGAGTGTCAAAGTGCTTTACATGTCAATAATTAAAACAGACAAGACATACAAACTTTTAAAAGAACTGACAGGCAACAAGTTTTATATGATCCAACAGGGGATCAGCCAAAGGCACATTGTTGAGTAACGTGCTGGGGCCCGATGACAACAGTCTCTGTTTTGTCTGAGTTTAGCTAAAAAAATTTTTTTGACATCCAGCTTTTAACATCAGTGAGGCAGCCACTGACTGAACACATCATTCCAGGGTCTGTGGAGCCAACGGGCAGGAACATCTGTGTATCATCAGCATAGAAATGAAGAGAGACACCATGTCTCTGAGTAAAATTGTTTGAAAAAACAAATCTAATGAATCTGTATCAAGATTGTTTTCTATGTCAACAAACAGTGTTATCAGCCAATATATTGTTATCAAATCTTTGATTCACAAGTACTGATTGCAGAGTCAAAATTCCAGTATTCAGTCGGGCGATGACAAGAAGTCAATGGATAAATGCAATTCTATTGCTAAACATGAATATATAGTTGCATTGCTGTGTCAGGTACAGTATGTCATATGTTCCTTAAGTTCTTTTGGGATCACAAATTGACTTCATCTTAAAGCCGTACTATGCAGGAATCGTCAGCTACGGTTCGTAAACAGCGAAAGTGAAATTGACAGCCAACCCCAGCTCACTCCGCTTAACATTTTGCCTCGCTTTATCTGCATTTTTTTTGCCCTTTGTCTAAGGGTTTTGAAGGTTCCTCTTGGGTGCTTGCTGCTCATGGTCTGGCATCTGGTCGCTGCCTGTTTATAGGCTGTCCTGAACACAGCAAAATAAGATAAAAATAAGACAATACAGGCAGAAAGCAGAGTCTCTGTGGATAAATACACCGACACACACTTCTAGTGGGTCAAAAGTGATGATTTAGAGGGATTACTTTTGTATGACTCTATACATTGTTTTGTTTTGTGTAAGATACATATATATGTCAGGAAACCTTTGACCATATTTCAACACACTCATGCATTTCCTGTATCTCTGCCCCTTTTATAGCAACTGTAACAGGTATATTATGGCCTCTCATTGGAGATCAGGGGGTTATTAAGCGTCGTCAACTATAGTCGTTAAGCTTGACACATTACTGTTGATGCATGACCTATAAAATAAATATGGTGATTGATTTTAGATCCTGACTGGAGAAGACTGGAACGCTGTTATGTATGATGGGATCATGGCGTACGGAGGCCCTTCCTCTTCTGGGATGATCGTGTGCTTTTACTTCATCATCCTCTTCATCTGCGGAAACTGTATCCTCTGTCACTGATACAAACACACCTGAAACTAAACTTACATCCATTATGAATTGTGTACAAGATGTGAGGATTTAACAGAGTTGTCCTTTACTGAACGCTTTGCTCAGATATCCTGCTGAATGTCTTCTTGGCTATTGCTGTGGACAACTTGGCAGATGCGGAGTCGCTCAACACGGACGAAGGAGACAAGAAAGGGTGACAGCTGAATGTCCTACTATGTCTCTTTATGACAAATATCATGCCCAAACTCTCTCACTCATGACAGTATCTGTGTTCATTACAGGGACAAAAAGGACGATGACAAAGATGACAAGGTATCCTTACTTTCTGAATCAAACATCAAACTTATCTGCACAGTTTGAGGAGTTATATGCACTGACACACTTTTCAAACTTTCTTTTCCTCTGTAAGGACGAAGAAGAGGACATTGACGACACTGCAGCGGAGGAGGAGGATCCAGAAGTTCCATCGGGGCCTCGGCCGGTCATCTCGGAGCTGGTGAAAAAGGAGAAGATCACTCCTATCCCAGAGGGGAGTGCCTTCTTTATCTTCAGCAGCACAAACCCGTACGAAACACACACACATCGCGCTTCACACACATAAACCCATACTATGCCTCATATCACAATGATGTCTCTGGCTGCGTTGTCTTTCCTTTCTCCTCCAGGTTTCGTGTGTTTTGCCACAAACTCATCAACCACCACATCTTCACCAACCTCATCCTGGTGTTCATCATGCTCAGCTCCGTCTCACTCGCTGCTGAGGATCCCATCCGAAACTTCTCAGCTCGCAATATTGTAAGTCCACAAACCTTCAATAGAAGTGTGTACATGGCTTCTAATACACTGTGCAGCAAAAATAAGAGGGTGAGGCGGCATTATTAACATATCATTTATCTGGCTGTGATGTTAGTTTAGCATTTTGAGATGCAGTTGTGTCATCATTCATTGACCACACTGGTGGTTTTGCATGTTTTAGCTCATTTATTATAATTTGCATATGTTACAGCACCACTGACCATTTGAGTTTATACACTGATTTCAGTCTTTTGAGGCTGTGTTCATGCTTATGTTTCAGTAAAGCTTCAAGGCCCAGTGTGTAGGATTTAGAGGGATATATTGGGAGAAATGAATAAGGATGTTTTCTTAAGTGTAAATTCACCAGAAAATAAGAATTGGTGTGTTTTCATTATCTTAGAATGAGCCGTTTATATCAAAATAGGGAACAGGTTTTCGTCTATGGAGATTGCCATGTTGCAAAGCCATGTTTCTACAGTAGCCCAGAACGGACAAACCAAACACTGGCTCTAGTTTGGGTCGTTCAACTCTTTGCGGTGGCCACGATAGTTAGCAACCCCTCTGTGACAAGCAGCGTCAGAAAAAACACTTTTTTTTTTAAGTGAAACTGCTTCATTCAGTGTTTTTACTGGTTTAAATCTCCGGGTCCATTTTGTTCTGGAGATGAAGAGACATCTGCGGATAATTTGGCTCTTGGTAAAAACCTGCTGAATGTCTGGATCCTAAGTTAGCAAAGAAGAAAGGTGAGCAAACAGCAGGCGGCCCGTCTGCAATGTCCCAAACTGCATAGAAAAAACACTGATTTGTTACATGGAACACATCACCTGGTCCCTTTGTTTTGGAGAGGAAGAAACCTCTGTGAATAATTTGGCTCCTAGTTAAAACCTCCTGGATACTGAAGGAATTCAAACTGGGAGAAGTTTCAGCTGGTTGCACTCTGCAATCCTCAGCGTTGGATGTCATTAAATCCCCCTAAATCTTACACAGTGCACCTTTAAAAAAGAAAAGAAACTGAAAGAGATCTGTTTTTAACTATACCATTGTCTGAGGAAGATAAAGAATTTTTCACGAGTGAAGCAACAAACAAACATTGCATCTGACTTATTTCCAGAGAAATGTCATCAGAAAAATATCATTTTACCAGCATAAAGGACGCATTTATCTCTTCTGTCTGAGTCTGAACTCATCTGCCCATAAATCAAAGATGTTGTCATTTCTCTGCAGAGAGGCTCAAGCTGCGTTTATGTGCACTGTTGCTATTCACCTTTACACTATAGAGAGGACAAAAAGGAGGAAAGATAAAGGGAGAAGCAGGTTTTCCTCGTACAACATCTTCGTCATTTACCCTGTCCTTGACAACACAAAACAATACATACGGTGTAATTGCCAGAACTAAGACGGGATAAATGCTTGAAAACAAGGGCTGTCCAAATTTATGGCAAGATCAGGCGACCCTGCTCATGCTGGTCCATTCCAACATTTTTGATTTAGGACTTTAGGTACTCAACAGCAACCTTTTAAATCAAAGAGATACACATTATCTTTCTGACAGTGTTGTTTGTCTCTTGGCATTGTTGTAACAGCAGCATCGCTTATGAACACAATGCGGCTCACACATCACAGATGTCAGAGTGTCCTTAAATGCACCATGAAGAGGAGCTTTTACAAATGTCCATTCAGGACACAGCTTGTACAAAACAAAGACCGTGGCTGCACTTGTCTTTTCAAGGCGACTTTGTCATCGGATTCACCAGATCGGCGCTCATATGTGTCCACACACTACAATGCAACCTGCCTGATCAGATAGTGCAACTGTAAGTGGATATATATATTACCCAGTCCATGTCCACAAACATCTCACCCATCTTTTGATTGGTTTTGTCTGCCTTAAGGCAATTATTATGAGCACGCAGCTGATAGGTAGCCTATGTGGTTTTTACATGACATAATAGAAGTACATATTTAACAGATTCAGTGTGGACAGAGAGCGACACTCAACTGCTGTTAGGACACTGTTACACCTTGTTTCCACTTATGTATGTGTATGAGACGACTCTCTGTGACATCCAATGTGCCTGCAAAACTCCTCCCCTTCGTAATATTTTGGTTCGGACTTTGCCCCGAGTATGTTAAAAAAATTGAACTTTTGGATGGATTTTGGAGAGACCGTATGACCATGTGCTAGCTTAGCTAACAGGCTGCTAACTGGCTAACAGGCTATTTCCTTCGATTCAGTCACCTGTGTTGATTGTCAAGTAATTTTTTTCTAATTAAAAAGAACTTGTTGTTCATACGTCTTTTTAATTTTACAAAACATGCAACGTATCTGGCAGGTCCTGTTTTTGTTCCAGTAATCTTCCAAGCACCTTTTCCAAACTGGCAGAGATGGCAAGAAACACACAAAATTAGTCTTGCCAATGGCCACAGGTAGTTTCTATCAGGTTTCTATCGATCTGTAATGAAATGCACTTCCTTGCGTTGGACACTAGAGGCATCATCCATCTACAGACACCAGTCACATACGAAAGTGGAAACGAGGCATCAGGATTGGGAAGATTCAGCACATTGTTCCAGTCAAACGGTAATTACTGGATAACCGAAACCCTGGTCACCTTGTTTTCTTTATAATTTGTTCATTTTGTAATGGTGGCAAGGCCCTGTACAAGATGTGCTTTGTTGTGGCGAGAGCAGCAGAAGCGAGTGATTAACGCAGCTAGTGGTGCACAGTGGTGTCAGACCACAGTGGGATAAGACAACGGGCCTCAGCTGTGCTCCAGCCCCGGTCTTCCCCTTTGAGATGAACTCCCATGTGGCCGGAAAATGATGCGAGACCTACGTTTGATAAATTGTCCAGATTGTACCCACATGCTGCCTCGGCCTCGCTGGGATCCAAACTTAATGTGAGCCAGGCCACTTTGGCGTGTGAGCCCGCTGATCGGATCACTGTGCCAGCAACAGACTTGGAGCGTACAGACTTGACAGTTAATGCGTCCCAGTGTGATCGGATGACAAAAGTCCCATTGAAAAGACAAGTGTAACCGCAGCCAAAATGAAGGGGAAAGATTATTTCACAGGGATGTACTTAATGTCAAGCTGGTGTCAGGTTTCTGAAACACTGAATTTAAATGAACCTCCCTCGTTGTGTGGAGGGTTTGAACTCAGGGTACACTTTAGCTGACGATAATGTCAAGGATATGCAATTTATATTTTATAAGCTAAAACAGGCAAAAACACTGGTACAGTCCTGCACTATGATCACTAATGTTACTGTGGTTATTTATGATATATACTGCATTAGAAATGATGGAGTAGTAAGATCACTTTGCAGTTTATGAAGTTATAATGTACTATATGATGTTAACTCTGACAAACTCTCTCCAGAAAATGCTTCAAATGTTCTTTTTCTTTTCATTCATTCATCTTATTATGTATAAATCTGCACGATAACTGTCTTTGTTAAACATGTACGTTGCTTTTTGCAGATACTTGGTTACTTTGACTATGCTTTCACGGCTATCTTTACTGTTGAGATCGTATTGAAGGTAAATGCCATGTGTCCCCTGTCCGTGCTGTGACTAACCACACCCCAATAACACTCCAAACGTCTCGTTGCCTTCCAGGTCCTAGGCTATGCAGATTATGTCTTCACTAGTATGTTTACATTTGAGATCATATTGAAGGTAACCCCTTAAATGACAACGAGAGCCTTGCTGCATTCTCTCCTTGTGTGTCACCTGCCACTCAGTACAACCTGGCTTGTTTGTTTCCTTTCTCTTATTTACTTTTTTCTTCACGGCACCTCTTTTAAAAAAAAAAGAAAAAAAAGAAAAATAAATATTGGAGTTGTTACTTTGCACACACTTACACAAACACAAGATCTGTTCAAAACACACTAATGAAAGAACTCATGCTGGGGGAAGGAAACATCACATCTACATTACATTACATACTCACATGGGTGTCACGTCATTCGGGCAGTCATCGCTGAAATGATAATGATGATGCAGATATGTAAAACATGATGCAACCCTTTGTGCGATGCCACACATTTTTAATGGGCTGTTCAGACATCGTCAAAAGGCGTTGGCTGAAGTTGAGCTCGAGGTCATCTTCAGGGAGGTGTTCGAAGTCAACTCCAGTCAAAGCTGACTCCATGCCTCTCGTACTGACTGCTCTTCAGATTACCCATAAAAGAGGGGGCACAACCAACCATGTTCCTGCCGAGCATGGTTCAGTCTGCTTTCCCCGACTGAGTGCATAGAAATGTGGAGTTGCGTCTGCAGCCATTTGGGCACAAAAACCTGCCAAGTCTATTGTTGCTTTACTTCAAATTCTCCAGTGCTCCTGGTTAGCGCTCTCCTCTCTCCGTCTCTCTGCAAGGCTCCACATTTACATGCACTCGGAAGATTAATCCTTTACTTTTATTATTTGACGAGGAGTTATTTTGGCTGGTTTTTCTTCTCTGCCTGCTGAACTCTGAAGTTTTAATGGGAGCTGCTTCCCCTTATTCTGAACTATTAAAGAACATATTGGAATGTGCTTTAAGATGACGGTCCACATGAATGTGACAGTAAGGCCATTTCTACTTTCCAATCACTATAACTAGAGCTCTTGCAGGTGGTAAATATCCCTGACGTCATGGCAACAAAATGCATGTTTTATTGCCTCATCCCATAGTGAATTGTGAAATGAATGACTTACTACTACATTCATGTAGTTAAGGGCTGTGGGGGTGGCGAGGGTAGATCTAGCCTCCTGTTTCACCGCTCTGAGCTCGCCACCCCGAATCAGAGTGATCTAAAAGAGTGTGGAGACGTGTGCGCGTGTGCAAGGTGGAGAGTGATGTGTGCGGATATAGTTTTTCCTATTTAACATAATTATCTGTGTGTGTGTGTGTGTGTGTGTGTGTGTGTGTGTGTGTGTGTGTCTTCCGAAGTGTAAGTCTGTATTTGTGTGTGTCTTAGTGTGCGTCGGATGAAATGTGTGTGTTTTTCTTGTGCCATTTGCTCCTCTAACTTCCTCTGTCACACCCTCAGATGACAACATACGGAGCCTTTCTCCATAAAGGGGCATTCTGTAGGAATTACTTCAACCTCCTGGATCTGTTGGTGGTGGGAGTTTCTCTCGTCTCCTTTGGTATTCAGTGAGTACAAACAAACGCAGACACATTTGCCTCCTGATTGTTGAATTAATGAGCGCAATTTTAGCCCTGTCTGAGCAAATAGTTCCAGAAACAAAGGCGCCACAGGAAACTCAAAGACCTCTTTTTTCATACCCTTTTAAGTAAACATAAAAATTAAGCAAATCAAGCTGTGTATGACCCTGATGTTTGTATGGATGAAATTAATAGATGTGTAGAAACATACAAAAGTGCTGAAAACCCCAGAAACTCCTGTATTAGAGTGGACGATATGTGAAGTGCTTTATGATTATTTAATTATGCTTAAAGCTTGAGTGCATAGAAGAAAAAATAGGGAGTGCCACACTGGGTTGATGCACTGTGTAGTAAATTGTAATAAAATCAGGTGCCCTTCAAAGATGGGGCAAATAGTCACATAAAGATAAAAAACAACAACTGACCAGCTCACTCAGTGTAAAGGTTAAGGCAGACAGTCCAGAAATTAATCCAAGGCACTCCGACTGTAGTTAAAAATCCTTATTGATTCATTGACAGACCAACACATTTCGACTAGAGTCTCCACCCTGTGGCAGTGACAGAAATTACGCAAATACTGTCCACATGCGTTTATATCATACGCCTGCAGGTGAGTTCTGTGTCTCCCCACCCTCAGGGACGCTCTCTTCAAGTCTTTTGTTGCCTTTAATCCTTCCTCTGAATGCTGAGTTTCTTCTTCTCTGGAGCATTCACTCCAGAAACGTTTCTTAAACACATCTTGGGATTTTCCGCCACACTCCTAGCTGCTGTTCCATCGCTGTGGTCTTTTCGTCGGCAGTGATTAATCAATATTGTGTGAGCGTGGTTGGTGAGAGCTTCAATTTAACAGACGTTCATTTATTTATAAAAGTTTCTCACTCCAACTTTAACAGTTCACTTTCTTCTCCTGATCACCACTCTCTCTTTCTCCTTCATTCACTCCTGCTTTTTTATTTTAAGATTAGTCGGGAAGCAGTCAACATAACTTTGATTGTTGTCAGTAAACATTACAAGAAATGTCCCACTATTGTCCTAATATTGATTCCAGTGTCAGCCAGTGCTTCCTTATTGTGTGAATAAAGCTGTAAACAAGTTGTAGCAGCCAAGAATTTTGTGTTTGAATAGTCAGCATCAGTCAGCCCCCCGAAATCCATCTCAGTAGTTCCATCCAGTCCATCAGAAAGTACTCACCCTGAGAGGGTATTTTGGCACCAAGAGCTAAGGCACAGAAACTAAATTTAGTTCCTGGTACTTCTTGTTGAAAAGGTTTTTGTCATATTGATCCTTATTCTGGAATATCAGGCTTTTAAACTAACCCTACACCCATTTGATTTCATTGTTCAGGTCCTCGGCCATCTCAGTGGTGAAGATTCTCAGGGTCCTGCGTGTCCTTCGACCCCTGAGGGCCATCAACCGAGCCAAGGGCCTAAAGGTGAGACCTCATCACAAAGTCAACCTGCAGCTTGTCTAACCATGATCAGTGTGGGTGCCACAATCTGTAAACATGTTGTTGTCTCTGTCTTACAGCACGTGGTGCAGTGCGTGTTTGTGGCCATCAGAACTATCGGTAACATCATGATCGTCACCACTCTGCTCCAGTTCATGTTCGCCTGTATAGGGGTGCAACTGTTTAAGGTCAGCAGTGTTGAGTTAAAAAAAAAAAATAGTATTCAACACTAAGTCAGAGATATTTAGTTGATACTTAAAAAATGCACTAAAATGCACATTGTTAGCATGAACATGTTTTCCTTTACAGGGGAAGTTCTATCGCTGCACGGATGAAGCCAAGTCCAGTCCAGAAGAGTGCAAGTTAGTTTTACTCATCTTGTTCCTTCACAGTTAATCACCTGCAGTTATCATCCCAGTTGCAGTCTTGATAACCTTCATGTAACATATGGCTTTCTCATAGGGGCACATACATCCTGTATAAGGATGGAGACGTGAACCAGCCGACCATCCACAAGCGAGTGTGGCACAACAGCGACTTCAACTTTGACAACGTCCTCATGGCTATGATGGCTCTGTTCACTGTGTCCACGTTTGAAGGCTGGCCTGCGTAAGACTCAAACTGTTTAATCTTGTTATTAAAGCTCTGACAACAAGAGAAGGCAGATCTCAGTATTATCATGGACAGGAATTTAGAGAAACGGGATCACATGCTCTGTGTTTTCATCTCTCCTCAGGTTACTGTACAAGGCAATCGACTCCAACAGGGAGAACCTGGGTCCCATTTACAACTACCGCGTGGAGATTTCAATCTTCTTCATCATCTACATCATCATCATTGCTTTCTTCATGATGAACATCTTTGTAGGTTTTGTGATCGTCACATTTCAGGAACAAGGAGAGAAAGAGTACAAAAACTGTGAACTCGACAAAAATCAGGTCAGTCAGCAGGTTTTCATGAAATGTGGAAGCAGTGTGTCTCTGTGTGTGTTAAAATATACTCATATGAACTTATTCCACAGAACAGCTAATAAGCAGCAGTGTGTCTCTTGACACTGTGGTAATGTGTGAGGAAAAAGCTGAAATTTACAAAAGTCTCATTTGGCAGTTCTTTGTGAAAATCCTCAAACTGATGATTACCATGACATTGTTAACATTGTAGCTCATATAGATGGTCTGGTTTGGACCCAAATGAGAGTAACAAGTGTGTCTTTAACTGAGCATTAAAACCAACTTTGTGTATTTGTGTGCAGCGTCAGTGTGTGGAGTACGCTCTGAAGGCGCGTCCACTGAGGAGGTACATCCCTAAGAACCCGTACCAGTACAAGTTCTGGTATGTGGTGAACTCCACTGGGTTTGAGTACATCATGTTTGTGCTCATCATGCTCAACACGCTCTGCCTGGCCGTACAGGTAAGAAGTCACACTGTATTAACACCGCTGAAAAACAACCAGCTCTGTGACAAAAAATAAAATAGAATTTGTTCAAAAGAATTAAGGTCACGCTTGACAATAAGAATTATTTAGTGGTAGTACTGAAGATCACATATATTAAGAGGTCATACGTAGTGTTTGTGTAGATTGGAAGCAGGGGTTGAGAAAAAGTTTGTTTAATAATACTTGTGAATGTGCAGACATTTTGGGAAATATAGTCAATATATAAATACTTAAATATGTTTTGTAGTCCAAAAAAATGTATCAAACACTAGTCGATAATGATAAAAAAATATTTTCATCAATATCGATGAATTAGTGTCATTATGTTTCTAGTAACCTTACTGCTAGCTTCCTACCTGCTTAGCTGCCATATTAGCAGTAGTTTTTTTCAGTTACTATGTGTACAATTTTAAAATGTTTCATTTTGGCTCCCTCCAGTGGTATTATGAAAAAAGACAGTGTGGTAGACGTGAATGCAAGCAGACCCAGGGACAAGGAGATAAATGGACTGAAAGCAACGCAAATTTGAATTCAGATTGTTTAATTTTTCTTCCAACATAAAACTTAAACCTTCAGAGTAATGTGAAGGATACTATAATCACATAAATAAAATACACATAGTGGCTTCAAAGGTAGTCCTTTTCAAGGGATAGCTGGGATCTTTTTAAGTGATGGTTGTATGATATATACTCAGTGTATTACTTACAGTAGATGGCCGTCGGCACGCCCTTGGTTTGGAGGAACAGGCAGGGTTTCCACCTGAAAACATCAATAACAGTTTAGAGAATATTCGTAGTGCTTTAACTTGCCGCAGACAGCTTGTTGTGACAAGGATCATATTGACAGCTTCACTTCCCCATTTAAGCTCCTGGTCAAAGCCACCAGACTCCATTGACAAAAACAGTAATTTTAGGTCATTGAGGAACAGGAGGAGAACAGGAGGAGCTGCCTCGATCAGTTTGTTTGTATTATTGTGGGACTTATTGTGAGTAAATCCGAACTAACCCTTAAAACACTAAAGTCACACAATACCACAAACAAACTAACTGATCGAGGCAGTGGTAGACCAGCAGCTCCTGTGCTCAGGGATGTTAAATTACTGTTTTTTTCAATGGAGTCTGGCTTTGAAGAGAACGATATAATAACTCCAGTTCTCCTGTAGAAAATCGCTGTCTGACACTTAGGTAAAGCAGTGTAAATGTTTCAGATATAGCGTACACTTAAACTGATGTTGATCCACAGCAGTACATTGCTTAGCTTCCTTGTCGGTACTCTAGTCTGCTTCTCCAAATTGGGGGCATGCTGACTGACATCTACTGTAGGGAATACAGTGACTATAAGCAGGCACCTCATACAACCTCACTTTAAAAGAATCACTTTAATGCTATTTCTCTTTCTTATCATATAATTTTCTGTTTTTATCAGTGATGAAGGAAATAATAGCAGCTCCCTTTTTTCAGTTTTCTTTAACCGCCCCTCTTTATCTGCTCTCTGCAGCACTACGGCCAGTCGGCGCTCTTTAACTATGTAATGGACATCCTTAACATGGTCTTCACTGCTGTCTTCACTGTGGAAATGGTTCTCAAACTCATCGCTTTCAAACCCAGGGTGAGTCACCGCACACAAACGGCCTCACTCACAATCACATCCATTTAACTGTCAAGTTAAAGTGACTAAATAGGCGTTCCACTGTAATGCTGAATTGTTGCTTAAATGTATAAGGATGGAGCAGTGTTCATGAACATGTGCAAACTGATGAGTCAGTGAATGGTTTTCTCATTTTCCCCTCAACATCCCGGCCAACAGCTCTGTGTTGAGAAGAAGGACAGGATGCTAGTAAGAAACCGAGTGTGGGGTGCAGTGCTGACTTTCCTTTTGAATATAATAGCACTCAGTGTTTCCGCAAGTTAGTATCAACATCGGTTTAGTGCAGATCTAGTACTCTGCAGCTCAGCCACAATCTGTAAATCAGTGCACTATAATTTTGAGCCCTTCAGCTGAAGTAGCCAGCGGGGGCTCGTGTGTGTTTTAAATAACCAAAACATACATTTCAGTGTAAGAATAAAGACTTTTTCTTTGTGCTGATCTCACACCCTACTTGCCCACCACTCGCTCCACCTCACTCAGGGCTATTTTGGGGATGCTTGGAATGTGTTCGACGCCCTGGTTGTGATTGGCAGCATAGTAGACATTGTTCTCAGTGAGATTGATGTAAGTAAAGCTGAGCTACAACGAGCCCCGCTGCTCTCTGACCTCTCTCTGTTCGGGCCACCTCGGCTCACACTGCAGGTTTCCAAGGCAGGACTCTGATTTCTGGCTTTTTATCTGACCACTCTTAATACTTAATATCTGCTTTCTTCTCTCTTCTTGTCCTCCCCTGACCCTGCCATTTCATTACACCCCCTCTTCTGATCATCTGTCTGATTCTGTTTCCTCCTCCTTCTCTTCTCGGCCTTTCTCTTTCATTCCCATCTTTACCCCTTACATGTAACCACCATGCATTAACAGCACTATTTCGCTGATGCTTGGAACACATTTGATGCCTTAATTGTTGTCGGTAGCGTCGTCGATATTGCTATCACTGAAGTTAATGTAAGTACTACTTTCTTCTGCCTTCCGAGTTGAACTGAAGCCTTACAGGAAAGCCACATGACAGTTGCCAGAATTATTCTCACGCTCTAGTGCAGTGGTTCCCAACCTCTTTGTCTTGAGGACCCTGAAAATGAAGCGACGAATTCCTGATTCTCTTGACAAGAGTTGAGAGCAGATCGAGTCATTATTTGTATTTTATTCCCCTCTGATTTCTTTCATTTGAAAGATTTTGGAGTCCCTAAGTACGCAGTATTTCATAAGCACAGAACAAACAACACAATTAAGTCACAGAAATCTTTTTTCTTATTTCTTGACGACCCCTTAGACTTTGTTTGGGAACCTCTGCTCTAGTATGTTCAGTTATAACCTCCACTTTAAAATATTATCTGCTAAACTAAGAGCTTCCATTTTTATCAAGCATGTTAAAACTTTGTATTTGTATTTGTAGAAAGCCATTCCTAGGTGTTAAAGTGCCATTGGCTGATTCTGTAAAGCTTCAGTTTGACCTTCATTTATGACCTGTTGTTATTGCCGCTACATCAACAGTACACTGAGTTAATCAAATAGTCTGTCTTGTTTGCTTCTGCTAAATGTTTTATTGTCAGTGTGTCGCAGTAGTCTTTGTTGCAGGACTCATAACAAAATGTCTGATGAACGTGCTGATTGTTAACCCTCGGACGCAGCCGGGTCAAAGACAGGAGTCTGTCACATTTCTCTGTGCACTGAGGCCTGTGTTTGGTTCAGAGCAGGATGATTTATGATGTGGTTGTCTAATTCTTACTCTTGTTCGTTTTGTTTCCATAGAAACTTGTAGAGGCAAGTATGGCAAAGACCAAAAATGTTGTGTGTGTGTAACCTGTTGTTTATAACAACTTTATCTTCGGGACCCCTTTACAGTGGATTCAAAACAAATGTTTTACTGACTCAGGCAAAAATAGATCTCTGTAATCTTCATAGGACACTAGATTTAATTTTAATTGAAAGTTTATTTCAGTGTTGCTCAAAGTCAGTGTAAATTCATGTCAAGGCTTGATAAAATAGTGGGTAACTACTTCTCTACATTAAACAACTATAAAAAATACTCTTCTCTTTATGGCTTGGCTCTTTACAAAAACACCTAAAACAAAGACTTAATGTCTGTGACCTACTTTGTTGTGCTTGCTTTGAGTTTGCAAAAATGGTAAAGCAACCCAGTCACCAGAATAAATGTCGGCATTGAACATGTCTGCAAACCATGGACACGTTACATTTGCACCTGATTGTGTAGCAGATACACTGAAACTTCACGTTTCAGCAATGCTGTCGTTAGTGGCGACTTGAGGAATAACGACATTCAAGAAAATACAAGACAACCTGATGATGTAATTCAGACATAACATATATTATCTATACTCACAACACTTGCAGCAGTTTGTCCAGTCAACAACATTGCTGGTGTAGGGCCAACTCTGCCATGCCCCACCAAGCAAAAAGAGGCGAGCAGCATAGACACAAAGACAAATTCACACACTACTACACTTCAAAAAAAATCTCTAGAGAAGTAATTGCACTCAGCATGTGATAAAAAATGGCAAAAAATCCATTAAGGAGACAAAGTTGAGTTTGCTACCAACCTAAACTCATTATTCAGTCTGACATTGAAAAATCTATAATCTTCTTTTGCAAAACAGCGCCCACTGGTGGAGCTGTGTCTCACAGGCCCCTATTGCAAAAACACCACTGGCAAAAACACCACGGGCTGTGGTTAACGTGTGGTTGTGTTTAGACACAGAAACCACTTGTTAATGACTGGGAAAAGATTATGTTTTGGGGAGAACAATCCTGGCCGGAAACCAGCAATGTCTCTGTAAAAAATAACCACCTTCCAGGCCACTATCCTGACCTCAAAAACAGTGATGTCTCAGTACAAAACAATTACTTTTTGTGCCTAAAAAGCCGCTGGAAAAACACTGACAGGTTGCAACAAAACACCCATATTTGGTGCCAAAAAATCTGCTGGGAACACAACAATGACTCGCTGAATTACAACACTTACAGCACTTTAGAAATGTTGTGATATATATGAAATGTCAAATGTAATGTTTTCATGGTTTGCAGAATCGCACAATGCCAGTATTTTCTTCTGGCGACTGGGCTGAGTAAAGATTTATAGTCCAGGACACAAACACCAGGAATGCTATGAGACCAAAAGGAATAGCTATAGTGATGATGGTGCTTGTTAGAGGTGCAGTGTACCCGAGACTCACTGCTCAACCGGCCCCTCCTCCCCCCCTCCTGAGTGCTCTCACGTCTGAGCTGCAGTGCTGTTTTTCTGGAGTTATATCTCATGTTTTCTGTGTTTTCTCAGTTTGTTCTCCTAAGTGTGTGTCTGCATGAGTGTATAAACAAGCACTAACTTTGTTTAAACATACAGTGGTGGTGGTGGTGGTGGTGGTGGTGGTAGTGTGTGTAGGTTTTTATTGTTCTGCATGTGTGTTTTACATGTGTACAATTTGTACTTTAAGGTGTGCTGTGTGTATGAAGTGTGTGGTGAATGTTGGGGACATGATGTTGATATCACAAGGACTGTCACAGTGGTTCTTGTGAGGCACCTTTCATCCACCATTTACATTTATTTGTGGTTTGCGTTGCATGTTGTTGTTGCTGTTTGTGTCACACAGCAAACTGACTAGATCAGACATTAATGTAATCATCTCTAACAGCTGATCTACCATGGGTTTGCATTTTAATTTTTGCTGCTTGCTTGCCATTCCAGTCATGAGCTGTGTGATTGTTTAGTTTCTCACTCGACTGCTGTGACCTCCCCAGATGCATGCTGGGAAGCGTCAGCTAATTCACCTCACTCCCTAACATCCTTTCCATGTCCCGCCTCTCACAGATGGCGCTCGGCCACCCGCTCCATTCCCCTCCGGTCAGTTTTTTCCATAGAGCCTTGTGCAGTTTGCCCTCTCTCTCTTGCCATACCCCTCGATCTTTACCTCCAGACAGAATGGCCCTGGAGCTCAGAGTTTGTCCGTCCTACACAACAATAAGAACAAATTTAAAATAGAATCTGTGGTGCTTAATCTGCTTGAAAAGCTGAAATACAGTGTGAGAATTTTGAGAAATGTTGTTTTTTGCTTTGCTTAAAGTTGTGTAGGCCACTGCAGCTTCACAGATTTTTGATTGAATGCATCAACATTAGGTAAAACAGATGAGTCATGGAGTGAAATCAATAGAAACACTTGAATTAAAAACTTAAATTAGGCTTCAGATACAGTCCTCAAATTAAAGTCTCAGCATCCTTTCACCATACAGTGATCAGGTAAGAATCTGGGAGCTAAGAAATTCTTCGGCGGATCAGAAGACACTGATTTAGTGGTTATTTTTGTACATTTACACTGATGGTGGTTTAATGCAGCTGAGTTTGAGGTTCTTTGATGATCTTGTGTTTGTGTCTCTGTGAGTGATTGTCTCTGTGTTTTGTTCTGTCTTCCTGTAGTGAGCTCTTAAAGCTCAGAATGGAGCTCATGTGTAGCGCAGGTGTGTAGACTCCAGTCAGGTGCATGAACTCCAACTGTAACTCTCTCCTCTTTACACCTCTCTGCCTTTCCTCTCCGTCCTGTTCCAGTATGACTCAATCTGTGTGGTTTTACCTTCTGTCCCAGTACTGGTCTCTTCCTCTGGTTTCCTCCTCCTCTCTCTCTGTCTCTCTCTTTCTTCTCTCCTGTTGTTCATTCACCTCTCTTTCTGCACCGGACTGTGAGAGCGCCCTGCTATGGCAGTTTTTTCTTTTTCTTTTTGGAGGGCACTACTGACATGCATGAGTTGCTGCATTGCTATGAGTTCACCAATGGCTCCTCATCATCCAAACGTCTTGCGTGTGCGTGCAGTGCTTCCCCAGCAACGTGGCAATGCTGAACGCATGCTCCATCAACGCTGTGGCCAGGATTACCTAAAGAACCTCCTCAAGCTAATTCTACTTTTTATTTTATCATTTCTGCTCATTCTGCACCTCATACTGGCGGTATGTAAAGTATCGTGCTGAGGGATTTGAATGAAGCCATATCTGTCTGGAGTATCTCTTTGTTTTCAGTGCTGAGCCTCCTGATATGACTCTTTTCAGTGTTGCGTAAAGCTCATTCTTTTGCAAAAAAAATCACATTATCATACAGGTTCAACCTAACCGCCACCACTGTGACTGATTTTATTTTGCACCTGGACTTTTTTCTGTGTACAAATGCTCGCCGAATACTGCTGATATCTTGTAATTTATTGTCAATGACGTGAATTGCAAACTGTGTATGGGTGTGGATTTGTGTGAGCGAGTGTGTAGATCAAATTATTTTATTATGCTTTTTGGTCAAGCATTTTCATCTCAAGCCACTGAAAAATACTTGGTTTACATCAAGTCATTGCAACTCAGAGGAGAGTGAGATTGCAGCTGTTTTATATGTACTCCAAACCTTTTAATCAGCGCCATTAATGATGCACACAGTGTATGAGTTTGTCCAGTTAAAGGTCCAGTGTGTAGGGTTAAGGGGGATTTAGTGGCATCTAGTGGTGAGGATTGCAGATTGCAACCAGCTGAAACTTCTTCTGGTTAGAATTCAATCAACGTTTATTCTTCAGGAGGGTTTTACCAGGCAAGTCACAGACAAGGCTGCTAGCCCAGCCCCTGCTATCATGTGCCTGCCTTTTTTAACCAGACATGCAATTATTCACAGAGGTCTCCTCCTCTTGAAAACAAGCAGACCGGGTGAAGCAGAGACTTTTCTCTCTAATAACCTAAGATCCAGACATTCTGGAGGGGTTTTCCAGGAGTCAAATTATCCGCAGAGGTCTCCTCCTATCTAAAACAAACAGACCCAATTATTTAACTTTACTTTTCCGACACGGCTCATTGCAAAGGGGCCATGACGTTGGACGAGGAGAATAAGAAAATGGGCCTATCTAGAGCCAGTGTTTGGTTTGTCCATTCTACAATGGAAGCATAGCAGTCTCCATAGACGAGGACCCACTCCCTATGTAAGGAAGATGCCTGATGAGGTGTCCAGTATCAGATCTTAATGGATACCCTGCAGCCAATTAGAATAGAGCGTTCACCTGGACCAGGAGTAGACAGCCTGTGGCTTGTCTTGGATCTCCTTAGCTAATCTAGCTATGGATTCCAGATCGAAAAACGTCATGGAGGACAATAGAGAATTGTCCAGTGCGTGGACATACTCGTTTGCTTTTACTGCCAGTGCCACTGCAGAGTAGTCACCCCGTGGTAAAACATATTAATAAATGCTCATTCAGACCTATTAGTAATGTTAGCAGCCGACTCTAGACCTACTGTTAACTTCATTACACGGCTTAAATATGTTTTGCGGCTCCAGGCAGATTATTTGAGAGCTTTTTTGGCCAAAAAAGCCTCTTTTGATAGTAAAGGTTGCTGATCCCTGACCTAGACTATGGTATAAGTAGATATAAACAGCTCATTATAAGGTAATGAAAACACAACAGTTCTCATTTTCAGGATATTATACACTAACAGATTATATTACATTTCTGTCAGTATATCCCTTAAATCCCACACACTGGACCTGTAAACCATATGTTGATGTGCCTTAATCTGACACCTAAACGTTGATATACAGGAAAATCTAATAATCAGCTGTGAGTCAAGGCTTTGAAATAATAGCAGACGGTGCTTTTATCATGACATGAATTCATAACATTTGTTACATCAGTAAGTTAACTTCCCATTAACGTTGTCTGAAGCTTGGCGAAGACATCATAACCATAAAACCCATTCAGTCCCATCAGTAATGACCATCACACCGGGGGAGTGATAAAGTTGTGTCTTACATGTTACTAAGTAATTAATTAATTCCATGTTGTTTGTCAGTCTGACATGCAAGTCCCACGTAGGAATGTTAAGCTGTAAACCTGTTGTGTGGCAGTCCTTCTAAGTGTTAAGATAACATGTCATGTCTGTCATTATATTAAGTGTACGTAGACAGTGAAACATGAATGTCTGTCTTTGTCATAGTGAAACAATAAGACAGTTTTGTCCCGTCAGTGAGAAGAGTAGTGACTTTGTTCTGTCTGCGTCTTGACTGACATGTGCTGGCGTTGTGTGATAAAGACTTTTCCAATGTAATGTTTACGTGTTTGGCCCAATGTGTGTGAGACCTGCAGCCTCTGTGCAAGTCATTAATACAGGTCTTTGATTTTAAAGCCAACGGAGACTCCTCAGGTGGATGAGCAGGGGGTAAGATGCTCCGCCCCCCCAACCCCCCTCTCCCCCTTCAGGGCCATGCCATGTTTAGATCTGCATTTCTTTGTTTGGTATTTTTTTCTGTTACACCACCTACGATCTATCGCTTATCTCTGTTTCATTTATTCTCTCATGGTATGTTCCCATTCTCTGTATTTTTCCATGTTTTCTCGCATTTGTTTGGTTTGTTAATTTGCATATATCTTTTTTTTTTTCAAAAACTTTGCTTTTCATTTTCCTTAATGTTTGGAGTTATTTCTAAGGAGAGTGTGTCACTCAAACGTGACGCTGCGTGTCCTGTTAGGTGGGAGCGGTTTTTGTGCCGCTCTTCACGTTTGTGCTGTTGACACTGCTACATGGTCTCTGCCACCATTTTTGCGTGGGGTAGTGACCCATGGGTGACCCCCCCCCTGGGATCAGGTCAACCAGCTCTGACCTGTGAAACCTCCTGGTCGACCCGTTCGGGTTGGCCCCACTGTGACTCCGCATGCAGTGACTCTGGACTGAGGGTGCCATGCTTGTGCAGGCATGCAGTGACTCTGGACTGAGGGTGCCATGCTTGTGCAGATGTGTCCTATCAAGTATGGCAAGGTTTTCTCCAGCATGCTTGCCTCCTTGCTTCCTCCCCTTGTAGGTCTGTACAGTGACAGGGCTCCTGACAGTGCTTTGGACGCAGACTAACAGACACATATCAGCTGTGGCTACACTGCTTTAGAGACTCTATTTAAATATGTTTTGACCAGAAAATGTCTAAAATCTGTAGCCTTGTACTTTAAACATCTATCAGAGATTACCACCACACCAAGAAACCAATCCAAACCTTAAATGGAAAACTAGGTTTGCTCTGAACATCTAGTTTTGCAGTGCTGCTTTCAGCCCATATGTATCTGGCTCCAGGTCTCAGCTCAGACCTCATCATCCTGTAAAGCGCAGCCAGGTGCTCTGTGTCCACTGCATCCTCTGTTGCTCTCCTGTCCTCTAACTCCAGACTGTTTGTCCACAGAACACAGAGGACAGCGCTCGCATCTCCATCACCTTCTTCCGTCTGTTTCGAGTCATGCGGCTGGTCAAGCTCCTCAGCAGAGGGGAGGGCATACGCACCCTGCTTTGGACTTTCATCAAATCCTTCCAGGTGAGGTGTAGTGTCATTATCTGATCAATGACTGACAGAAATATTAAAGTCGCTGATATTAATCTTCTTCTGTTTTTTTCTCCTCTTTTTTGCCTGAAGGCTTTGCCATATGTTGCTCTTCTGATAGCCATGCTGTTCTTCATCTACGCTGTCATTGGCATGCAGGTTGGTAACTAAATGTGACAAAATATTTTTCCTCTGTGTTACCAGAGATGGTGAGGTTGCAGTTAAATTCATGTGCGCAATATGTTTGTATTAGGTGTTTGGAAAAGTTGCCATGGTGGATGGCACGCACATCAACAGAAACAACAACTTCCAGACCTTCCCTCAGGCTGTGCTCCTTCTCTTCAGGTGTGTAGGGTTTCAGCCTACTCTCATCCCCAGGTCGCCTTGTCACGCTCCGTGTGTGTTGCTAAGAGACGCTGAGGGGTGTGCCAAAGAATCTGTATTTGACTACTTCAGAATGGGAACCGGTTGCAGGCTTTGGGGTCAGGGGTCATCAGGAAAAAAAATTCATTGTGCTTTTAGTTTTCTGGGTTACTGAATGATAAATTTGTGTCTGGCACACCTGTCTGTTTCACCAGGTGTGCCACTGGAGAGGCGTGGCAGGAGATCATGTTGGCCTGCATGCCAGGGAAACTGTGTGACCCAGAGTCCGACTACAACCCTGGGGAGGAGATGACCTGTGGCAGTGGATTTGCAATAATTTACTTCATCACCTTCTACATGCTCTGCGCCTTCTTGGTACATGCACAAAAATTGAACAGTGTTTGGGTTACTACTGACTGTTTATTTCATAGTGCAGTATTTGCAGTGTTGTATCATACAGTATGCACTTTCTTATACCAGCGTCACTAGAACACTGTAAAATTTAAGATTTTACATTTCATACATTTTTAAGGGCTGTCATTCCTACAGTAGGAAACAATGCATATTTCCCCCTTTTACTGCAGTACTATCCATCAGTCTAGATAATTCTGCTTTGAGTTTTGGCCGTAGAGATGTTTGCCTTCTTTCCAATATAATGGAAGTACAGTCAATGGTACGTGGCTTGTGGTGCTCAATGCGCCAAAAAAAAATGAATTTGAAAAACTCAAAAGCAATTTCTTTTACCAGAGATCATGACCTGATATTAAGTAAGCAGGTCATGATATAATTATATTCAAGAGTATTTTGATTTTAGGGTAAGCCATCCCTTGAATAAGTAATTCAAGGGAATAATTAGAGAACTAAACAAAGTTGTGTTATGTAAATGGCTGTAATTCCATAGTAATCTGTATAATCAAACCTGTTTAGAGAAAGCAGCAACTAAGACAGCATCACAGGTGTTTGTTTCCTATAAAGTACAACAGTCACAACTAATGCCACAACAATGTGTGTCTTGTTTTAATTAAGTTTAACTGATTCAGCATGTAAGACTCATGGAATAGTATTTAACACTAAGAATGTACACTTTTATTTTAAAGTTTAGCTTTATTTAAAGATTGCCGTAATTTAGAATACTGCAGATATTCTGTGTCTAGTGATAATGCTTGATATGTTTTTTTTTAGAAACATGCACATTGCTAAGCAAATGTATGTAAGTCAATTTTCCTGCGCCTCTCCAGATTATCAATTTGTTTGTGGCCGTCATCATGGACAACTTTGACTATCTAACACGTGATTGGTCCATTCTTGGTCCGCACCACCTCGATGAATTCAAGAGAATTTGGTCAGAGTACGACCCCGAGGCTAAGTATGTGCTGTATTATCTACAGAATCAGAAAGTATTGAACATTCATGTTTATTTTTATGTCATTTGTCACTGTCAGTTGAACACTGATAGTAAATGTCTCACATTCGTTCTTGTTTTTTGTCATACAGGGGCAGAATTAAACATCTGGATGTTGTGACGCTTCTTCGTCGGATCCAGCCCCCTCTTGGCTTCGGCAAACTGTGCCCTCACAGAGTTGCTTGCAAGGTCTCTTCTCCTCCCTTATTTTATCATCTGATGTATAAAATACACACAGAAATAGTGATCATGTAACTGACTTGTTCTTCTATGTTAAAGGCCTCTATGTGCTCTCTTCTTTCAGAGGCTGGTAGCCATGAACATGCCTCTGAACAGTGACGGCACAGTCATGTTTAACGCCACTTTGTTTGCACTGGTGCGCACTGCCCTGAAGATCAAAACAGAAGGTAGGAGCCAAATATAAGTCACATAACACTGTTCTGCTCTTGTGATAGGTGGACCAATTCTTTTCACAGTATCAGCTCCCTCTAGCTGAAACCCTTTAAGTCTTGATTCTTTTTAGTCATGTATCATGTATAAGTTTACGTTAATAGAAATAAAGTATTCATTTTAATGCATTGATTCAACATCCCCCTGGTATGTAATGAGGCTATGCAAGCTTGAAATGTCACTGACCAAATCTGTTGTTCTTTGAGGGGCAAGTAGCAGCCATCTTACTTACCTCCACAGCCTTGTGCTGCATTCATGTGGTGTCAGAATAGACGGAAAAAATGAGTTCTTGAACATATTTCATAGCTTTCCGGATCCATTTCCTTTGCGCTTCGTTTTCAACGGGTCATTTCAACTTTCAGAGCAATAGAATACATCTTCTTTGTATCGTCCATGTTGTTTCCACATTACAACTTAAAGCTCATGAATGCACCAAAGTCAGAAAACAAAGGCCATCTGAGGAGCATGTGAATGCAGCATTGGTCTTGGCTGGCAATGGTCTCAAATGGAGTCCAACTCAGTCACTTCTTGTTTGGATAAAATTGGGGATTCATGAGCACTGTGACATTTGACAGGCTGACCCCATACTTACAGAACACTAAAAAGAGTTGTTCAAAAATATTAGATTTTTTCTTTTCGACCATCACTTTTCTGCTCCTAAAAAATACATATAATACTCTGCTGATGCATTCACTGATCATTCTCTGTTACCTGTAATTACGAGTGTGCGTGGATTTAAAGTGGCTGTAAACTGCAGTGCTGGTGTCTCAGGGGCGTTTGTCTCCCTGTGGTGCAGGTAACTTAGAACAGGCAAACGAAGAGCTGCGAGCTGTCATCAAGAAAATCTGGAAGAGGACCAGCATGAAGCTGCTGGATCAAGTGGTGCCCCCTGCTGGTGGTTAGTGGAACCTACCTCTGTCTGTCAATGAAATCACACACACCTCCTGGTCCTTCTGTTATAGTTTGACATTCAAACCAAGCTAAAGCAGCTTGCACAGAATCACACACACACACACACACACACACACACACACACACACACACACACACACCATATGCTGCCCACATGGTGTTTGCATAAAATTACAGGAAGCTTCAAACTGCTCTTTTATAACAATGTCCTTAAGTAAAAACTCGCTCACACATTACTTCTCACACACAAGTGAAGCTGTATTGTGCTGTTTCTGCTCTGCTCATGTTGTCCTGGTTGCCCCCTCAGCAGTGTGTTTCTTATCTATGTGTGTATTTGATCTACACTTCTCTCTCCGGCCCCGGATGCTGATGGAGGCCACTGACTGTCTGCTGGGCTTTAGGCTTGCATGGCCGTATAGACCACTGTGCAAGTGCATGCTCTGTCTTCCTCACTAATCTCTGTCTCTCTTCTTATTTATCTGTCTCCTCTCTCTGTCTGTTCTCAATTTCTCCGACTCACTCAGTTGTCTTAATCTCTGTCCTTTTTCTCACCGCTTGAGCTTCCACAGCTTATTCTTCTCACACTCTTATATCTCTGTATCCAAAACTCTGAGGCACTTCAGAATATTCTGAAGCAGTTCTGTTTTAGGGTGGTGGCATGGAACTAGTGTTGCCTCTCTCTCCGATCTCTGTCCCCAGCGTGCTTGTTCAAAGTGATTCAGACCCCTGCTTCAGAATGATTCTCACACACTCTTAAAATAAATCAAAACAATTCCAATGGGACAAAAAATACATGCAAGAACATGCCCTAAATACAAGACTCACTAGCTAACACACGCCATATGACAAAAAGGCATACATGAGCACAAACAGGTGAATTTACGCAAACATACTGACATGTATGATGCATACTGTAGATCTGCTTGCTTGCATGTGCTAATGTAGTAAATTTAAAGGCATTTTTGGAGATTTTTGACAAGAATGTGATTCATACATTCTCCTGTCTCCCAATAAAATATATTTTAAAAATTGAATTAATTGAAAAAAAAAACACAACATAAAATAGGAATGCACCGATTGTTAAATTCTGGGCTGATACCGGTGTTTTTTTGTTGTTGTTTATTTTGGATTTGTTATTTATTCCCCATTTTTGCCAGGGAAACAAAGAGATCTTCATTATTAAAAGTAGCTGAACTGTTTTATAGTAATTCAGCCCATCATTACACTGTGTTTAAATGAGCACAAATTCAATCATACTAATTTATAAAACAACCTTGAATATAACCTTTCACATAAAAAAATCATTCATTTATTCATTCATTTTTCGTACCAACTGTTAGGGATCATGGGGGGGCTGGAGCCTATCCCAGCTGACATTGGGCGAGAGGCAGGGTACACCCTGGACAGGTCGCCAGACTATCACAGGGCTGACACATAGAGACAGACAACCGTTCATGCTCACATTCACACCTACAGACAATTTAGAGTCACCAGTTAACCTGCATGTCTTTGGACAGTGGCAGGGAACCCGCAGAAAACCCACACTGACATGGGGAGAACATGCAAACGTTGCACAGAAGAGCTCCCCCACCCCAGGGTTTGAAGCCCCCCACCCCAGGCTTGCCATGAAAAAACCCCCCAGCAATATCTCAAGACCACCGTGAGGGAATTTCTTCAAATTTGGCACAAATGACCACTTGGACCCAACGATGAACTGATTAGATGTTAGTGGTCAAAGGTCTCATAGATCACTGTGACATCACAAAACACATTTTTGGCTATAACTCTAAATACTATAAAAAAAATTTAAGCAATCATCTAGTAGGATAAAATGATGAAGTGATAACATTTTATATCCAAAAGGTCAAAGGTCAACTTCACTGTGACATCATAGTGTTCTGGAAAAATACTTTTTCTGGCCATTTTTCAGCGTCATAACTCAGGAACAGAGGGGGAGACGTTTGGTCAGATACTGAATTGGTGACACTAATCTTGGGCGTCCATCTTGAAACTGTGCTGATTGTAGAGATTTTCTGTGCTGCCGGGTTGAAGAGTTGTGTGAAAACATCCACATCATAGAATTTGCAGCTTCTCTGCAGCGACATCTGAAGCACTGTCAACTGTCATGGCTACATATTACTCTGCACAGACAAGGATCTAAATTATAACTGCAACTTGACTGGTTCACGGAGGCATACAATGTAAAGGCAGTAATTCTACTTCTTATATCATAATTCCCTCTCTTATGTCTATTTGATATTGCTTTGAAAACATCATCACATTTTTCCTGTAAACAGCTGTATTTATTCAAGTTTCTTACAAAACAAACTTAGTTTTACAAGATTACATTTGAACACATCGTGATAATGTTATAATTTACTTTCGTACAGTATTAATCTTGACTGAGTAGACCTTGAACACATCACACGGTAACTCAATGCAACCTCTTAAATCTAGTTCCAGCCACCAGCACTTACATTTCTGCTGATTTCAACACGAATTTGTTGTTCACAATGAAGCATTATCAGGGAAACAACAGGGTGTGTCCTCTGATGTGACGATAGTGAGTTTACTGTGTCCTTTTGTCCCGCCGGCATCCCAGGGAAGATCTCTGTTTGTCCCAAACACATTTTAAATTGTCGCGGGATGACAGGACACTGTTAGTCTTGAGCCCTGCTTTTTGCCTTCACAAAATTGATGTGACACAACAGAAAAACATCGGCCGCTGCCATCAGTCAGTGTCATCTCTCTTGCTGATAGTGCTGATGACAGTCAGTAAGGCGAATATCGTCTGATACTGATGTTCGGCCAATGAATCGGTGCATCCCTTAAAAGTGTCTTAAAGCTAAATGAATGGAAGTTGCTAGTTACGCACTGCTAATTGGACAGTAGCAGTATTTTCTACTCATACTGTTTATTTGTAGTCTATCTGACTTTGATTCTGTCCTCTTCATCAGTAGACAAAGTTAAGGAGGAAGAGGCAGAGAAGTTAAAATAGATACTCACAACTGTAATGGGTCATATTGTAAAATTAAATCCATCCAATTTAAAATCAAACATACATATAATGTAGAAGATCTCCTCTTTTATTTGTCACCCAAAGCTGTTCAGATTTATAAACACACAAACCCCAACATGGAGGTTTAGTAGCAAATATTTGATTTTCTGTTCTTTCTGAAACACAGCGAAGGATCTCATGTGGTGCAAATTGAGGTACAGTATATACACCATCAAGATGGATGTATATAATTTGGATAATTTTGGTTGATTGGGGGTTTAAGAGTGCCTCACTTGTCTGCAGTCCTGAGCTGATGGACCGACGATCTTTTAGGAGAATGAACGAGGGAGGAGAAGAGCCTCTCCCTCTCTCTCCCAGGGTGCTGTGTGTAGTGACCTGCTGACACAGGAAGCATTTGTGTGGTCTGTTCACTCAGATGATGAGGTAACCGTGGGGAAGTTCTATGCCACCTTCCTGATACAGGACTACTTTAGGAAATTCAAGAAACGTAAAGAGGAAGGCCTGGTGGGTGCTCACCCGTCGCAGAACAACACGGCCATCGCCCTACAGGTGAGTATCACAGTGTTTGTGTGTGTGTGTTATCTATGAGAGAGAGGAGAGAGGCTGTTTGAAATTGTGTGAAGACATGGATTTATGAGCGAGCATTGCAAATCTGTTGTGTCAAGTCTGTAAAATGTGTCTTTGTACATTTCATTCAAATATCATTGAGTGTGCTAATGTTATGGTTTATGATCCAGCAGGGCGTTCATGATCTTGGTGTACAGTATGAATCTGTTACTGTGTATTTTCTTTAATGTTTTTTAATGTGTAAATGTGTTATTTGTGTCTCTGCGTCTTTAAATATCATAGATGTTGATGTTAAGCGTGTGTCATCGTCTCCAGAAATCATTTCATGTGTTTTCTGTGCATCACGATCCACTCATCGACTCATGAAATTCACATGCAAAGCTTGTCGCCATTTCTGTTACCTTATAATGTATGATATATGGCCACAACATACTCCCATATATCATTGTCAGACAGTAAACATGACCAGTTTTAATTTATGTAAAATGACATTTTTGTGTATATTGTGCTAATTTGGTTAAGTGCACCTACAAAGTGAAGGAAAGGAAGAAAAGTAATTACGCTCTCACTGCAGCACATGTGAGACAAAGCACAGCTGGACGCTGCACGAGACATTCCCGCAGAGTAATCCTCACAGCAGGCTGCATTCAGGAGAGCACATTTGTCTGTCTGTGTGTTCTCATCTCTCACAGTCTGTCAGTACTGTAAATGTCAGGTGTTGCATATTCCAGCACAGGTGTGTGTATGCCCAGTATGTGTGGTGGTTGTGACTGTGTGATGTCAGATTGCCTACTGTGAGCTGTAAGATGAAGGTTACCGCTGGAGCGTTTAGCCCTCTTATTGTCATGGTTACAGGCTGGCCTTCGCACGCTGCATGATATTGGGCCCGAAATTCGCCGAGCGATATCATGTGATCTGCAAGATGACGAGCTAGTAGACTTTATTCCAGAGGAAGACGAGGAAATTTATAGGGTAACTGCTTTGATTTTACATGACAGGAGGAATGTCTGTGGCAAAATTTCAATAATGTGCTTGTAAAGTTACTTAATGGTGTTTTCCATATAAAAAGCTCTTTATAAGAGGAAATATTAATCAGCTAAATATGCAGTAGATGTAATGTCTCTAGTTTATATTGCTACAATATGTAGCTGTTTGTTCATTTGGTTTATTTTAGCTTCCTTTGTTTTTTCTCCATTTCAGTTCCAACACTACAAACAGTACATTCATTTTTGCTCACATCATGTGTCATGAAACCAGCTTCTGAACCTCTTTTTGCTCATACAATTTCTGAAACAACACGTTGTCACTCCCAGCTCGTCAAATACAGCATACATATAGCTTTGTCAGTGGCTTCACTCTTCAAAATGACTCCTAACGTACCCCTCTAGCGTCAGCGTTGGACTCTCAGGGATGGTGTGTCAGTGTTTGACCCATCCACCACCTACTAAAGGATGCCTTGTGTGTCTGAATCAGACGCTGACAAAGCTGCCGTTTTTGAGGCCCTGGGAATGACAACGAGCTGTCTGAAAACAAAATCAGCCCTAAGACTTAACATCAATTGTACATTGATTCTGCTGCTTTGTAAGACGTAGAAGCTCTGGTGGTTTTACTTTGAGCGTTCCTTTACAGCGTAACGGCGGACTCTTTGGTAACCACCTCATGAATGGAGGTCATCGGCGATCCAACGGCCACCAGACCAACGCCACCCAGCGTCCGCTGCAGGTGCAGCCTCCACCTCACTACGCCCACATGGAGCAGCCGGTGGGGCGCCTGTCTCGAGCCAACGCAATGTCCCACCCCAACCACCATCACCACCACCACCACCATCACCACCGCCACCACAACTCCTACGGCAAGTCTCCCAAGTCCACCAACATCAACCTCAACAACGCCAACGTTTCCAGTCTTCCCAATGGAGGACACCATCGTTACTACGAGCATGCACCTCCCAATGGCTATCCAGGTCTTCGCAGCTCCTACTATGACTACGACAAGCCCCGGACACCCCAGGGTCAAAGGTAACCACGCACTGATCATCAGCCTGTGATCTGCCGCAGAAATATATTAAACATCAGCTGTAGAGTCTGAAATATCTGTGCACCCTGTGTCTCTGAACACATTTTGTTTGGTGGTGTGCTCTTATTCCTGAAATTGCCAGAATGTCAAAATTCAATATATAGAGAAGAGAAACTATTGTGGAAGTTTTAAAATTAATTTTGTTTCTAAGTGATTTCATGCAGCTATCTTATGACAGCACATTACTGAGGAAATTAAAAAAAAAAATAAACAGTTTCTATGCATTGAGAACTCACTGCAGCCAGAAGGACATTATCTGTTGCATGAGTATTTCTTCCCACAGGCAGGACCCAGCTTCTTATCAAACCTTCCCTTTTCACAAACCTTTATTGTACTGTAAACCCTTCACTCCATAATGGATCACGAGCCCACTCTCATACTGACAGTTAATTTCATAAGTGATCAATAGTGCACTTATCTCCTGATTTCCCATGCTCTGTTTAGTCAGCCGCTCCAGTATTGGGCCTGTTTTTCTTTAGTACCCAATAAGTTTGGGGGACAATTCCATTGCTGCCACTTTACGAAAGAGAAATGGCTTTTAGTTTGTTTCTTATCTTAAGAGTAGAAAATGGAATTGTCAACCAACACTGGAGTCGACATCCGCCATCACGCTCTCTCCTCCTCATACATATATATGAGAATGCTGTATATGTTTCATATACTGTATGATATATATATATGTCATGCTTTCTCTGCCCCTTTTTCTCTGTGTTCTCTCCTCCCTTTCTCCTTCCTAACCAAAATGCTTTCTCTCAACCATCCTCTGCTTTCTTGGACAGAAGGCGCTACTATGAGACCTATGTTAGGTATGTTGCTTTTCTAGGTTTGGCTCCAGCAGTATGTCTCCACAGCAAAACAAGGACTTTATTTTTATGTTTATTTGTTTCTTTTTGACTTGGTTTTGGATCAGGGAATGGTTGCATCCTTGCTAAGTCAGTGTTATGTGCTATATGCTGGCCAGTCATTTGTCTGGTTGTTATCTGCCTTTGTTATGATGCACTTGTGCCGATCCTTTAAAGTAGGAATCACATGATGTTAGTGGCCAGCATATCGCTGAGAGCAGCCCTGCTTTATGCATGTGTCAAAGTGACTTGCTTGCTTTGAAGAAGGACCCAGATGCTCGAAAACAAGGACATGTATGAGAATGATTTTTTTTTTAAAAGCACTTTTAGTCACTGTGTTTTATACTCAAATCCTCAAAAGTCCTACTCTTAATTCACTCTAGAGCAGATCTGTGTTTTAATGAAGGAAGTCAAAGTGGTTGGGATGTTTAGATGACTGGAATCTTTTGCCTGTTGTCATGATCTGGCTGTGGTTAATATTTATATGGGTGCTTAGTTGCATCGCTACCCCCTGGAGGCTTGCGTCTGCATGGCAGTGCATGGCCCTATGCCAGTTACTGTGCAGCGGCAGTGTGCACGCTCTGACCCCTGTGCCCTGACCTCTCATCAGGTCCCATGGAGTCGATGGACGCCACCCCACCATCCGTAGAGAGGAGGAGTTTGATGAGGACCGCTTCTCTGGGGAGTATTACAGCGGGGAGGAGTTTTATGAAGACGACAGTATGCTGTCAGGGGACAGGTATTTATCTCTCTGATTTATGTAGCAGACGTACGTACAGTTGTACCCTGCTCAGGATAGGAGACGTATTTAAAGATATATAAATAAAAGTGATCTGAGATCGAGTGTGCAAAACTGTTGCTGTCAAACATGCTCTTTATGTTATACGTTGGCAGGTATCAGAACAGTGACACAGAGTATGAGACTCCCAAAGGTTACCATCACCCTGACAGTTACTATGACGATGATGAGCAGCCTCTCTACCGCGACTCACGGAGGTCACCAAAGAGACGGTTGCTTCCTGCCACGCCTCAAGGTGTGTTACCTTCTTTTATCCTGCAGCATGGTTAACTTACACACGTCTTCATACAATTTGGTGTATGAAGTGGTGGAGTTGAAGTGCTGTAAAGTTTAGTTGATTCAAAACACACATTAAATATGGCCTAATAGCGACAGTTTCAAACACTAGTACACAAATTTCCAGCATTCACAGATAAACACTTGTCTTTTGCCGGACACATTTCCGCCACAAACACAACATGCTAATGTTTTAGCACACGCCTATGGCATTTTACACTGTATAAATTCTCCTAGCAGTTAGCAAACTTTTCCTCTTCTCATATGAATTCAGGAACAACAGCAACATTTAACAAAGGTTACAAATTTCGGCTCCATTACAACATTATAAAGTTCACCAACAAAACAACTGTCATACTTTTCCAAACAAAAAAACCATGCTAAAGTTATTAGCACAAGCCCATGGCCCATGGTATAAATTAGCCTAGTGACTAGTGAGGATTTCTTCTACTCATATGAAGCCAGGTTGAATAACACCCAAGTCATAAAATGCTATTTTGTGGAGGCTTTGTTGTCTTCATAATTTATTGTTTCTTAACTGTGAAATAAAAGTAAATAAAAGCTTGGTTTCCACTGAGGGAAATGGTTTCAGCTTATAAAAATAGACAGTAGGTCTGTGTCGCCACAACATGTAGTTATATTTCTGGGGAGGTGCTATGGCGTTAATTCAACAAAGAAGTATAAATCCCACTTAAGTTACATAATGCAGCTCTAAAGAAGTCATTAAACAGCTTTCGTAGTCATCAGTCACTCCACTAAATGCACATTTAACACTCACTGTATGATTTACCCCCCCCCCCCCCCCCCCCCCCCCACACACACACACACACACACACACACTGGTTTCATATTCCTTGAGTGTTTGCATGCTGTCAAAGCTTCCTGCATGAGGTCACTCACTGGTCCACTCCTCACTCGTTCAGGTCACAGGAGACCATCCTTCAACTTTGAGTGTCTGCGCAGACAAAGTAGCCAGGACGAGCTTCCACATCAGCGTACTGCTCTACCACTGCACCTTATGCAGCACCAGGTAACACAGGCACAAGTCTCACCTGTACTGTTTGCTCACTTACATTGTTTTCATCACTGTGGCACATTTTGGAATTCATTTATTAATTTATTACTTCCCTCAGTCCCTAAATTAAATTATATGAAAGGTGTCTTTCTTTAGATGGCAACTTGACTGTGTGCTACAACTGCCTACTGTGTAGCTGTATATAAAGTGTGTATATCCTGAACCATCAGGTTATGGCTGTAGCAGGCCTGGACTCCAGCAGAGCCCACCGCCTCTCCCCGACCCGCTCCACCCGCTCCTGGGCCACTCCCCCCGCCACACCGGCCAGTAAAGACCAGTCACCATACTACACCCCCCTCATCCGTGTGGACCACCCACACAGGGAAAGTGCTGCTAGCAGCCAAGTGTCTGTGCGCAAGAGCTCCTGGTACACAGACGACCCCGAGTTCTCTCAGAGGACATACTCACCTGTACACCTGCAGGTGCCACCTGAGTACCACAACCAGTACCACCAGAAGAGAGGCAGCGCCACCAGCCTTGTGGAAGCGGTGAGTTTGATGCTTGGACGGGATGTAGGGAGAGGAGAGGTGTGCGTGACTCATAATGTGTGTAATGTGAGGGTTTTGAAAGGGTTTTTCCTGATGTGCGGAGTTTCTACTCAGAACCATTTGCTTCTGAAGAACTCTTTTTGGAAGAAAGGGTTCTTCAAGGGCTGTTGAATGGGTTTTAGAAAATCTTGACCTTGAAATATTTAAAGTTTAGTCATGTCTCAAATGGTATTTTTAAATGTAGGAATCCCTTTAATCAATCCATTCACTTGTGTTCTGCCATAGCCGATATTTTACCATCATTTCATGCCAGACTATACCACATGGTCTGCCGAAATCCTTATTTTTTTAACCATCACTTGGCATTTTGGTTCTAATTTGAAACCAAGTTTCAGTTCCCAACCCCAATGAACCACTGAAATAGTAAAGTCTGTCGTAGCAGGGATTTCACAAAATCTCCATCTTTTACTTTTGGAACCTCATGAAGCCCAAGGCTGCTGGTCGAGTATGAAGACATTCTCAAAAGAACCCGTTTGGTGGGTTTTAGATGAAACCCTTGGACTATTAAAGAGTTCTCCCTAGGAGCACCTGGATGGATTCTTGTTAGCACTGTCAGCAGATAGAAAGGTCCTGGATAGAACCCCTAGAGGGGCTCTGGGTGGACGCATTGCACCATAGAAGGGTTTTCTGCAGAACCTCTCATAGGGGGCTCTGGGTGGAACCTTTCACAGATGGTTTTAGGTAAAACTCTTTATGCTGGGTAGAACCCTCTACCCAACATAGGTAGGTAGAACCCTCTGAAAGGTAGGTAGAACCCTCTTTTTATAAAGGTGTAACCCTTATAAAAGTGTTTACCAGGAACCAAAAAGGGTTTTCCGATGGAGACAAGCAGAAGAGCCCTGTGTTGTTCTAGTAAGCACCTTTATTTGTAAGAGTGCAGGCACATTTGTAGATTTATGCTGCTGTCAAAACATTGTGACAAGCAAGATAAGTAAAACAAGATTGCAGAAACCCACGGTAACATATTTGTCCTGTCGTTCTGTCGAGCAGGTTTTGATATCTGAAGGGCTTGGGAGATACGCCAAGGATCCCAAGTTTGTTGCTGCCACAAAGCATGAGATAGCAGATGCGTGTGAGATGACGATAGATGAGATGGAGAGTGCAGCCAGCCACCTGCTGAACGGAGGGATGGCCCCGAGCGTCAACGGGGTCAACGTGTTCCCCCTTCTGACTCCAAGGGACTATGAACTGCAGGACACGGCAGCCAGCTACAGCGACGAGGAGCCAGAGACAGAGCCGAGAGCTCCTTACGAGGAGGACCTGGCAGATGAGATGATCTGCATCACGACTTTATAGCAGTGGCTGGAGAAATCTGCAGTTTAGAACCTTATCAGACTACAATCAGCGAAAATTTCAAAAAAAGACATGCATCTGTTGGCTCTGACCAAAAGAAGTGCCTTTTACATTGAAGAGAAAAGGCATATAGAAGAGAGACACATTAGTCCCGTTCATTTAATTGTTCTCCACCTGCCAGAAGAGGAGGTCACAGCATAGAGCCAGATACCATCCCTGCTGAGCACAGAGGGACTGACTGCACCCTCCTGTCGAAGGCCTCAAGCTGGAGGTGACGTCCAGGTTCAGCCTGCAGCCAATCAGAGATGAGGATATTGATGCCAGTGAAAGATGGACCAATTGGCAAAGGTGTGAGATACTCTCTAGGGCGGGTCTCTAAAGGTGATGACAATCAGATGTACGATGTCATTACCTCGGTCACTTTATTAAGGTTTGGCATATCATGCAAGTTTTCAATGCAAGCATAGAAAGGCATATCTCCTCCCTGTAGTCATTAGTATGACCTGATCCCTTTGTTGTTAGAGCAGACAGAGCGTTTAAGGATTGCTACAGCTGAGTCAAAAAGTGAAGAGCACCAGTAGAGTCGTACCAGATTATGCAGGAACTAACTGTCCTACTTATAGCATCATTCAACTTGAGATATGTACTTTTGAAGCGACAAAAGCATTTGTGATAAATGCACTAGCAGGCAGGTTATTTTAAAAATTTTAGAATATCCTGATTAATATTTCATAGTTGATATGCTGTAAATTGTATTATATAACAAAAGAAACTTTGTAAAGAGATATTCTATATTTTGTAATTATGTATCATTTAAAAGATCAGCAATATGGACCCTTGTGACTCCTGTTATGCTATAAAAGCAGACTTGCATTATTTTATTAGGTACAAGATTCTGGTATTTATTTGCCTTTTATTTTTTTGCTAATATGCACCCTTTATTTTGCCTACGAAAACAGCATTTTTAAGAGGTTCCGCTTGTGTGACAACACTACTGCACAAGATATGCAAATGGCTTTGATTTCTTAGCTTAGGAGTACACGTGTTACTTCATTAAACCAACACCAGTTGCATAAGGTTAAGCCCCCTTTAACGGAGCATTTTTAGAAGGCAAGCCTCAAGGATCCAGCGCTGAAATTTTATACAGATGTGACGAACACATTTGTTTGCATATTTTGTGCAGGGCATGCACAAGGATTTTAAAATGCATAGTGCATTAACAATGCTGCTTTTTTAGTTGGTTTCAGAGTCAAACCTAGGTTCCGTCAGCCCCTACTGAAATGCCTTTTTGCTGCTGAAAGAACGAAAAACGATAGATGGTAATAACAGGGATAAATTTAATTGTGCTGGGATTTTCCATGACATACTCTTTGTTGATGGTGTAATTCCATTCAAACCTTTGTACTGAATCTTGGCAATCACATCTTAGCCTTCATGTAGTGTGTGAGGCCTCGCAGCCTGTGGTGGCAGGAGACACATGCACACATCCAAAGGTCAGAAACAGTCCAACGTGTGTTGTAGGTGGAGGGACAGAGGGTGTCCTGGTGTCAGGATGCTGGAGAGAGGCTAAGCAATACTAACCCCCCGCCCCTTTCTCTCTCAGCCTGCCTGGTTCCTGCATACAGTATACCTCGTTAGGCAACGGTGACAACATATCATTGTCTCAACTTCTCTGTCTGTCACAGTGTCCCACAGTGGAGTCTTTGAAAGAGATTAGGCCTGGACTTTGTGTTTTTCTCCCCTAATCATGTTTATTAATGAGACTAGGAGGGAAAACTCACCCTGGATGCATAAAAAGGAGCAACTGAAGCCCACAAGTTGGAACACGAGACGACAAAATATCTTTTAGTTTTTCTCATTTATTGATCTGTTACAATGCGGATACTGGACTAAATCAACTGAAGTGGGCTTTTTCAGGCATTACCATGGAGAGTTTGAATTAGCACCAAGGATATTTAGGGTTAATGTGTCGTTCATGAGTGTTTGATTTGTAGGCGAGTGCGTACTGTACTCTAATTCAACCGAATACTGTCATGAAAATGTAGGTTTTCCATTTTGTGTGCACATTGAAAGGGCTCTTTGAATTGTTTGTGAGTAAAAAAAAAATGTGTTCTAGTCCTTTTTGTTGATGACTGTCATATAAAAGGACCAATGCACATAACAGGCACATTGTACTATTCGTAGCAATTACAGTACTGATGAACTGAAGATATGCATTATTTTGTAAACACTTTTAAAAGTTGTGTTAAACTAAAGATGAAAAGAACTTACTTTTACCTCATGTCAGGGATTCCTGAAAAAAGAAAATAAAGATTTGGTTCAGTCTATACCAATGGTATTTAAATATTAGCACATAGCTGTTTGTCTTTGCACAAGTAACTGTATAGTGCTTTTGTTTCTCCTTTTTCTAAACAGATTTGTGTATTAAGGTGAGACAATTTTGTACTTTTTGTGACTGTGTGTATGGTTTAGTGGAATCTATATTTGTCATTTACACCTCACCTTACAATGCTGGGAATGAAAGAGTATTAAAAAAAATATTTTCAAGGTGCACTGTTTCTCTGTTTGCAGGTAGGGAAAAAAATTAAAATGGTAAAGTACCAGTTTACAGAGAAACACATATTGATTTGAACGTTTCTATTAGTTTTCTTCATATTGTTCTGATTATAATTACTATTACAACTATTAATGTTCTGATGAAAGCTGTATTAAAATAGAAGATAATGTAAAATATGTACAAAAGTATGGAAAGACCCATGGTAATGTTCTCTACTTGAAAGTCTTGATATTTGCTCCTTAATGTTTTTATTCGGTAAACATCATTTCTCTTAGTAGCAAATGCTTTACTATAACCTTCTAGGTTTTGTATCAATACATTTTTTTGTATTTTTCATTTTATTTTGGCCTTGACTTTATTTGAATCGATACTGATATTTTATTTTCTATTGATCATCATTGAATAAACTTATGCTGAATTACTGTTCTCATTTATTTGTACTCTGCACTTCTTACAGAACAAACACCAGATACTTTGCAGGACGAGGTAGAAGTGTGCTAGAAGACTGTCTTTATCATCAAAAAACGCAGGTGCTCTTGAAGAAAAGGGTCAGCACATGGGAAGAAAAAATTAACTTCAGGCACTCACGTGGAGCAGGAACAAATGCATTTGAATTAAGTTTATAAGTTTAAATTAAGCCTTTATTAAAAAAAACATGGCTTCTTACATTAAAACATCAGCAGGTTTCAACCCTAAGGTCTTCATCAGGGTGACTTTATTAGTATTCTGAACACTATACACTGTTTTCATCTCCACTGATTCTGATCTCTTCATTCGTAAATCTTCAATTAGTAGCCTGGGCTATTACTTAATTAAATCACTGAACTCAACAGGTTTATATTAAGGACATACGTCTATATGGGACAGGCCTTTAATTCCTTTTGCACAAAACTGTTGCTCAGCAAAGACGTAAATACTATCAAATAAATTGTTTACTTGAACCAGTATGAATATTACTTGAATAAAAATTGGCCTCAAATGACATACCAGTTATGTTATGGCACCCGAGGATAACAGCACCTAGCATACCGATACAACACCACTTTATCCTGTTACAACAATATTCATAACTTGGATTAGTTTTTATGAAAAACACTTTGATCGGTGGACCCGTACAGACTAAAGAAACATAAATAACCTTCCGTGTAACTGAGGAATGGACACATACTCTGACTTTATGACAGCTTCAGAAGAAGGGAGTCACCACTTGTTTTTGTCATGCCAGTAAATCTGAATGACTTACAGTGCTCATGTGCTCCGTAAAATGAACTGAACCAAGCTAACGATGTGTAGCATCTTCATATCGACAAAAGTTAAAACATTTATATTTGTATGCTCCATCTACACAGCTAACTAACATTAGATCAAGTGGGCAGTCAACAATCTGGTTTTATTCATCCAAAGAATTCTATAAAAAATGAACTGCTTGGCAACCAGACCAGGCTTCTAATTGAAACAGGCCTTTATTTGTCAAAATGTGTAGCCACACCATGCGAGTAAAAGAGACTGGGCCTGTAAACGGGACCAGGCTTTTAATTGAAGTCATACAGTAATCACAATTTAAACCACTTTGTTTAAACCAGTTTAAACAAACACTGTAGGCATAGCTTCACAGATGTGTGTGTAGCAGGTGACAAAAATAAAGTGTAAAGTGAATTGCACACATTTCAGGAGATCATCTTTTAATGGCTAGTTGCAGGTCTGAGCACATTTTAAGCAGGAGACACTTTGCTGGTTGCAGTCTCCGCAGTCATCGTCACCTCTGATGCCTCATCGTCCACAGAGGTATCTTTACCACACAGCAGGAAGGGCACTGCATATTTACGAAACTGTAGAAAACAAAACGAGCCAGGGAGAGAAAAGTTCAGCCAACACAAGGCATACTCTGTATTTTTTTAACCTATTAACAAACATTCAGACATCATTCAGCAGCTACCACAATGTGCATTATTGTGCATACAAACACAAATCCAGATCATATAAATAGCAAAACAATGTTATACTTATAATTAACAATGATGTGCCAAAGTCGGGAAAGAGAAACACATTGTTAACTCGGGCATTTAGTATATTAACATTTAATTAATTGCTTGTAACACACTACAATGTAGTTGTGAGTTTATTAATGAAGTTGTAGCACCATTGCAATAATATAAAATATATCCTTATAGAAAAAGTTGTAATTATTGACAAATAATGTACACTAATAAACACTTAAAATGTTCCTTTATCTGCTTACAACTGAAGTGTTATCTATTCCATTTATTTAACGTTGACATATGACTTAAAAATGCTAAATGAGGCTGGTTAAAGTACACTTTTTATAATATAGTAATGTACATATATGAATGTCTTGAAAAATATTAGAAATTCTCTAAAAAAAAAAAAAGGAACTTTATAGTAAGGAAAGACTTTAAATTTTTGATTTGTATACAGTATGTGAAATCTATGAAATGAACCCACTAAAATGATAAAATTTGCCTCAATGATTACATTATTTGCACTGCAAATGTAACATACTGATATGTAGCTTTTTGGTTTTTCTGGTTATGTTGTGTATTTTTGTTTTGAGGTGTATGCCCTGTGATGCAAGACCTTTTTAAAAATGTTCTGATAATACAGTGAAATCAAGTCAAATAAAACAGATGGACAGAAAAAGTTATTAAATTAAAATACAGCTGTCTTTACTCCCACTGCCCTAAAACAAAATATACTGCCCATCACTACCACTAGATGGTGCTGACGTGAAGTATTCAGAGCTGATTCACAGCAAGCTTTTTCCCTTTTTTGTTCATTAGCTCTAAATTTAATTATTTTCTTGATGTGGTGTTACAGTACCTGTTTGTTGAGATAAATGTAGATGAGAGGATTGTACACAGTGCTGCTCTTGGCCAGGTAAACAGGCACCGTGCCCACCAGCGGGTGAATCTCCACATCAGGGTTGGAGACCACCACCATGGCTAGGGTGGCGTAAGGCAACCAGCTGATCAGGAATGTCAGGACCATCAGAACCACCATGAATGCCACCTTCACCTCTCCTTTAGCTACTGCACCACCTTCCAGACAGGCCAGCTTTGACACCTGTAACAGAATGTTGTTTAAAGTAGTTATAACAGTATGACTATCACATGACTGCAGAGTCTCTTAACTGTGGAGGATACTCCTTGACTTAAAGGTCCAGGGTGTAGGGTTTAGGGGAATATATTGGCAGAAATGGAATGATATATAATAAGTGTTTTATTTCATTTCATACACTGAGTTAAGCTTTCAATTTGACCACTGAGACACATTTCTGAAATTCTGCAGGCTCATTACAAGCCAGCCAAGTGTTCTATTGTTATCTGAAGAGCTGAGTATTTCAGACAAATAAAGATTACTACAGTGAGAAAGGGATGAGAGCATTTTAAGATCTTAAATTAGGATCAGTCTGAGACAAGAGGAAGGCCATTTCTCAGGAGCTGAATTTAAGAAGTAGTATGAGAGTCTTTTTGTTGTTGTTGTTTTTTGGTAGTGTTTTTACCAGCATAGAAGGAACACTGAAAGAATCCTAACCTAAAGAAGTTTCAGCAGGTTGCAATCTTTAATCCCAACGCTAGATGTCACTAAATCCCCCTGAATCATACACGCTGTTACTTTAAGTAAAAGTAGCAATACAACAGCATAAAAATGCTTAATTATAAGTAAAATCGTGCATTCAAAATCCTACGTCAGTGAAAGTACAGATTTTAATCACTAAAATGTGCCCATGTAAGTGGTAGAGAATTATGTATGATAAGATTGTTAATACTGAAAAACAGCAAGCAATATTTTACTGTTATAGCAGGTTGAGTTGGAGCAAATTTTGAATATCCAGTTAAGTAGTTACGTCAGTGGTACCCAACCTCGGGTTCTGGCCCCCTCCAAAGGGTCACAAGATAAATCTGGGAGATTGTGAGATGATCAGTGGGAGAGCAAAAAAGAAAAAAAATGAAGTTATCCTACACAAATGTATTGTGGATTTTCTCTGTTCTTTTTTTGTAAAATATTGGGGAATTTTATCTCCTTCTGCCTCAAAACATTATTTAAACTACAATTACTGCCTCATGATTGTCGCCTCCACCAACAGGTATAAGTTCTCTTTAGTACCACTATCGATCAAGCTACTCAATAAATAAGGGATGATATGACAGGTGTGTGTGTGTGTGTGTGTGTGTGTGAGCATTGTGCTACTCTGTACAGTGACTTCTGCTAGGATTTTATGCACTATGTGTATTCTGTGTTTTATGTTTATGTAAAGAGCCAAGCGTGACTGTAATCTGCGTGTTGATGTGAGACGCCGGCACTTTTTTCGTATGCCCAAGATGAATTTCTCTTGAGAGACAATAAAGATCAATCTTATCTTATCTTATGTCAAGTTGCCGTTTGCATCCATGTCTGTCCACTCCAGACTCATTCAGTATGTCTGGTGAAGACAGAGGAGCACAGAGGACTGATAGAGATCTTCTTGTTGGTGCAAAGAAGCTACAAATTCAACCCAACAGCGCAGAAGAACTGTACAGTCATCACAGTTTCAAGGTGGACACCCAAGATTAATGTCACCAAATCCGTCTCTGACCAAATGTCCCCTTCTCTGTTCCTGACTTATGACATTGAATAATGGTTAGACAAAGTGTTTTTGCACAACATTATGATGTCACAGTAAAGCTGACCTTTGACCTTTTGGATATAAACTGTCACCACGTAATCATTGTATCCTATTAGACATGTGTGTAAAATTTTGTCATAATTAGCAAATGAATTCTTGAGATATGGCCAGAAACCTTCGACCACCAAATTCTTATCACTTCATTCTTGAGTCCCAGCAGAGTACAGGGATAATAAAATCATCTGAAAAGGGGGAAAATTAAGAGGGGAAATTAAGTTGTTAACAACTCATCTGAATTAAGGGGCCCCAACACTGTTATCTTGTCAACTGGGAGCCACAGGTAACTGTATTTCATATACTTACATTTACTTATATTTTTACATTAAATCTCATTTTGAAAAGTAACTAACTACAGATTTCAAATAAATCTAATAAGGAAGTACAATATTTCACTTTTTAAGAGTGGAAATACTCATGTAAAGTACCTGAAAATTGTACTTGAGTACATGTATTTACTCTCCACTCCCTGTGATGAAGCCAAATGTCTAAATGCTCACCTGGTGTAATGTCCACATCAGTTTTGTGTAAGATGCCACGATGACAGCAAAGGGAAGTGCGAAACACACTGCAAAGTAAGCCAGGATGTAGGAGACAATTTTAGGGTCTCGGCTGTGCCAGTCTGGTGCACAGGACGTCCCGACGCCTTCCAGCTCATACCTGCCCCAGCCAAACAGGGGAGGCAAGTTCCAGGTGAGGGACCACAGCCAGGATAAGGCAATACCTCCAGCTGCATGCTTATTTTGGAAGGTCATCTGCCCCAACGGCTTACATACAACAAACATCCTCTCCACTGCGATCAGAGCAACTGTGCACAGAGATGTGATGCCTGCAGACAAGTAAGGGACAGTCAGAGGGACACATGGGGGAAGCAGGGCAGGTGTCTTCTAACTGAAACGTGAATATATATTGTTTTATGTTAAATGAAATGTGGCATCCTATTAAATGTTTGTTTAACTAATTTTAATTAATTACAAATTAACTGAAGATGTTTTACATAGGAAGGGATATTCACATTATACTATAATCAATAATATAAGCAATTAAAAAAACTCCTGTTCTCCTCTTTTCACTCACCAAACAAGGACACAGCAAAGCCCTCCATCACGCAGCCTGTTCTTCCCAGGGAGAAGTACCCCTGGGCATTGTTGACCACAGACAGCACCCCTCCAGTCATAGCTGTGCCCAGGTCAGCCACAGCCATGTTCACCAGAGCGTAGTTGAGCGGCTGCCTCAGCTGCTTGTGCATGAGGGACACAATGATCACTGTAGCGTTGAGTATGATGGCAGGACCGGTGAAAAAGGCCATGATGATGGAGAGCACGATGAAGCCGGTGCGTGACAGAGGGGGTTCCCCATGTGGGCCCACGTAGGAGGAGGCATTTGGGAAAAAAGCAGATGGCTGCATGGCATGCAATCCTTTTTTAAAAAAAGTAGTGAGGTAGTTGCTTCTTGTCCTGGAGCTTCTAGATGTTCAATATCTCACCACTCGAGTGTGACAGGTAAGATTAGAAGCCCACAGTCTAAGAATAAATCCTCCAGATCTGGATTTAACAAAGAGTAATTCCTTCAAATGATGATGATCCTTGATCCTTCACCTTTTACTTGATTGTAAAGGCACTCACACAGAATGACTCCACACAGCGCTCCTCACCGGGATCAGCCCGCTAAGCAAGTGCAAAAAAAGGAAACACACAGAGGAGGTGTGTCACAACATGATGTAACTACAGTAAATATTGATGAGGGGTGACGATCTCTGTCTGGATCTCTTGCTCTCCATACACAAACCAGGGGTCAGAGAAAGTTCAATCAGCATCATGTCCAGTCAACTTATTTATAGAGCACATGTAAGTCAGGCTCCGTCATATCTTAACGAGCTCATAGCACCGCATTATCCCACCAGATCACTGCGCTCTGAGAATGCAGGGTTACTTATTGTCTCGACATGGAAAGCGGGAGCCAGAGCCTTCAGCTATCAGGCTCCTCTCCTGTGGAGCCATCTCCCTGTTTCAGTCCGGGAGGCAGACACCATCTCCACATTTAAAAGTAGACTTCAGACTTTCCTTTTTGATAAAGCTTATAGTTAGGGCTGGCTCAGGCTTGTTTTGGACCATCCCCTAGTTAGGCTGATATAGGCCTCCTATGATACAGCAATTCCCTTCTCTTTCTCTACTTTCCTCTTTCTTGCTCTTAGATTCTGAAGTGTTGGTTCTTCTTCATTTGCCAATATTCCCATCCTATCACTGCATGTCATTTACTCGTCTTCTTCTCCGGAGCCTTTGTGCGCCACTTTCTCTCAGGTTTCCTTGAATTGCGGCTATGCCTGGATCATGGGTTGTGGTTGCACTGCTGCTAAGGTCCTGCCTGATGCAGGATTGATTGCACGTCTGTCCGTCCTGGAAGAGGGGTCCCTCCTCAGTTGCTATTAAAGGGGTTTTTGGGGGAGTTTTGCCTTACCCACTGTGAGGGTCTAAGGACAGAGGGATGTTTTTGCCGTAAAACCCTCTGAGGCAAATGATTTGTGATACTGGGCTCTATAAATAAAATTGAAATTAAAATGTAAAAATGTTAACCATTAACCATTAACGTATCTTCACACTATTAAGAAGGTAAGAGAATAGAATACATCTTTATTGTCCACCATGGGTGGAAACTTTTCTTCGGCTCACCACACACAAAAGACAACACTGTAAAAAACAGACAAACAGTCAGTAAGACAAACATATACTGTAAAGTCATTACAAAACACTTAAACACATGAAATCAGCTCATTGTCTGTCTGTGGTTCAAAACTCATCAGTCACGTTGTTGAGTTAAGGATACTGATGGCACTTGGGATGAAGAACTGCAATAGAAGGATGAAATCTGGAACAAGACAAATGTCAGAAAGGATTTTAAAAATCATGAGGATTACTACACTGAACCTTATAAAATGTAAATATATACTCTGCAGAGTTTTTCTAAAAAACAATGCATAGACTCATACAGAAATTATCCCTCTCAGTCATCACCCACTTAAAGTGTGTGGTCATGTATTTATCTGCAGAGACTCTGCCTGTATTTTCTTATTTTTCTTCTTACTTTATGTGCTCAGGACGTTTATGTGTGTGTACCCCCACAGCGCTCAGGTGACGTTGGGGCTTTTTTAAAAGCTAGGTAAGCAGACAGCATCCAAGAGACACAGACATTTAATGTCTTAATCAATTACTAGACAACACTACAATACATGTAAAATCAATACCTCCACTGCATCTCTGGACAGTCTACACTTTGTATTATGTCTGACAGATGACTGTGACAGATGACTGTGTTTTCTCTGGGTCAGCTTAAAAACCTGTTCCTGTAGTGAGATCCCATTTAACCCCACCGGTAATCCCAAAAGTGACTGGTTAAGCTTTTATTTACATGCTATGTAGAGTCTGGACTCAGGATCACTGTGATGTGCTATAAATAGCTCTCTATGTTATCAAACGCTGAGTCAGACTGATGCTAGGGTACACGTATTTAAACTTCATAGACACTTGACTATGTGAAAGGGGTCTGTACATGAGTAAGCCTAATTGACAACATATGGCAGGCTACACTGAGGTGTAATCTGTCCACAGTCACAGTTCACTGGATGAGAATAAGGTGACAGTTGTAGGTGTTCTGACATAAATGAGTTAAGGTTAAGCCCCTGGACTTATCATGACAACAGATGTCCGATGTTTAACCCCGTAAGAGGTTTATGTCCAATCAAGTCAAGACAGAGATTACAACTGCTTGGGTTGAGAGTTCAACAGCAGTCTGGCTCTGTTGTAAAGCTTTACGTCTGGAACACTACGTTTAATTCTGATTCATTTGAAATAAAAGGACACATCCCCTGTACATTTTCATTGTTTTAAGAAGACTGACCTTTATCTGTTTACAGGAAATTACATATTAACCATGACATTTGAGTCGGGCAGTTTGACTGAACAATCCATCCCAAGGTCCACTAACTCACTTTTCCCAGAGGTTTCTTTTTACTGAGTTTTCTGAGCTTTTTGTGGTTCAAAGCACTCCAAAAGCTAAGTGGACCTTGAATTCAAATTGTTTTGTCAAACTCCTCCAAAGTCAAACACAAACATATACCAAGTTAACATGGACAACTCCTCAAAGTTTTATGGAATAAACGTTAACAGAAACTGAGCTTGCATCTCAACAGACTCCTCTCCTTTACAACTGAGCAAACATCACTCCCTGATGAAGTCGTGTGGTACAGTATAGTTAAAAACCCCAGAAAAAAACTTGTAATTTAACCTCAAATTGCAATTGTTTTTCTTTAAATCAACACTTTAAATGTCTTATTAGAATATGCAGACACAAATCCAGCAACATGAAGAGCATCTGAAGGCCCGAGAGGCTTGATACAGAGTTTAATACATCTCTAAACTGTATTTCTGTAGTAAATGTGAGCAGTGAAATCCAAAAAATACAACTCACAACTTAGGCTAATTCATGCAGCAACTCTACCCTCACTGACAATGTGCTTGTTGTTACTTCACTGTGATGCTGCAGAATGATGCACATGCAGAGTTTGACATTAGAAACCTGGTGTCACAGAAAATTTCTCAGTGCTCAGCTTACATGTGAGTATAAGACGTGTACGTTCTAGCAGGATTTATGTCATCACAGCTAACTTGGAAGCCAACCATGAGCCAGTACACAACTTACACAAGAGTGATGTGGAAACCTTAAATCAGGGGTAGGCAGCCTGCGGCTCAGAAGCCACATGCAGCTCTTTAGCCCTCCTCCAGGCTCCCTGTGGCTTTGACAGAAAAGTAGATGGAAATGAATAACAGGTATTTTAAACAATTTAATTTCCATTTATCATTGTTGTAGCCCTAAAGTGATTCTTATATTTACCAGCTGTATAAATGTGCAGCATATACTCTGAATAAAAAAATTGTTTTAACATCTTGTCAACTATGTGCATCATACGTCTACAGCCTGGCGCCTTTTTCCTGAAATATGCTGAACCTCAATAGCGAAAAATGCCTTGTTGATGCCAGTGGTCAGAGGAGAATGGCCAGACTGGTTCAAGATGATAGAAAGGCAACAGTAACTCAACTAATCACTTGTTACAACCAAGGTCTGCAGAAGACCATCTCTGAACCAACAACACAACAAACCTTGAAGCAGATGAGCTACAGCAGCAGAAGACCACACCAGGTGGCACTCCTGTCAGCTAACAACAGGAAACTGAGGCTACACCACAGCCTACCTGAGTATTGTTGCTGACCGTGTCCATCCCTTTATGACCACAGTGTACCCATCCTCTGATGGCTACTTCCAGCAGGATAACGTGCCATGTCATAAAGCTCAAATCGTCTCAAACTGGTTTCTTGAACATGACAATGAGTTCACTGTACTCCAATGGCCTCCACAGTCACCAGATCTCAATCCTATAGAGCACCTTTGGGATGTGGTGGAACGGGAGATTCCCATCACGGATGTGCAGCCAACAAATCTGCAGCAACTGTGTGATGCTATCATGTCAATATGGACCAAAATCTCTGAGGAATGTTTCCAGCACCTTGTTGAATCTATGCCACAAAGAATCAAGGCAGTTCCAAGGCAAAAGAGGGTCCGGCCAAGTACTGTTGTACCTAATAAAGTGGCAGGTGAGTGTATATGTTGCAGATTTTTTAACCTTTTCTGGGCCAAAATTGTTTCTTTTAGAGTATTTGCTTTTCATTGTTACTTTTTTTTCTGGAAAAACAAAAACAAACGAAAAAACAAAACAAAAAATCTGAAACAATTTATTAGTGAAAGCAGAATATTTTACAGGTTTTATAATTATCATTAAGATCATTAACATCGTGCTGGAACTCATTCACTTGACAGTGCAGCAAGATACACCATATCAAACCACTGACCTCTGGTGAATGCATACAGGTCTGCTCATGTTTATTTGACCCACTGACCTGTGTGGGTGGAGGTCATGACATCATTTAAGAAAAACAATCAGATGGAGAAAATGTGGTTTGTATCCTCATGCGTAAAAAGGACACATGTGACCCGGAAGCAGGTAACACATTTCCTCAGTTTTGAACCGGACGAATAAAAGTAAAGGACTTTGTTCAGTCTCGTGACAGAGAGCTGCTTTTGTTTTCCGTCGATAGTTAATTAAAGCGTTGAGGGAGGCGGTGCTGTGAGAGTGGAGACGGGATGATACTGTCCGTCATCCAACATGCAGCCACCTTATCGGCACGTCCCAGACAGTACGCGCTCCTCACAACTTTGATGTACGATGCAATTACTAAACTAATAAAAGCTTCAAGTGGAAACACGGTTCCTGTGGTGGTGGTGGTGGAGGAGGAGGAGGTGGAGGGATGGTGCATCAACCCGCCTGCTGTCTTGACATCATTATCGCTTCCTAATCAGCGTTTAGAGAAGACGGTGGGAACATCTTCCGCTCTTATTTTATACACTGAGCTCTGATGAATGTGGCGCACACACCCGAACTTTATGTCTCAATACAGGAGGAGTTGTTTCTGCACCTGTCACGCGGGAGAGATGCTACACCTGCAATAATCTGCGGGGTCCACGTGGAAAAGTTGAAGGTGAGTGACGTCAAGGGCCAAAGTGATGAATTATTAGAGTTCAGCCAAATATAGACAAAAACACAAAGTTAAGAGGAGATTCTACTCCTAGATTTTCTCCTACACGTGTACTCTCCCCAATAATGGAAAGTAACTAAGTACATTTACTCAACTAGCCCACTGTAATTGAGTATTTCCATTTTATGCTACTTTATACTTTTATTCACTACATTTCAGCAGGAAATAGTGCCTACTTTTAACTTCACTGCATTTATTTAAGAGCTATAGTTATTAATACTTTTCAGATTAGGAGTTTACACACAGATTAAACTACCAAAAAAAAAAAAAAATAGAATTAGCTCCACCATGACCAAGTACAGCATTTAAGTACACAGTAAGCTACATTTTTATACATCAATAACAATAATCACTGACATGAGCCACTCTGCATTAGGCCTATTTTACTTTTTTAATTTCATTTTGTTGCCAATACTTTTGTAGGCTAAGTGAAATTTTGGGTGCAAGACTTTTACTTGTAATGCAGTATTTGTATAGTGTGGTACTTTTACTCAAGTTAATCATTTAAATCAGGGGTGTCAAACATACAGCCTGGGGGCCAGAACCGGCCCACAAGATGACTTTTCACACCTAATATTGATGCACTTGTGAGGGCTGAGAGGTTTCAGGGACAAGTTAAACAGTGAGCAGATACTTAATGTAAAATACAGCCTCAGAGGCTTTTCCACTCTGAGAATACAGCTCTCTGAAATAACAATGAGTAGGCCTACCTGCTATAGTCATATTTAAAGATATTGAACATTGTGCAAAATATTGTCAACCAGCAGCTTAAGTACAAAAAAAGAAATGTATCAGACTTATGTATTATAACAATATTAGTAGAACCCTGCTGCAAAGACACTGACAGAACTTCACCTGCTTCTTCAATAGCTTTCACTTCAGTGGAAAATTATGAAAAAAATGCACATGTGATGAAAATGACTAGTAGACTGCACTGAGTGTGGAAAAACTGAGACATACTGTTGAATCTGAACATTTTTCTAAGGAGTTCACAGGCTGTCCATCATGTGTTTTGTAAATGGATGAACATTTTCAGAATCATTTTCTTTACACTAAAAAAAGGGGAAAAAATGAAGGGGTTGGTATTTATAGATTATTATGCAGTGGTTTCACAGGTCGGACTCACTTGAGATCAGATTGGTCTGTATGTGGCCCCTGAACTAAAATGAGTTTTCACACCCCTGATTTAAATAGCCTACTTATTTCACCACTGTCTCTCTCGTTGTGGTTGTTTTATAGTATTTATAATCTTCACTCAGTGTGCACATATCTTCTCAAACCCAAATGACTCCCATGATAAACCGTTTTTTTTCTTTACTGTGCTGCTGGCAGTGCGGACGCCTTCTCCAGATATCTGCAGTCTCATTATCACCCACAGAGCCATCTTAGGTCAGGAATCTCCCCTCATTCTGTGCTTCTCATTTAGACCTTAATGTGCTTAAGATTCCATTGTGTCATCCATGCACTAGGCTACATGATCACATTTAGAGTAAAAACACACGCTTCCGCAGGTTTTTGTGAGCGCCTCATGGAGCTTGGGGACAATACAGTACATCAAGTACAGTATGATGCAGCGTCAGCGTTAAATGCAACAACTTCTCAACAGCCGACGTGAGCGCGTCGCGGAGGAGAACCAAAGTTCAGTGTTTGATTTTTCAGCATTTTGCAGATGAATTTAATGTTTCAGTTTCTCTGTGGCCGGTAACACCTGTCCATGTTGTTCCTCTCAGCTGAAAAAGAGAGGAACCCCCCTTGTCTCCTCAGCCTCCTCAGGATGCGAGATGTACATGTTGCAAACATGCAGACGACGCGTCTCCAGGAATAAAAAAGGTCCGTGCGTCCTGCAGCAGAGAGCCGACTAAAGAGGGGTTTCCCTCCTCAGAGAAAGGCAGAATGAGCAGCGAGTATGGAGGCTGGAGGGTGATGCTCTAACCCCCCCCCCCCCCTCCCCTTCCTCCTCCTCCACCTCCTCCTCCTTTTCTCTCTCTCTCTCTCTCTCTCTCTCTCTCTCTCTCTCTCTCTCTCTCTCTCTCTCTCTATCAAATACAGTAGGGGACGTGCTGGCAGTGCCGCGGCTGGAGACGGTGCACCGGGGTCCAGCAGTCCTGCACGCTGCTGCTGCTGGGACGGGATTTTTTTACTGTACAGAAGATATTTTATAAGCGGATCTGAAGATGCTGATGAACTGGAGGATCCTGGTCTCGCACACGTGCAGCAGCAGCAGCAGCAGCAGCAGCAGTAGCAGCAGCTTCCTTCTGCTCTGGATCCTCGTCGGCTTGAACGTGGTGGAGGTGGCGGGGTCCCAGCAAGGGATCCCTCTGTCTGTGTGAGTGAGAGGCAGCTCTGCAAGTTTGTTTCACATGGAATTTACTGATGTGTAGATTTCTGACAGGCAGGACATGTAGCAGGAGTAGCATTTTTAAATGGGCATTTTGGGTCAGATGTAACTTAATTTAAGGAGGTTTAAACAGGTTACAGGTTCTGATAGGTTGGGTTTTTTAGGGGTGAAAATCTCCAAATGCATCTGATTTTAGTTTGGCTGTTTGCCTTAAAATGACTGATGTGGAGTTTAATTTAATCAGACCTCTGTCTGGGCCGTATTACAGGTTTAATTCATCACTTACAGGGCAGAGAGTGGTAGTTTTGAGAGAGGGGGAGGAAACAAGTAATTACAGATGTAATTTTAGCAAAAACTGCTGCAACAAAGAGGTTAAGGCTACACCTAACTCTCTTCTTTGTCTAATTTCGTCATATAATTGTATATACAGTCAATAAATTGACAAAATGACAATAATTATTCTATGTGTTCAGAAATAATCAGTGATATTCGGCTCCACTGGTTTGATTTTGCCCAAAATTCAAGACTGACTTTTTTATATCTTTCATTTTTAGAGGCACTTTTATCTCAGTCTTTTTTCCCTGAATGTAAAATAATTCAACTTACTAAAAGCAGGGTTATTTTTGGATTAGCTTTCAAACTTTTCTGATAACTGTATGTTGTTTAATTTCTCAATTCTGCAGGCCTTTACAAGTGTAATCAATTAATATCCAATTCTCCACATATCATGATAATGATAGGCTGATGGTGAATCTCAATTTTCATTATATCTCAGATTGTATCTGCAGATGATTGGGAGAGTATTTCAACTTAAAACCTTTTGCTTGAGGAACTTTTTTTCCCCAGGATGTTTTTTTTTTATATTCGGGCCAGGATTCTTTCCTATTTTTACCAATAATAATTCAAACCCAAGACTATGGAAAATCCAAAATAAAATAAAATGTAAATGCATATTCAAAAAGCCAGTCGCACTCTTTTAAACTCACTGCACAACCCCAAAAAGGCCAGATTGTGCACCTTTAAAAGATAAAATATCTGGAGTATTTTTCTTCAGTGTATTTAAATAGTTGGTTTAGTTTAAGATCGACAATATTACATCAAAAATAAATAAGAGTTTGCAAACCAGTACATTAACTTGAGATGAAATAATTCCATTTTGGGGAATCTTTGAAAAAGTGTTTGGGGAAAAGGTTGTGCTTTAATACCTCTAAACTGTTTTTAAAAAGTCGGCCCTGCAGATGAGGACGGTTCAACCACCACACATAGCTACAAATCCTTTATTTTTTTAAACATACGTAAATAAATTTAGTTTTCCTTCATTTTTGAATCCTTAAAACAGGCCGCATTCTTTAAAGCCGCATCTACATCTCTTACGGTAACTTTCTCCTACATTGTAAGCACAGGACTTTGCTGACACGCGTAGCCAGAGTCATTTACAGTTTAATAGAAGGAGCTCCAATAACTACAGTATAGATCATCAGAATTACAAGCAATCATCTGTCAGGAGAGTGAAGGTCAGGGACACTGGGCCATGACGATAATCTTTCGACTGATGGTGTCCGGGAAAAAAAGCTAAAAGAAAATGACAGCTGAAGAGAGATTGAAGACATTTAAAGGCAGCTGGGGTGAGAAGAGGACAGAGAGTGTTCAGGAGGAAGAAAGTACCATGAGATTTAAAACTACGGCCAAGTGCTGCTCAAACTTTAGACGATAACTTAGATAGGCTGCTACTTATATATAATTAATTCAAACCTTTAGCTTTCTGTGTATTTCTTTTGCACATTTTTATGCACATTCGGCTAAACTGCCTTTTGTCTGTTTGTGTTGTAGCGTAAAGCTCTGGGCTTCAGCATTCGGTGGAGAAATTAAATCCATTTCTGCAAAATATTCCGGATCCCAACTACTGCAAAAGGTATTCGTCTTATTTCCCCGTCTGGTGTGAGCACAAATGCATGTTTTACTCTTGTCTGATGGTCATGTAGTTACACACATTGTGCGATGTAATGCTGTATTCTCTGTGTAATGGATGCAGAGACATTTATGTCTCTCAGCTGAATGCTGATGCGTTATTTTAGAGGAGACTCAGGTGTGTTTGGCAGGGACAGAGCTCTGTGTGTGTGTGTGTGTGTGTGTGTGTGTGTGTGTGTGTGTGTGTGTGTGTGTGTGTGTCTGTGTGTGTGTGTGTGTGTGTGTGTGTTTGTACCTGACACGGCCCATTAACCACGGCTGTGATTCCTCTCTCATCTCATCTCTCCAGTTAACTCTCTGGAGTCAAGAGTTTCAACCTCTGGATATGAATGCGACAAGGAGACAAATTGAATAAGTGTGTGTGTGGTTGGGTTCGATAGTGGGGGGGGGGTGTTGATAAGACAAGTGAAATCAGCAGAGAATTGAGTGATGACCCAGTGCAGTAGATTTAACTTTCTGACCACTTGATGGCAAAGGTGGGCTCTGTTTTCCCACGCAGGCCTCTGGTGAGTCAGGTGGGTGAACAGTGAACTGTTCATCAGAATGCTGATCATGTGATTTAAGTCTCCTTTACTTATATATAGATGCGTTAAAGGTTACTTGTTCACGCATTACATTTATATTTTAGGGCGTTTTAAAAGACATTAGCCTTAAATTTCTCCCCCGTAGGTGTATATTTCAGAGGAGACGCAGGGGATACAGCCCCCTCAAATTTTAAAGCATGTGCATTTGTCTCCCCCAATAAAGACTTTTATTTTGACAAAATTCAGTACATTTGCACCATACATTGATGCAGAAAATGAACAAATCAGTGCATAAAAAAATCACCAGATTGCAGAAATTAAGTGTTTGATTATCAAAATGTGCAAGTGGAGGATCCCAAAACCCCCAGTTTCATTTCTCCCACCCCATGTTGAAAGGAAATCTACGCCCTTGTCAATAAGTCAGGAAATTTTCACTTTACAAAACAGGGGAAAAGACAGAAAATGCGGAGATATGGAGTGGACAAAATATCACGCACAAAAGCAAAAAAAAGTAATGTTATCATATTTAAGAAGCCTTGCATTTAAAAAAGTACATCCACTCTCTGTGACAGTTTTTTATTAAGATCTACTCATTTCAACAGATTATATGATACTTCGACCATGTGAAATATTCAAACTCAGCACACGGTGTTTTTATGGCCGTCTCATTACATCAAAAGTAAATGTTCTGGAAATCTTGTGCATTGTTTCATGCAAACTAAATGCAGCCTGACGTATTATATTACATTAGATCATATTTAAAACTCTGGGATCTGCGCTGGAATTTAAATTAAAGTTCTGTGGGTCTGATAAAAGCTTGGCCACATAACACGGGTTTGTAACAGAGGACACACAAGAAGCTCAGTTGCACCCTGATGAAGGGTTATGTTCCTGCATATCTATCTATCACACCTCAGGCATTTACAGTAGGTTACCGGCACTTTAGGTTATAGCCAGAATAAATAACGGCTTTTTAAGAAGGTTGCAGACTCAATTGTCTCACGTCTCTTTTCTGTCTCGTCAGCAAGTTAAAACTCTTTTTTGCTGGGCAGGTTGCACTAAATGCATGTTGGGTTTAAATCCTGTTTTTTGTAAAATACACTACAATACAGCCAACATGCAATAAATAACACCTTACCTTAAATATCCTGTTTTAACTTTTTTCTGTTTTGGCTGTTCGCTTGTTGTGAGGCTTTGTGGTGTAGTGTTGAATTTATTGCATTGTAGTGAAAGGTGTTTTCAATGCTGTGTCAATTACTCACAGCACTGGTTCTCAACCTGGGGGTCCTAAACTCCCTAAGGGTCACCAAAACTTCATGAGGGATCACAGGCCTTTCTTGATTTAAAGAGGTTTAAGGTAACTGAAAACAGCAGGCCTTTTTCTCAGCATTTCATTTATTTCTGTTAAGTAAACTAAATGAAATTGTTTAGATTATTATTTAAGATCGTAACTTCTCACAAATCCCACAGGATAAGGGCACGATGAAGACCTGAGCACAAGTTATATTCACAGAGCCTCCACTCTCAGTATCGTCCTGCATTAAAAAAGTATGCAGTTAAACCAACTAAAGAGCAAATAGAGCAATGTCGACATGTCAGGGAGAAGAAAACACTGTATTTGTCAAACAAGATGCCTGTTAAGTATGTATGGTTGATTTTAAAAAAACAAAAATACAGAGAATCGTACAAAAATGTCAGGAAAACTTATCTCTGATGCAAAATTCTACAAGAAATAATCTGCTCAAAATTGATCAGAATCACTTGTTTTACACAAACGTCCTGCAGTTACTGGTTAACTGTGAAGTTTATCAGTTGTTCTGTACTGTTATTGTTATGCATTTAATATAGTATAAAATATCCATAAAATATGACTTACGATGACTTCACTCAATGATAGAAGAGGGGTCCCTGAAGATCAAAAAATTTGGAGACACCTTCTAATGATGCATTTAAGTTCAAGAGCACCACAAAATGACAGCAAAATTGAATTAACATCTCTCAGACACCCGAGTTTAATTTTCAGAGGTGTATTTGTTACAGGACTGCACAGTGGTTTCTATTCTCCCTCAGTGAACATGGCTTCCATTTATTTCATATACAGTATAAATCCTGCATTGACTATTTTCAGCTGTGTCACTGTGATCCCTGTGTCTATAAAAACTCTTTACTCTCTTCTTGCAGTTACAACATGAGTCCCCGTCATGTTTGTTAATCCTCAACATTTGACCCATCCTCACTGTTTCAGGAGCTTTGGGCTATCACAGCGCCGCGTCCAGGGACCAACTCCAGTTCTGAGGCCGGTGCTTCAACCAAGGGCAGCAGCAGGACTAAAAATGCTGCGTGTCTTGGAGGGTGGGACGAAAGCGGAGGAACCAGAGGAGGTCCACGCAAATATGGGGAGAGTGTTCAAACTGCGTATAGAAAGCGGCTCCTGGGTCCAAACCTCGGACCTCCTTGCACTGAGGTGACAGCTCCCTGATATATGATAAGATTTTAAGTGTGGTGATAGCTGAAGCTCTGTCCTTCCATTTGTTACCAAATATTCATCTCTGTACACATTTTCTTTTTGCAACATGCCCTGCAGATTTGTTCTCTTTCTTTGTGTGTATGTAAGCATTTTGCTCGTGTTCCTGTTCATGGAGGCATGTCTGGAGAGAGCTGTGCCGAGCCAGTCAGCACAAAGCAGTGAGCTGTGAGGGAGCTGACGGGTCGTTAGGGGCTGGTCATTAAGGCTGATCATTAGATGCTTTTGTGGTGAATTACCCGATTTCACTAAGATTTCTGGAAAGGGGGGAACACCGGGACTGTTCGGGCTCCCGGCCTCACTCCTGCGTTGGTCATTACTCTAATCAATAATCATGATCAGTGCTTTTGATGGATGGGGCTTAACCTCCTCTTGATGACTGGGGGAGTGTGAGGGAGGGGGAGGGGGGGACTGGGGGACTCGGGGTGCTGAGGCGAGGAGGACAGGCGTGAAATGAACTGTTCTGCTCCACTGCGAGCCCACACTCTTCCTTTCAGTAGGTAATTTGTCGCCTCATGTACTGGTGTGTGTGTGTTTTTGTGTCCACACAATGTGTAATATGTTTGAATATGTGCTACGAGCCCGACGCGGCCTGTGTTTATTTTTAGATAAGGTTATTGGAAGTGTGTGTGATGTAGCTGACTGGACAACCTGAGAGGATCAGTTTTTTTGTTTTTATCTGGCATGTTCACGTGTGTGTGTGTGTGTGTGTGTGTGCGCCAGGCAGGTGTGGGATTATGTAATGTTATATTCCTCGGAGCTGTGGCGGGCTTTGTTCTGTATCACTGGAGGTCCTGTGCGTACAGCAGAATCAGCATTATGTGAGGTGTAGTTCATTACCCAGAATCGCCCAAGCTTGACACGTTATTATCTTTCTCCTGTGCTTTGACTCCATTTCAATTACCCTCTTACCATGCATAGCCTTCAGATCCAGCCCCGCCTCCCCAACCCCCCCGGCCACCCAACATGGCCATCTTCAGCCAATCACGGAGGAAGAAGCAGCACGTGCAGCCAATGACTGAGACAGGATAAAGACTATCAATCATTCTGTGTTGCAGGGAGGGTTTTATCAAGCGTTCATCTGAGACTGGCTGCATGCAGCTTGTCAGCCAACATGTGAAGCCTTATAAGCCTTGTTTAACAATTCCCCATCTCTCTGGAGTCAAACAACGGTGCTCTGAAATGTTGCAGAACACACAGAGAAAAGATTATCTTAATGAATTTGTGGACATTTAAGACACTCAAAATAAGTTTATCAACCCTGTGAGTTCAGAAGGTTTGCAGTGTGATTTCCTGCAGCCAGTGTTTTATGATTTACTGCCGACCTCTCTGTCGATGCCACATTTTTGTTTTCTGGTTATTTTCAGAAATATAAAGAACCTGAAAAGTCAGTCAGAGTGGAAGAAATTGACGGTGTGAAACTGGTCAAAAACCTGGCTGTGAAGATGGAGGAAGTGTTTCGGAAAAAAGCAGAGGCCACCAGGGTAGGTAAACAATATTAAACATGTGCAATAAAAAGCATTTAATTTTGTGTCTATAGTTTCTAAGATAAGATATTTGCATCATTACAGCAGCAAACAGGAAAGCGCAAACAAGAAGCATTAGTAAAAACAGTGATATGATAATAAATAGAAGGCAGAATGGCTGAATTCACATTATCCCACGTAGGATGTATAGATACTGCACAGTTTGGGATATACTGATAATGCACACGACTGAAGATTGATAATCATTGATTGATTTCTGGAATATCTGGGCAGCATTTTGTTGAGTTTGCCAAATTTTTCGCAGGCGCTAACTCTTCTTCTAATGGGCAGTTTGGTGGCTATGTGAAAATTATTGTTTTTGTTAACATATCCACATGAAATGGAAGTTTTAATTTTGTGTCCTTGTTCATTGATTATTTACCTTTTGTTATATGCCTGATGTGTAAAAGAAAATCAGTGTCAGAGTATTTTTAAATTAAACTCCATGTTTTTTTCTCTTTCTGTAAAACTAAGTCAATTGGTTTCATCTGTTCGATGACTCATCTTGCACTCAGGGGTGCTTACAAATTTCATCCAATCAAAACCACACTTCACTGTTTGAGTTGTAGCTAACAGCAATATGGAGAGAGACAGCAAGAGACATGTGTTTGGATATCAGTGGGCGAAATCTATGTTTTTATTACTAAAACAACGTGGCAGAGGTCTAATTCATTCATCGCTCCCTTGTCCTCCTTCTGATGGAGTGGCGAGGGAAGTCTATGGAGCCAACAGTGCACTCAGGGCTGGATTTTGCTATAACTTCCATGTTGAACTAAAATGTAAACCCGCCCACTTTTTAGGGGTCCAATCAAATGGGAAGAACTTGATTAAAACCCCTCTTGTAACTGTACACTGCTCAAATATTCTGTTGTATTATTTTTAGATAGAAGATATTATTGATAAATAGGGAGGGTATTAATTTTTTTAAGTCAAGCATGCCCCCCTCCCTAACACAATAGGCCTAATTTTCGTACACTCCCTAAACTGAGCAGATTAGACTGCTGTATAATGTTGAAAGACCAAATCTGTACTTAATGCAAAAGGTTTGTCTGTAATATGGCCCTTCATGTAATATATTACAGTCCAGGCCTAAGCTGCTGTCAGCCCCACAGCAGCAGCCTGACTGCGACCTCAGCGCACAGGAGCTTGTAACCATTTTAATGCTGCACCTCGCAGGGACTGCTGGGAAATGATAAGGGTTATCTCCCCCCGCCTGATCCCATGTGTGCGACAATTCATGACACCTCAGCCTGGAAATTACACCAATAAGGACAGCGCTTAATTTAATAAACGTGGTTTGACTCCCTGAGATGCATCAAGACATTAAAACCTGTTTTTAATTATGTGAAACAGTATACACGAGAAAAATAAATAAATAAAGCACAGGTGTGATAAATTCTAATATAATGACGTCATCACTTTTGCACCAAATTGAAAAGCGAGGCAGTGACCTCAATAAAGCGGCAGAGGTCGGGTGTCTACAGAAGGAAAATTATGCACAGGCCCACCACTGTATTCTCTATTATAAATCACAAAACATTACATTTATTACATGATGTTTTTTTTATTATTGTTATTATTTGCCAAGTGCTGACAACATGAGATCTCGCCATGGGGGTCAATTGAATTTGGCCACCACCGCCTCCGTTGTGTTTATATAGCAGTTATTTTGACACGTGTGACAGATGTTAATTACCTGCTTGGCTCCGAAGGCGAGAGGGACTGTAACGTTTAGGTGGCATTTCCCCCGGAAACACAGAGCCAAGCACATTTTGCAGAAGTGGAGTTAGGCTATTACAGAAGCCATCGCTGCTTTTGGTACACGGCATGAAATCCTGCTCCAACCTGCCTCCATCAATCATCTCACAGCGGCACTCCACAGTAGTGGCCCACATTTTATGCATATTTTTTACCCTTTAAAAAAAATACTATCAGGGTTTGCCAAGGAGGGAGAGAGAGTACTGGCGTCAGATCTTATTATTGAGTTCAACTTAAAGCAAAAGCTGGATATGGATTTCATCCAAAGATTAATCTAAAGCCTGGCAGTGGCCCTCCATCATGTTCCTCCTCAGTGGGATGACGTTTGTTGGGGTTTGAAAATAATAGAGAGGCAGAGCAATGTGCAAACAGCAAGTCTGAGTGTGGACAAACTTCTGGGAATAAATGGGCTCACTAGAAATCTTTATTAAGTTTAAAAAAATATGCATGTTTAATATGGTCATTAACATTTATTTTAAACATGTCACACTACACTTATTGAGTAACCTTTGTCCCTCCTCTCAGCGGCTGGTGGAGGCTGCAGAAGAAGCGCACCATCAGCATGAGGATAATCCCGACCTGCAGGTGAGGTTTGTCCCGGACAAAAGAAAAGGAAAGAAAGAAAGGAAAAGAAAAAGAGGAACATAATTATTAAAAATGTGGTGTGTCATTGTGCAGGATGAATCACTTTTAGTTGGGCTGGGCTGCAAGGTGAGAGAAGGGTAATAGGCCCTAAAAGTCTTTAATTGCGTTGGCATCGTCCTTCACACTGATGTCCTGTCAGCGCTTTGATACATAATGCTTCTTTGATAAGCAATGCCGCACATATTGAAGGCTGCGGCGCCATGCTGTCATAACTCAGAGCAGGACTGAGCTGCTGCAGCGCCTTTAAGTTCAGTACAGTAATACAGAAGTGGAGAGTGTCCTGGTGTTGCATGCAGAATAAAAGGCTGTGCTTGAGGTTATAATGCATGGTTAAATATTTCGATATCAGGAGGTATTGGACTTGGAAAATGGGAGACAGAAGTCGGCCTGCATCGCTTCTAGTTTTAATGCTATTTCACAGGATGTGCTCATGTGCTCAGACTCTTTCCAGGACATTATTTAGCGGCTCTCATTGCGGATTTCCAGGGCGCACTGAGCTTCCTCCGTGTCTGCAGAGGGAATGCAGTATTTCTGTCGTTTATTAGCTCTCTCTCTCTCTCTCTCTCTCTCTCTCTCTCTCCTTCTCTCTCCCTCTCCCTCTTTCTGTCCAGTGGACAAAGATAAATGAAACTCTTTTGCGCGGCGCATTGTTTCACTTTCATGGCTCTAGATTGGAAACCCAGTCGAGCAACAAAACACTGAAATAACGGCAGCACTTTACAGTTAATAGTAGCATTTACATCATAGGAATACATTTGAGTCACCTTGTTCCCTGCCACTTTCTCTGCTGTTCACACAGACAGAAGAACGCAGGTAGCTTTAACACCTTTAAGAGAAAATACCACTGCTATTTTTAAGTAATAATAAAGGAAATATTGTTTTTTTTCCACCATTATCCTTGAAAATATGTCACCAAAACTTTAATGCATCTACAGCATCTGCAGTATGGCTTTGGCCTTCTAAAGATTAGTACAAAAATGCACTTTGATGTAGGATTAATGCTTGTGTCGGACTTGTTTTCATTGCATTTTTTTTAAATGAAATATATTTCTGTAAGAAAACAAAGTGCCCATTTTCTCCACTTCATAGACAGTTTGTTATCTCTTAAACCAGTAATCCTTAAATTAAACAATATGGACTCCACAAATATATAAAAACACATCTGATTAAATTATTTGCATTATTTTTATTTCTGAAATATTTCATTAATGTTTCTGTAAACTTGACATAATTTTATGACAGATGCAGTGGCTTTCATTTTATATTTTGCCACAGACAAACATCTACCTCTTATACATATAAAACCATTGATGTGTTATTAGAAATGATATGGGAAAAATCTTCTATACTTTTAATAAGTTCACCCTATTTGAATAGTTTTATTCGAGCAGTTGACATCCAGGCCTATCACTGACATTTCATCTTAAAGGCCATAAAAAATAATAAGGAAAATTCAATATCCACCTGTGATAATGATGTGATGTCATGATATTACTCCTTGTGGCATCATTTAGCCAGCCTCGCCTCCGCTGACACCGCACATTTTTCACGCACCATTTCACTGACCACAATGAGATAAGCCGGCGGCTCTTATCTCAGCTGCTTCGTGTCAGGACAGTCCGGTGTTTTGCATTGACCTGAGCGTATAGGCGGTGGTTCAAGGGTGTGCGGATCAGGTCGGATGGAGCAACAGAGACTTGGCTCTTAGTTAAAAAAATGTGTTAAGTTTAATGTTGCTTTGGTGAAGTGTTTGCAAACAGTTTTTCCTTTATGAGATCCTAGAAAAAGCCTCTTGTAGATTTTTTAAAATATGGGCCATTTTAAAAATATTAAAACAGTTTTCTTTAAATGTTGTTTGTGTGCTTCAAAACTTAATCTTTCTGCAAATACCTTGTCAAGATAAAGGACTAAATTTCTGCTTTTGTGACTGACTGAGAAACATTTGAAGCACAAGTAAAAAATAAAAATTATAGTGTCATTTAGTAATCCTTTTTTTGCTGTGTATTTCATATTTCTTGTATTAGAAAATACAAATTAATAATTTTATAAAAGGATGTTTGAAAATATTAAAATCCACATAATTTAGTTTTTTATTTGCTGCTGCTACCATGGTCATTTTTCAAACCATAAAAAAACTTGAATTGACCCAGTAACACTGTTACAAAATGAAGCTACAGAGTAATACTCTAATTGATTTGTATGGTGAAAAGCACACTTTATTTTGCTCCTATGCTGAATGTTTTTTATTGATCACATATTACTGTAACCTAACATTTCAATCATGTCCACTTGAACGATGTGATCCGTAACACCAGGGCAAGAAAAGATTAGTTTTGACTCCATGAAGCTGCAGTGAGAGTCAGGGCCTGTTAAACCTTCAGTGTATAGGAGAGTAAAGTTTATCGAGACCCACCATCTCCAGATATTGTTGTGTGGGTACACAGTAAGGCCCAGCAGCCTGTAATGGAGGGCAGATCTCTGCAGTCGGGGCCTACAGCTAACTGCAGTGGTGTAAGAGTCAGTGGGGCGTCTCAGAGAGCTGCAGTGTCCCACGGCCTGCTCTACAGTAATAACCCTGGTGGTTAACGTGCCTCTCTACAGCACTATCAGTTCTGCTGAGCGTGCACGTTTCTCTCCCCTGCTGCTCCCTCTCTGCAGCAACACCCCACCACCACCACCATCTCCTCTACCCCCCCACCCCGCCCTGCCGCAGCTCGTCAGAGAGCTGCTCAGGCGTGGTATGAGCTGTCAGGGGCTGCTTGATGGTGATGCCCGCGCGGCCTCCCCCGAGTGTGATGCTGTAAAGTCCATCACCCCTCCATCTCTCCTCTTTCTCTCCCTCTCTCCCTCGCTCAGTGCAGACAATAAGGACCACAGGCCACAGAGAGGCTGCTCACAGAGTATGAGGTAGTCTTTCTTCTGCAGCGGCAGGCAGTGAAGGACAGGACAGACAAACTGTTGGGTTTCAGCGAAGGGAGGCCAGACCCTTTACTGGCAGTCATGAAGTCCTCTTTGCACGTCCAGGTCCTTCTTAGACCCCAGTGACCAGTGACGATTACAACTGCAGTAGTTAATGCACAATTTGACTCACTGGGAACATTTAAAACTGCAACAACTAAACAGAAATCCACAAAAAAAATGCAAACTTGTTATTATATTTAATGAAAAGACCGGTTTTTAATTTTGAGTAGCTGTAGCTGAGGTGGCACAGCAGACTGATTTATCTCCACTTGCTTCTTGCCACAAAGTGATCTTGAGCAAAACACTGATCCCCAAAATTGCTAAATAGCATAGGTGTCTTTTTTTAAGGAGGGACACAGGGGCCACATTCCCCTCAATATTTCAAACATGTGCATTTGTCCCCCCAGTATAAACATGAAAGTAACAGAGGACTTTTAATTTGAAGAAATTAAAGACTTTAACACATTAAATTGATGCAGGAAATGCATAAATTGGTGCATAAAAATTCACCAGAATGAGAAAAAGTAAGTGTTTGATGCCCAAAGTCTGGTGTTATTGTGACACTTTCACTGTTGCACTACTTCATTCTGTACTTTTTTACTTAGGATTTCTGAAAGACATAACCTGCATAAGGAAAATTTATCTAACCCCTTAAAGGATTGGTTCACATTTTTTCAAGTCTGCCTTTTGTAAAACAATATTTATATTCCTGTATGCATGCAGTTTTTGGTTGCTGTAATTCAGGGGTCTCCAAACTTTTTGCAATAGGAGCTAGATTAGATAGTGTGAAATACGTGGTGGCCAGTTTCGTTTTGCCTCATATGGGTTATTGGGGAAAAAAAAACCACGTGCAAATAAGACAAACGAAACAGTTTCATTATTCAGTGAAAAAGTATTCAACGGCCCTTGCTGTCGACTTCACACTGGTTTGCTGTGGCCATGTAAGCTACCTAACAGGAAATGTCTGCTGCTAGGTAACCGTTTGCTTGCTTGTTTACTGTCTATGAAAACGCCTTAGGTCCGCCTGCATATGATCATCCCGCTATCATGAGGTGAACAGAAAAAGTGAACTTACTTAATTAACCAATATTGTGTGGCGGACAACATTTAGTATATTTTAAAAGACAACCCACAGGCCATTTAAAAACAGTCAGGGGGCCACAATTAGAAAACTCTTTTAAATATCCATATGGGCACTAGTTTTTAGGGCTGTACCTGACTCAGAATTATATCAGTTGAATTGGATTTGGCTGATCAATATGAATATTAAACTATTCCTTCCATTTTTCCAAACAGAGTTTGAGGGTTTGAGCTGGGTTCAGTGTGACAGTGACGTTCACATAATATAGTAAACAAGGCAAGTTAGCCCCATGAGCTAATGTGGGTTAGAACACGGCATCAGACTAAATTGCTGTGAGCTGTAAATTCACTACCTGTAAGCAGAAGGCAGAGGATACCATTATTGTGGAGCCTGACCGGGCAAAGTCTCTACTCCTCTAGGCAGCTGCCTCCGACTCAGTCAAGCCCTTTTACACAGAGATTGCACTATAGGGCCGTAACTAAGTCCCTTTTTATGTCTACTTCACATTTTAACACAGAACCAAACGATGGCGACATCATCGACTGCATGCCGGCATCCCTTAACCAAAAGAGGCACGACATGCGTGACATATTACACAACAGCATCAGCCTCTTGGCAGCACTTTATAAACAATAACAGTGGCATTAACATAGCAATAACAGTCATTTACCTTCTCTGTTATTTGGCTTATTGTTTTCCCAATTTGTGGACATTTGCCACCACTGTTTTTCTTCTTTAAGTTAGCTGCTAACTGCTATTGGCTGCTTTTTAAATCTCCCGGGGTGGGTTGCACACATAACACATCAAAACATCACATCTGTCATGGCCATGATCCCATTCTGCCAGCTGTACTGTTTACACAGACACTGTTTCAGCGCCGTTACTACGTCCCATGGCAGCTTAAAGGCGAGACAACTCTGTCGCTCGTATCTTATGTACAGAATGGCGAGGTGGCATAATGGCGCGATAATCCTGCCTTGAACAGGCAGTGTTAAAGGGGCGTCAGGCTCACCTTGGGTCTTGGTTTGCAGTTGCCTGTACCAGAGAGCAGCTTGAGAGTGAGGAGCACTCACTCTGCAGCTAAATCTGGGGACTGAAACGTCCTTAGAAGTACTGACTGACCAAAAAAAAAAGACTGCTCAACTTGAGGAATCTCAGTTGACCAACTAATGATTTGTGTCTTAGACTTTAAGGTGGCAGCCCCAATATTGTTTTCGGATGAACTTATAAACATTTTAATCAATCCTTTAATATGAACACTGCTCTAATAGTTTTATTACAGCTAACTTTTGCCGTATTCCTTCTTCTCCCCAGTACGAGTACTTCAACGCTGTGCTGATCAACGAAGTGGACGAGGAGGGGAATAACGTAGAGCTGGGAGGAGAGTTCCTCCTGGAGCCCAATGACCATTTCAATAACCTTTCAGTCAACCTGAGCCTCAGCGTGGTGCAGGTGCCCACCAACATGTACAACAAAGGTGAGAGCTCAGCCCGCAGCATGCGCACAGTCCGGATTATGTGAGCATTATTTACTTACTGTGAGCTGATGAACGGGGAGGAGAGGAGGAGGAGGGAGGAAAGTAAGTGGTGAAAGTGAGAAATGGTGAAGCTGTATCAGTGTCACGGGCTGGGTGAAGTGGAGTTGGGGGATCGATAGTGTTCCAGACGTAAAGGAAAAGCAACTGCAGAGCTCTCAGAGAGACTGGGAAGAGCGCAGAGAGGGGGATGGTGGGAAAGATGTTTGTCATACGCTAGCTGCTCAGTCGCTTCTTGTTTTTTAACGGAGTGTCACCTCTCCCTGTGTATCACCAGGGCTGCTTTTGTTTGGCTATAATGGACTCCCCATAACTCTCTGTTCACAGCACAAAGGGAGGCTCATCCAGCAGGAGGAGGGGAGGGGATGATTTAGTCACAGGCATTGTATCTCCTTCAGGGGGGTCAATAAGGGACAAAGGTCAACTGTGCTCTCAGTAATGGTGACCAGGATGATTACTATTATCACCATTTAATTTACTTGTTTCTCTTCTTCTCTCCCCTCTCTGTGTGTTTGCCCACATCCTTCTCAGATCCTGACATAGTGAACGGAGTTTACTGGTCCGAGGCTCTCAATAAAGTATTTGTAGATAATTTTGAAAGAGACCCAACACTTATCTGGCAGTACTTTGGGAGCGCTAAGGGATTCTTCAGGCAGTACCCCGGTGAGTGCTGCCACTCTGTCATCCCATTTCGTTGTCTGTCCCTGTGTGTGTGTGTGAGATTATATGTGTGTGTGTGGGAAAAGAAAGGCTTGTCTCAAGGGAGCCATCAGCCGTCAGGGCAGGAAAAAACCCCAGATCAGAACAAATGATTTAGAATTACTAAAAGGGTAATTTGGTTAATGTTGTAATTTTACAGACCATCAGAGAGGATGCATATATACAGACTGTAATTAATCAGAATTTGCCCATGTGGGTCCAAAGTCGTACTGAGAAACAGTGCATGTCTGCTGGATCCAGCCGAACTTATCAGACCATCACAGTGATGTGAAACTGCAGTGCTGCAGCGAGGCTACAGAGATGAGATACAGCTGATGATAGTCTAATGCAGATATGGACTCTGTTTGTTTAATGTATCATAAAAAGAGATTTCTTTCACCAGTGTTTAACAACATCCTTTTGCTAATATATTCATTATTTAATTTTATTTGAAAATTACACTTCACTGAACTCTTAATGACAGATAGAGCCCTTAATATGTGGCTTATACTGTAGGCAGAGGTGAAAAGCAACTAAGTACATCTACTCATATACTTTACCTAAGTTACATTTTGAGGTACTTGAACTTTACCTCCATTTTATACTGCCTCACGCTTGTACTCCACTGAATTTAAATGGGAAATACTGCTCTTTTTACCTTTCTGATTAAGACTTTACAAAACATATAATGAGTTTATGAAATATGATGCATTTTGTTGGTTAAATCAGCCAACAGAGTAGAAAACAGTGTAAAATAGCACCTTCATCAACTACAACATTAAAGCTTTACTATGCAGAATGTCAGTTACTGTTGTGTTACATGTTGTGAGTGAAAGTGGTGTTTTGCCTCGCTATTCAACGCATTCCCACGCCAACCTCGACACATATTGACGTTTGGTCACAGACTTTCCACGTCCAGATTCGACATGCAAGGTACCCTGGGTGCGTTGGTTGCCGACGTTCTGGGACACTGTGTCAAGTTCTGCCTGTTACATGCATTTTCTTCTTTCAAAATACACTTCTGTTTACACAGGAAATTTACCGTTTACATACAGTCTCTTTCAAAATAAACGCACTACGTCACAAATTGATGTTTTTTCCTTCAACAACAAATGCACATGGTCAGGTTTAGGCAACAAAAGCACATGGTTAGGTTTAAATGGACGCCTATTTTCATTGGTTTCTGACTTTGCAAGTCACTGTCCAAGCACCGGATTTCAGCGACTATTATTATTTTTTGTATGTGTACTTGTTTTTTTGTTTTTTTCCTGCACTGTGTCTCTCAGACACCTGCTGCTAATGTTCTGGCACCTAGACACTACCTTTTTTATATGTGATGACTGTGAGGGGTTACTTTTGTATGAGTTTTCACACTCTTTTTTTTTTAGGAAAATCCTGCATAGTATATTTTTATAGTACTGCCAGTGCCTACATGTTAAAACCTCTCAAGTCTTAAGTATTTCCCTAAAACCTACACGAACAAGAATCAAACATAATGTTTAAAAAAACGAATTAAAAAAAAAAAAAAAGAAAAAACTTTTATCAAGGGTTGTATCATCAATCTGCTTCATCAGGGCTGTGTGGGTTTGGCAGATTTGATTGACAGCTCTGGCAACATGAGCAATCTACCAACTATCATCAGGTTTAGATTCAAGTGTTGCTAAATCCTGCAGCTTGTGACATCACCTGTTTTCATCTGAGACCCGCCCACTTCAAACCAGTGAGAAGATGAGAGATTAAACAAAAAATTCAGAAATTTCTTGAGTGAAAATAATACGATCACATTTCTCATAGTCAAAAGGTGGTTGAAATGTTTTTGCATCTAACTGCATATTAATAATCCAATAATATAACTAGAAGGACACTCGGAGACTGCAGACCTCCACCAAGGCCAAATGCAATCTTTCACAGTTTTAATGGAAGTGAAAAATAATCTGTGTATCCACTGATACAGATCCACTCTACAATCTGATGGGTTCTTCCTTGACCCATACTACACCCTTCCACCAAGATTCATGAAAATCAGGACAGTAGTTTTTCTCTAATCGTGCTGATAAACATACTAACAAACCAAACCAAACTGAAACATAACCTCCTAAGTGAAGGTTATAATAATGATACAGTACTGACTGAGGCCACTCTGTGTGAGTCCTTTTTTACTATTGATACTTTTGGTACTTTTGTACTTTAAAGGGCTTTTACCTATAATGGAGTATTTTTATAGTGTTGTCACTTCTCCTTTAAGTAAAGGATCTGATCATTTCTTTCACCACTGACTAAGGTTCAATACATCTGAAACAAAATCATTGGTCGTCAGTTTGCAAAGCCACAGCCTTTCAAACATAAAGTATTTTTGCCAACCTCTTTGTGATTGTGTTTTGTTTTTGGTGTTTTTTAAAAGCCTAGTCAGCTTCATACATACAACCACACAGCATATACTGTATAACAGCGACAGTTTTGTGTTTATCCACTGTGAAATGTTATTTTCTGTTACCTTCTCTCATACGTTCTCTTGATTTACTCCCTGATCTGTTTCACAGGTGTAAAGTGGCATCCAGATGAACATGGTGTCATTGGCTTTGACTGTAGAAACAGGAAGTGGTAAGCCTCTAACTACCAAACAAAATGCACTCCTCTCATTGCTGCATCATATTGTTGCAAATATTTCGATTTCTTCTATTAGTACTGCAACAAGGTATCCAACTGTTGGAATGTGACGCCATATTTCAGGTACATTCAGGCAGCAACGTCTCCGAAGGACGTTGTTATCTTGGTCGATGTCAGTGGGAGCATGAAAGGACTGAGGCTGACCATCGCCAGGCAGACTGTCTCCTCCATATTAGACACACTTGGAGATGATGACTTTTTCAACATCATTGCAGTAAGTTAAACCAAACTGTCAGCTTTTTTTTCGTTTTTTCGTTTGTGCATAGTGATGTCCTATTTCTCTGTAACCTCAGTCTATTATTTTCTATCTTAACAAATAGTTTTTAACCAAAGACATCCCTGTTACAATATTTCAGATAACTGAAGCTCAGCTCATGGAAAACACTAATCTGTCTCAATGTTGTGTGTCCTCAGTATAATCAGGAGATCCACTACGTAGAGCCTTGTTTGAATGGCACGCTGGTCCGAGCCGACAGAACCAATAAAGACGTGAGTTGAGCTCAAACTGACATGTGATGACTGTAAGTGGATCGTATCGGGTTCAATTTGTGTGATTAATGTTTGAAACCTTTCTTTTCTACTGTTGTCATTATCTGTCAGCATTTCCGTGAACATCTGGACAAGCTGTTTGCCAAAGGGATCGGGCTGCTGGGTGAAGCTCTGGCTGAGGCGTTCACGATCCTGAATGATGTAAGTTCCAGTACAGTAAACCTCTCTGCACGAGCCTGCACTCTATCTGTGACTGTCAGTTTAATAGAGATGCTGTGCAAACACAAATCTTCCCGGTCTATATTCTACTGACATAATGTATAACCATGGGCGGACTATGAGACAGTGGGCACTGGGTATAGATATGCAAAAGGCCCCACCACCTCTGCTACATAAGAGCAAGACACACAGACTGCTTTGTGGTTTTGCCACTTTTTTAATGTTTTTTTAATGGTAAATTTAAGTCTCCTTGTAGTCATTGTGAGTCTCTTTAAGGTAATTTTGCATCTCTTTGTGGTCATATTGTATCACTGAGGTAATTTTATGTTTCTTTGAGTTAATTTTAAGTCTCTTTGTAGTTGTTGTGAGTCTCTTTAAGGTAACTTTGTGTCTCTATGTAGTCATTTTGCATCTCTTTGTAGTTGTATGGTATCACTATGGTAATTTTATGTCTCTTTAAGGTCATTTTAAGTCTCTTTATAGTTGTTTTGTGTCTCTTTGTAGTTGTTGTGAGTCTCTTTAACGTCATTTTGTGTCTCTTTGTAGTCATATTGTATCACTGCGGTAATTTTATGTCTCTGAGGTAATTTTAGGTCTCTTTGTAGTTGTTTTGTGTCTTTTCGTAGTTGTTGTGAGTCCCTTTAAGGTAATTTTGTGTCTCTTAGTAGTCATATTGTATCACTGAGGTCATTTTATGTCTCTTTAAGGTAATTTTGTGTCTCTTTGAGGTAGTTTTAAGTCTCTTTATAGTCGTTTTGTGTCTCTTGGTTGTTGTGAGTCTCTTTAAGGTAATTTTGTGTCTCTTTGTAGTCATTTTGTATCTGTTCAGGGTAATTTTTCATCTCTTTGTTGTGATTTTGTGTCTCTTTGTAATAATTTTTCATCTCTTTGTAGTTATTTTGTGGCCCTGAGGTCATTTTCATGTCTCTTTGAGCTAATTTTATGTCTCTTTGTAATCATTTGTGTCTCTTTGAGGTAATTGTAAGTCTCTGTGTAGTTATTTTGTGTGTCTTTGTAGTTGTTGTGTGTCTCTTTAAGGTAATTTTGTGTCTCTTTGTAATCATTTTGTGTCTCTTTGAGGTAATTATATGTCTCTTTGTAGTCATTGTGTGTATCTTTGTAGTTGTGTGTCTCTTTAAGGTAATTTATTGTCATTTTATAGTCATTTTGTGTCTGTTTGAGGTAATTTTGAGTCTCTTTGCAGTCAGTGTGTGGCTCTGAGGTAATTTCATGTCTCTTTGAGGTAATTTTTTATGTCTCTGTGGTGGTTTTGTGTCTGTAATAATTTTTTTGTGTCTTTTAGGTAATTTTGTGTGTCTTTGTAGTCATTTTGTGTCTCTTAAAGGTAATTTAGCATCTTTTTGTGTCTGTTCTGTGTCTCTTTGAGGATATTTTGTCTCTCTGTAGCCATTTTGTGTCTCTTTTTGGTTGCTTATCCCCTTTTATGGTACTTTTGGGTCTCTTTGCGGTTCCTTTGCATCTTTTTGTGGCCGTTTTGGGTCTCTTCCTGGTCAGTGCCGCTTAGCTTGAGTGACATTTTAGAGTTGAAGACCAGGGGGGGCCCTGGCACTTTGGACACCAATAATCCAGTTATGTGCATAACAAAGGAGATCAACAAAATATTTCTTTACTGTTTACTGATTTTGTGACAATGCTGTTGAGTATTCATGAGTTTTCACAAAATGATTCATTTATTGATTAATGTGACATAAAAATAATGACTTTCTTGGATATCGCATATGCACTTTGCTTTCATTTAACTGAAGGACTCCACTTGACCAGAACATTAGGAAAACTTTCATTTTACAAGCCACATTTGTTTTCAGTGACAGGAAGTGTTGGAGTACAACCCTCGGCATGTTCTCAGCTAATCATAAGAAGCAGCACACTCCAGTCAAATATACTTGAGCGTTTGGGAGGTGTGTCGCCTGTCGAAACGCTCCAGCGGTATCCCTGTTCCGCCCTCCAAACACAGACACATCTATTCTGAATCGTGATTAATGGCTCTAATTAATGTCGATGATTAATAACGTGGCTGATTGGAACACAAAGCAGATAAGGCCAGGAGCCACGCCGCACTCCTTTTATCTCCCTGTTTTCAGGCGAGCTTTGGCTGCGCCGCTGAAGCTGAGGGACTGCAGCTTTTACCTCTGCATTTGTCAGATTAATTAAAGCCCTGCAATGAATATGGTAATCAGGTAGCCAGTAGCCTAATACGGAAATTCACTGCTACACCCACTGCCCAGTGAATGAAGTCAGAATACAGCCTATCACGGACCAAATCTAAAAGAAACTCATTTCACTTGAAGAGCAATGCACCATTTTTATAAGAGCGGTGTGGAGATACAAAAGAGCAAAGTCTCCTCCTCTCACAGGCTGATGATGTGAAAGAATCACAAAACAGCGAGCATATATTAAAATTAAAAAAAAATTGTAACCGACCCCCTTGTTGAATTTTAAAGAAAGAACATTGATTTGCCTCTCAAACAACAAGGGCTTGGGACTGATTAGATTTTATCAGCATTAGTTACTTAATGATCCTCTTATTGATTATGTCTTTTATCATTAACATGTAGATTTACTTATTCTTGCTTACTTACAATACTGAAACAGATGGCTTAATACACTGTACATTCAAACAAACAATAAGTTTAAGGACAGAATAATTGATTAAACTAAACTTAACTAAGATTTAGGATGTTCTAAACATCACCAAAAAACATGCATTTTTGTGTAGGGCATGTGGAGGTGTTGAATGGTGCAAAAGGAAAAGAAACAGATGCAGGGTGGACACCAGAGAGAAAAGGAGGAGGTCAAGCACATATAGCCCAAGAGCCCAGGTGAACCACATGAGCTGTCGATCCGCCAATGTCACCAGGAGGAGAGCCCACAGGCTGTGGTGTAGGCGTCACACACTGGACCGACTTTTTCCACAGGAGCCATTTTGACTTGTGAAAGCCGCAGGTGTAAATAATCAAATTAAGGATGGATGAATTTTATTTAGCTGCTTCAGTTTCGGGGTCCTAATATTGTCCGTGTGCACTGTCATCACTTACTAGGACACTTAAATGAAAGAGAGCCATATTTAAAGATATACTATGCAGAATTTTCCTGAAAAAATAATGTATAGACTCATACAGACATAATCCCTCTCAATCATCACTTATGACCCACTAGAAGAGTGTGGCGGTGTATTTTTTATTTTCTGTGCTCGGGACGTTTCTGGGCGTGTACCCCCACAGCACTCAAGTGAAGCTGGACCTTTACAAAAAGGCAGCAACCACATGCCAGACCATGAGCAGCAGTCATCATAATGGGCGCTAATATAGCAAGGCAAAACACCAAATACCAGTCAAAGTGAACCTGGTGTTGGATTTTACTTTCACTGTCATTAGCAAGAGTAAGCGTCAATCCTGCATAGTATATCCTAGTGGTGTTCAAACTTTTTGAACTCAAGGCACACCAAAGATCAAGCCAAATCTCAAGGCACAGCCTTAGGACAAATAAGACAAAACAAAAAAGGAGAAAAAATAAGACAGGGAGCTTTCATGATACTGTCTACTGACAGTACGTGGTCATCTTAGCTGGTGATTTTTTGTAATTTGCTCCGTACATTAAAGTGATCCATTGTCCTACTCACAGCTTCTCTTTTTATGTTTTCATCCCTCACACCGGCTGCCAATCAGGGCTTTAGATGTGTCACACACTGCGTGAACGGCGACAAATAGGTTCCCCTAGAAGGCTTTTTTTATATTACATTTTAGCTAGAGTTTCCCTCTTTTTTAGGAAATGGGAGCACACAACATACTGATACAGTCAATTAAAAATTCATTCATAGCTTTTTGTATAGGCCCAGTTGAATATTGCAATAATAATAATGTGTGGTTATCAAAAAATACCACGGCACACCTGGATTTGCATCATGGTACACCAGTGTGCTGTGGCACACCATATGAAAACCACTGTTTTAGCCCACCTAATTAATATCATTAATAACATTAACATGTTCTTTTTCTACATTCAAAATTGATTCTGTGAAAAAAAATCTATTTTGAGCAAAACAATTCACATTAAGTTAAAATCTTACTGATGTCTAACTTACTTTAGAGATTATTTCCTGTCATTGACCATGAAAATTATAGATTCTAATCAAACATTTATTAATAGACTTTAGAAATGTATTGTGTCATGCACATACATGTGCCTAACCAATACAAACTTTTAAGACATCAAAAACAAACTATATTGCAGTGGTGAAGCAGTTGTCAGACATGAACATAACTTCCTAACAACAAGAGAGGTGTGAGGGCCTCCTGATGCTCAGCCTGTGAAGTGAGAGTAGCAGCGCTCAGCAGTTTTCATCCCACGATCGTGTCACTACATCCTCCTCTCCGTCTCCAGATTCTCTCTGCTACAGGTCAATAAACCGCTTAATTACTGCGATGCATCTTCAGGCATCAGAATAAAGTGTACCAGGCTCCTCAGGTTTATTTACCAAGACATTATCTGTGTTTTTATTGACTGATGGCTGCACAGCTGCCATATCCGACATCATCATCATCATATACAGTGGAAACAGACGGCTCTGTTCGCTCTACGTTGTATGTCTGAAACTTTAATGTGCTGCTGCCTGTCTTGTCCAGGATACTCCTGTAAAGGAGATGTTTAATCATGATGAGGCGTTTTTCTGGTTAAATAGATTTAAGTAATTAGAAATTAAATAACTACACATAGATTAACTTACTTTTTAATCTATGGTCGTCCTGTGTTTCCTCTCTTTCTGCAGTTTAATCACACAGGACACGGCAGTTTGTGCAGCCAGGCCATAATGCTGGTGACCGACGGGGCGACTGAAATGTATGATGACGTTTTTGAGAAGTACAATTGGCCAGAAAGAAAGGTGAGCCTGTCTCTTTTTCCCCTCTCTCCTCTGTTCCTCACGGTGTTTGATTTTCAATGTTACTCATGTACTTTTTCAGGATTTTCTGTTTGCTCTGCACTTTTTCTCCCAGCAGGGATAAATGTACATTTTAATACTTCATGCCAGCTGGAGCGCCTGTCATGACTTTCTGAGGCATGCTTTCGTTTTTACTTCATTACCACTTATAACTTTGTAATGTACAAACCATGTCAGTGTGATGTTTTTCAATGTGTTGACACATTACAGCGCAGTGTTTCTCCCCAAGTGGAATAAAACATGAGAAATTAACTGCTTTTAGTACAGTACAAGCAGCTCAGTCTCAAAGGCGCTGGTCCTCGTCCCCACACGGCTGTGCTCCCTCTCCACATTTCTTCCTGGACTCAACAATGGCTTTTAAATCTTTTGTTAGCCTCCCTTTGTAAGACCTAAATGCAATTGAAATGAAATGGACTGCTGTGCCACTCACAAAGCAATAAAAACAACAGCTCAGGGGCTTTTGTTCAGTCCTATCAAGCATATGTGTGTTGGCAGTGTTTGGCAGGGTACAGGGCAGTGTTTGGCAGGGTACCCCATCCCCCCCCTCACACAGCCTCAGGGCTGCTATATGGCAGCCATTCAGTGTTTTCTATATGCTTCGTGCTTAGCAAAGCATCTGGAGCCAATGAGCCATGCAGGTTTGGCAAAGTGTCACACAGCGTGCTTTAAAAGGACAGTGGAACATGCCCTCGTGCCAAACCCCCAACAAAAGAAAATTAACTAAATTTAACTGCAGAGTGCAAACTGAAAAAAAAGACAAAGATGGACAGAAAAGGTGAAGAATGAAAAGAAAGAGCCGGAAAATCAGTTTAAGGCTTAGTGTTTCCTTGTGAGGATGTAAAAACATGCAACTCCTTCTTGCTCCAAAGCCTGATAGAATCAGGGCAGGAAGATAAAGTGCTAAGGAGACACTTCACTTTGCATGTTTTTTTTAATCCTTCCATCTTTGAAACTGTCGACATTTATGTGTCCTCTGCACAGGTGCGAATATTCCCGTACCTGATTGGACGAGAGTCTGCGTTTGCTGATAACCTCAAATGGATGGCTTGTGCCAACAAAGGTTTGGGACTTTTTGATAAACACATCTCAAGGCAGCTTCATGTCAGAGTGTCGAGTACGAGCTGATGTGATGATTCTGCAATGATGGTGGAGGATGCGCGGGTATCCGTGCGGTTTGGCCGTGTATGTGTATTTGTGTGCGTGCATGCATGTGTATGTGTGCTGGCTCAGATTCTTTCTGCCAAGAGGCAATGAAGTGGCACTTGGGGGGGTCAGAGGTCAATCCGCTCTAATCCCTCTTCCTGTCAGAGTGTCTCCCCCTTGGCTGCTCGCTGCTGATGGCTCCCACGTGTCAACGCTCTGGATGAGTGCCCTCTGGAAGAGAAAGTCACAGGCAGGAAAACAGATCACAGAGGGACTGTGGGGGAGACAAGCCCCAAACATCCTTCCCTATACAGACCCCCACTGTGGAGTAACCTTACATGTCTAATATGAAGCATTGTCAGCAACAGCAGGAGCTGACACAAGTCAATGGCTCCTGTGTCACTGGGAGCTGAACCACTGGAAACCTGTTTCCATAGTGCTTCAGTACAGTGCAGTTATGTCAGGGACATCAGCAGCAAAAACTACATTTTGTAAAGGGGTGCATTGGTAGAACTTGGACACCAACCCAGTTACCAACCTGGATACGTTACATTTATCCGTTATTATGAGGCAGATACGTTGAAACTGTACGTTTCTTTGTGTTTCAACAATGCTGTGCTTAATGTGTGGTTATGTTGAGGCACAAAACCACTTTGTTATGGTTAGGAAAAGATAATTTTTTAGCTTAACACACATTTAGTGTTTGCCTCTCTACTGGCCAGATGGGCCAATCAGATGGAGGGATGTCCCTGCCCACCCATAACCAGTGGATGAGGGACTTTATGTCCAGCCTTAATTTTAAAGAGATTTGCTGCTCAAATTGTAACTCAGATAAAAAATTCCAAAAGGTGTGGGCCGCCTCTCTGAAATACTTCCAGAGCTTTCAGTTAAACTGAGGATTTTGTGTTTGTGTCTTGTTCTTGTTGCTTTCTGTTAGTGTATACTCTGTTAAGATACTCCATTATTCTGAACCTGCCACTTTCATAGGCATATCTCCTCCTGTCTTTTGACATTAGGCCTGACTTTCAGCTCATCTGTCATTTTTGTACTATTAACGAGATCGAGAACCTTCCTACTGACGATATACCGGCTGATCTTTGGGGTTAGTGGAATGGGCAGGATTGTGATTGGTTTTTATGCTTTGTTTCTCATCATATATATGCGTTGTTAAGTTTGATACCTGTTTTGAATATACATTGTGTAAACATGTAAAAATTGAATACAAATATTTTTGATAAAAACATGTTTAGTGACACTATCCCAGCTGGAAATGCAGCGATGTCCATCTCCCTATGACAAAGTCAGCTCCTATACTATGTAACTCTAGAAACCTTGATATGATAAGAATGAAATGTACAAATGCATCATAAATTTTGTGGTTTGCAGAAAAGTGAAATCTTGAATCGTGAAATTTCTCCTGGCGACTGAGCTGTGGACTTCAGTATTTCTAAAATCCTAGCTGCTGCCCTGTTTGCTGATTGACATACTGGAAGATATGAATGCTGTGCCAGCTCATTTTAGGGTTAATGAGGCTTTTTCCTGTGGAAAAAGACCACTCCACCCAAGCGGTAGTATTGTTGGTCGCAAAAGCAACTGGATCACTTTCTGTTTCCTCAGAACCAAGGAAATAATCACACTAATATCTGAGTTTTAATCATAAATAACAGCACACACAGTAATAAACAAAAGTAGTAGTAAGGTGAATGGCAAAAACAGGAGAGGAAAAACACTGTTGTCTTCTGATCAACCACAACAGACGAAACCGAAACCAAACCTCACGTTGCCGACTCGTTATAACACGACAGCTGTGATGATGTCACTTCGGTGAGACAAAGTAAATTACCTTGTAATGCAATAGACAGGCAAACTTATTACACAATGTTGTGAGCTTAAACCGACACTGATGCTCTTTAGTAACTGGGGGTAGCTGCTGATAGCTATCAGATTGGCGCACTTCCTTTGTGTCATAAAAAAAGCCTTCAGTTTCCCAGGAGATCGTACCCGCCGGCAGACTGCATGGCAAAGTGAAAGAGAGGCTTATAGGGAGCTGATATAAATGCAAATGGTGTCGTTATTCTGTTGTCATTACATCGTGCAATCAACATTTACCTCATGAAGATAAGTTAAAGCAAAATACTTGTGTCTTTCCACTTTAATATGTTTGTGTTTAATTGCAGGATACTTCAGTCAGATCTCCACCTTAGCAGATGTTCAGGAGAACGTGATGAGGTATCTTCACGTCATGAGCCGCCCGAAGGTCATCGACCACGAGCACGACACAGTGTGGACGGAAGCTTACGTGGACAGTGCTGTGAGTGTGTTACGGTGCTTTACTTCTTAAGGTGAAGCAGAATCATGACCTGCTGTGATTGTACGTGCTTTGATTCCACATTTTGAGGCAGTAGTTTGTGTTAGATTGTGTTACTGTGCACCGTACAGTAAGTGTGCACATGTGTGGGTCTGCTTTCTCATCATTACTCTTCATGCTGCTGGAATGATTAATCATTATGAGCTTCATTAATCTGCATGGATCCCCCACCCCCCACCCCCTGTCGTACATCTGTGTCCACAAAGTCAGTGCACAATGTGAAGGCTTTAATTCACTGGACGATTCAATCTTTATGTGTCTCTTCTTTCATTGCAGCTATCCCAGGCTCATAAGGTAAATATCCACATGTGATCTGGTCTGTACGTGCTCTCAGGTAGAATCATGTTCATATAAAAACATTTTAGTTATTGTCTTGTCATAAAAGCATCAACCAGATGGGAGGTAGTTCTGAACTAGCATCAGAGAGGGGATCATGGGCAGGGAATAAAAGGTTTCCACTGGGATGCAGCAAATTTGAGTCATTTTGTATAAACGACCTGAGGCAAAGCAAGTTTATTTATATAGCACATTTCTGCAACAGGGCAATTCAAAGTGCTTTACAGAGAGCAAAAGAAACACAAAAGACATTTAAACACAATTAAAAACAGTCATTAAAGAGCCAAGAGAGAAGAAAATAAAAGACAACCGAAAATAAAACAAGACAAGTATAAAATACAAGAATAAAAGTTACAGCACAGTCGATGTAAGAAATTAATATTTAATAAAGGCAGTGACACAGAAAAAATTGTCAGCATTGATATTATAGTTTTAGTGGACCTGCATGAAAACTGAACGCTGCCTCTGTATGTTTAGTCTTGACTCTGGGGACACAAAGCAAACCTGTCCCACAAGACCAGAGAGGTCAAGATGCTCCATTAGAAATGTCATTTAGCTCTAAAACATTCAGTGCTTTGCAAACCAACAGTAGATTTTTGTGATCAATTCTCTGACAGACAGGAAGCCAGTGTAAGGACCTCACAACTGGAGTGATGTGATCCACTTTATTTAGTCTGAGTGAAGATTCGAGCAGCAGCGTTCTGAATCATCTGCAGCTGTCCAATCGATTTTTTTCAGGGAGACCTGTGTAAACACTGTAAGAGTAGTGGAGTCTACTGAAGATGAATGCATGGACAAGTTTTTCCAAATCCTGCTGAGACACAAGTCATTTTATCCTTGATATATTCTTAAAGGTGCACCATGAAGGATTGTTGGTTACTGTTTGTAACACACTCTCAAGCGAAAATGAAAGTAAGAGCCAACCCTGTTTATCCTTTCTGTATTTTTTATTTTTATTTTTGGGGGGTGCTCTGTCTCTTTGATGCCTGCTGCTTACAGTCAGGCACCTGGTGGCTACTTTTCTTTTATTTTTATTTTTTATAAAACCCAGGCTTCACCTGAGCGCTGTGTGGACACATGCCCATAAACGTCCTGAACACAGAAAATAAGGAGAAAATAAGACAATACAGGAAGAGGTCAGAGTCACACTGACACTGGGTCATAAGTAATAAGGAAGGGAGGAGGGATAAGTCAGAGGGATTACTTCTGTTTGGGTCTATACATTGTTTCTTAGGTAAATCCTGCACAGTTTATCTTTAAGGTGATAGTAGGCTGACTTTGTAATTGTCTTAATGTGGCTGTTGAAATTCAGATCTGAGTCCATGACTACACCAAGATCTCTGGCTTTGTCTTAGGTTTTGAACGTTGCCAGTTGAAATTGAGCACTGACTTTTCATTGTTCCTCCTTGACTCCAAAAACAGTTGCCTGAATTTTTTCTTTGTTTAATTGAAGAAAATTCTGGCACATCCAATCATTTATTTGTTCAATGCACATTGAGAGAGTATAAAAACTGATTATTGTCCCTATTTTTCAACATTATGCTTTAATATTTCCCAGGAAGTCTAAGTGAGGAGAGGCTCTCTCCTCTGAGGGACAGGAGCAATAGAAGAGCATTTATTGTACTTCTCTCCAGTATGGAGACAATGAGCATGCACACACTGAAACACACACACACACACACACACACACACACACAAGGGTTAGGAGATTGTCCTCTGGAGTGTGTGCTCTTGTATCTCAGCCTCAGACACACCATTCATCATTCTGTGGATCATTGCATTTTATCTCCTAAAGCCCATAATAAAACTGACATTGGAGGGGAGACCAAGACACGGAAATGGAGAGAGAGAGAGAGAACGGAGAGGGAGGAGGGAGAGGGGGAAGGGGGGGGTAGGTGTCCGTGGCTTTACCTGTGTGTGTGTGTGTGTGTGTGTGTGTGTGTGTGTGTGTGTGTAGACTGAAGCAGTCCAGTTTCAACTTCCATTGTGTGTTGTGATGAATTTAAGGACCCGCCATTCTTCATTTTGTCAAGCGAGATAGTACACACTGCAGTTCACAGCTCGTTTGCTTCATATGCATGCACATACACAAATGAACATCAAAACACACACACACACACACACACACACACAGCAACATAGGCACCCTCAGCTGTGTTGACTCACGAGGTGAGGGAATAACAGACCTACTTTAACTGGGCTCATGTGCTTAATTATGTCAGCCTTCATCCTACTGAACCGACCTCGTCTTCTCCTCCGAGCCTCACGTGAGACTCACATGGTCCAGGTTTGATGACAGAAGGGCTGCGACCAGGATGATTCTGCAGGAAATGATTTGGATGCTGTTTTTAATTAATTCTGTGTCTGATCTAGCGAGACCTTCTTTTGTCTTCTCCGCAACTTAATGTTGTGGCCACCTTTGGCTCGGTTATTGTCAATCCTGAAGATGTTCTTCCCCGCTGAATAACTCACGCTCCTCTCTTTCCTATCTGGGAATTTTAATTGAATTTCATGTCATTTAAGCTTCCTTTGCACTGGTAATTTGTTACTGTACTGGGGGAAAAAAAAACGTTTTTTCAACCGTTAACATTGCAGCATTTCCATGGCAGCCGTTCTACTTCTTTAAAATTTTACATGGTAATTATGATTCTGCCGAATAGTGAAGTTTTGTGTAGGAATAAAATTATTGTATTATTCTGCAGCAGTTGCAGTAGTAGTAGAAGGACACACATTTTTGGAGCCTCAGTTTGTCAGCTCAGGTTGAAAACATAAGCAGTGTAATATACAGTATGTGCAACTGCGCTACTTATTGTTCAGACTGTGTGAGATGCACCGATTAAGAAATGCTGAGTAAACTTTCAGGCTCTGCAGGAATAATAACACAGTTTAAATGTGTTTCTTTCTCTGAGCAGTTTTTGCTTTTGCCTGATGCTTACACACCTGATCAGAGAACTTGCTGACAGTCCTCTCAGTGGGATAAAATAGCAGCATTCAACAGTTATAAATTACTTCTTTTTTTTTTTTTTCAGTTGAATGAAAAAGCAGGCCCAAGTCTGATGACTACAGTCGCCATGCCTGTCTTCAGCACAAAGAATGAAACGGTGAGTGAGTGACAGTCATTGACTCACGTGATGGCGGAAATTAATTTTGTGCATTTACTCAAGCCCTGTGCACTGTCAATTTGTTTCTTCACTACATCTCATGTTTTACATTTCTACATTTATTTAGCAGCTATTCTTTACTGGTTACTTTTCAGATTAAGATTTTACGCAAAAGAAGATCATGATAAGCTTAATAAATTTAAGAATAAATGAAGGGCTCCCAACCTGTTTGGCTTGTGACTCCTTAGAAATAAATCCTGTTTGGACTTCTTGTCATATGTCAGATGTAGATGAGTTGTTTGCAGCTCTACCAAAGTGACATTTGCTCTCCAAACTTCTCGTATACTATGCAGGAATTGTCAGCTGCTGTTTGTTAACAGTATCATCAGTGAAAGTAAAAGTGAAAGCCAACCCCAGATTTGTCCGCTTGGTGTTTTACCTCACTATATTTGCGTTTTTCCGATGCTCTGTCTGTGATTTTAATAGCTTCCTCTTGCATGTGTGCTGGTGATCATTGCCTCCTTATAAGGTACTGACCTCTGTGGTAGGAAACATTGCTGCATGTATTTCTGCAAAGATGTAAATGTGCAAAAATCTTTTCTACCAGTTTGCACTCATTAATGTCTCCAGCAGCTTGCCAAGATTTAGCCAGGCGGAGCAGTGGTTGTTCTGCACAATTAAGTCACAACCTCACCTGCATGCTGTGCCCAGGAACGTCATAAACACAGCAAAATAATAATAAGAAAAATAAATATTGGCAGACATCTTCAGATACTTGTAGTGATTCATAAGATATGATTAAGAGGGATTATTTTTGTATTAGTCTGTGCATTGTTTTTTAAGGAAAATCCTGCATAATATACCTTTAAATAACTGTTTGAGAGAGATACAATTATTTAATATTTCACAAAAGAAATCACAGGAAGGCCTTAGAAGGCCTTTGAAGGGGCCCGTCCCTTACATTTCTTTATGTAACAAGTACTTTATCTTTCAGTAGTTCATGTACATTTTGCTGATAATACTTATGTTCTTTTACCTACGTAGGACTTTGAATTCAGGACTTTTACTTATAATGCAGTATCTTTACTTTGTGGTGTTGGTGTTTTTAATACAGTAGGATCTGAGCACTTCTTCCACCGTTATGCAGTTTCCATCTAAAGTTGTGTATGTGTGTTTTGAATCTCTTCATGCAGAAGAACCAGGGTATTCTGTTGGGGGTCGTAGGAACAGACATCCCTCTGCAGGAGCTGATGAAGCTCATCCCTAAACATATGGTACAATCAGCTGCTCTCTAACTTTGAATAAGTGAATGTATTAATATGCATTTTTTTTTCTAAATTTCGTCCTCATGTGTCTCATCTTGTGTCTCCAGTTAGGAATCCATGGGTACGCATTTGCTATCACAAACAATGGCTACATCCTGACACACCCGGACCTCAGGCCTTTGGTAACTCAGTTTCTTAACATTACTTTTACGCCAGAAGAGTCTGATAGCATTCCCTGACTTTACCCTGTTTTTCCTTTTTTTGTTTTGTCCATGCAATTGTGTACATAACGGAAATGATGAACTGAAAGCCTCTGTTAATGAGGGCACACAGAGACAAATGTGATATCCTGTTAGGAGGCTAAATGGGCTCGTATAGTCTGTAATCCCCACCTTTTCCTTTGATGTATGCATGCAGGGATAAAGGCCACTCATAGGGCTGGCTGGCCTGAGATTTCCCAGAGGTAACTTAACACTCGCTGGCAGAGACCACAGCCACTCGCCCTGGGACCGCTGGTTCCTCAGGAGCTATGGCTGTGCTAGTGGATCTGTGTGTGCCAGTGTTAGTGCTATCCCTCTCTGTGCAACTGTGTGTGTGTGCTGGTCTGTGTTGGTTTTTTGTGAGTGTCTCTTCGTGGCTCAAACTGTGCTGTGGTTGTAGTCATTGACTTGTTGTTTCTTGTGGACCACACGACATACAGTAGCCGAGTTTGACATGTACAGTTTAATGCATCGATGTGGACTTGTTTGAGTGTGGGTTTCCTATCAATCATATTAATCATTTTTAATTTACTTGACAGTGTTAATTTCACAGACGATTTGTTAAATAATTACACAGCGAAACCTCCTTAACAAGGCTTGATAAATAAGAGCATACAGCGAGTTCTCATGCTGACATTGAGACACAAAAGACAGATTACAGTGGAGCTTTTCTGAACAGATAAGTTTCTTTGACATCAAACTCATAAATTTGAAAATTATGTGTCACATGCAGATTTCACATTTGGGTCAGGCTAGAGTAGCAGACATGTTTAAGCTGTGATTTCTCAAAATAAAACTACACAAAATGGAACATTAAATTGTGTATATTGTGTTCCTCTGTGCAGTATCAGGACGGTCAGAAGAGGAGGAAGCCCAACTACAGCAGCGTGGATCTCTCTGAGGTGGAGTGGGAAGACAAAGATGATGCTGTACGTGTTAATCTTCCTAAAAATCCAGTGTTATGGGAAAACAAAGTCATTCTTCAGTGTACAATATAAAACACTATACTTTGGTGTAGCTGCTAGCTTTGTTAGCATGGTGCATTTACAGCTATGGTCAACTGTCATCATGCTAATGTTATTTTTTGTTACCAAAAAACAGCCTTAAAATCATTAAAACAAAACTTTCCAGAAAAACGAATCATCTGACTCCTTAGAAGGTCTTTTAGTACAAACATACGTGGAACAAGACTTTTTTAAGCAATGAAAACATTACAATTAACTTTAATGAACATAGCGACAGGTAGTTAATGGCTATGCCTATCCTGAGGCTGAATCTGTGGTTACACCCAAGCAGCAACCGGGGCTGAAAAATGAAGCCAATGTGGAAGTGCCAAAAACTACGGTTCCTTGAATGGCTATTTGAGGCTGGCTCCAGAGGTCAGTTAATCCCTATAAAACCCCTTAATAAAATGCCCAAACCTCACAGCAGAAATAAACATGTTTATAGCCTGGTACAATAAATGGTTTTGGTCTCTATAGTTAATTTTCCCCTCATGACAGCTGTACAGGGGCTGAAGTTTTATATACCTCACCTGTTTACATTTTATTAAGACTTGAAGTTGCACATAATCAAGGGTGTCTGCTGATAGTGTCCTCGGCGTCTCAGTCAGATCTATCCTTCGCACCTCCACAGCTCCAGCTTTCTGTCCAAATATAGTCACTTTTGGCTGCAAAAACCAAGATAGCGGTGGCTGAAATGCCTAATTTGAGGCTTCAAGATGGGATTCCACGACCAATGGGTGATTTCACGGTGGCTATGTCCATTATTTAATAGTCTATGGTTACACCGTGGTTATGTTAACTTATGAACTTTTTGCTGTAGTGGCTTCTCAACGAACGATACTCACCTTTCTTTCAAAGTAGCCCCGGCCCATAATTATGCATAACTTCAAGCCTTTAACAATGCTAATAAGTGCATTATATAAAAATTCACCCCTCGTACAGTTGTCATGAATGTTGAAATTAGCTGTAGAGACCAAAACCAATTTTTGTTCCGGGCTGTAAACATGTTTATTTCTGCTGTGAAGTTGGACGTTATAACATGGAGGTCTATTGAGATTGACTCACTTTTGGAGCCGGCCTCAAGTGGCTGTTCAAGGAACTGCAGTTCTTGGCACTTCAGCATTAGCTTGCTGCTTGCATACACCATTGTATGAATGCAACTGACACTATGCCTTAATTTCACGATGTCAGTGGATTGCACGTTCATCAGCTTGTTCAGTAAATTATCTATTATTTCAAATTAACCCATTAAATAATCATTGAGGTACATCTCTGTTTTCAGTATTGCAGTAAAATGGCAGCCACGTATAGGCTGCTGTAACCCTGCCTCAACCTCTCTCCTCTATGTGTCTTTGTGTGCTTTATCTTTCAGCTACGCAACGCGATGGTGAACAGGAGGACAGGGACTTTCTCTATGGAGGTGAAGAAGACGGTGGATAGAGGGGTGAGGCTGCAGATAAGATGTTTAGTGTCTCCCTATCAGATGAGGGTCATTCTCTCTGTTGTCTCTCGACTCAGGGAGTAAATTTCATCTGCACTTCTTCTTCTGCTCTTTTAGAGGCGTGTCCTGAAGATGCACAATGACTATTACTACACTGACATCAAAGGAACACCATTCAGGTGGAAGAAAGGTTTCATTGCATTCCCTAAACGACTTTCTGTCAGTTTATGTCCCGGTTACACTTAAAGGTTGACTCTCTCCTCTGTTTGTGTCGCCAGTGTCGGAGTGGCTCTCTCCAGAGGTCATGGAAAGTACTTCTTCAGAGGAAATGTATCAGTTGAAACTGGTATGTCACTTCAACTCTGTCATCTACTCTGTTAACAGAAGCCTGTAATACAGTGAGATGCGTGTCACTCTGACTTGCCTTTTTTGGAGGGCTTATTGTATCTGTCTACCCAGGCTGGCATTGCTGAAGCGTTACTGACTTGTGTTTTTCAGGGCTCCGTGATCTGGAACAGCCAGATGTCGCCCTGGCAGATGAATGGTAACACTGGGGTTATGGGAGCGGGCGTTCATGCGTTATGTAGGTTATCCCTCTGTGTTCATCGGGGATGCTGAGGCCTGTGATGTAACAGTTGTGGCTCTGTTTGGACCACAGGACTTACTGCAACACAGAGGAGCAGCATGAGCACCGTCACCTGACGCAGATTCAAGCCATCAAGCTCTTCATGACGGGCCGCAGACAACACCTCAAATGTAAGAGACATCTGAGTCACACAATTTAGACAATATAGAGCCTGTTTTATCTTTGCTCAAGTTCTAATTATTATATGAAGTGTGAATACAATAAACAAAGGAAGTGGTGGTTACTATGAGATGGATGTTTGGGGTCTTTAAACAACACCCTGCAGGTGACAGAGAGCTGATCCAGGAGGTGTTATTTGATGCTGTGGTCACTGCTCCACTGGAGGCCTACTGGACTGGACTGGCCCTCAACAAGTCAGAGTAAGAACATTTTGATACTGCTTCATATTCTCTTTTAAAGTCCACAGTTACAAACGTTAGTAATCCATTAATGAATGGTTTCTGTTAGGGTTTTCCAATTAGCCACCAGTAACTGTTTTTAAGCCATCTGCAGTTTGCAAGTGTTAGACAATAACCAATGATGTCACAGACACACCAGCCAAAGGGAGTTTTTTTACAACCTGGCAACAATAAGTCAAACTTTATTCTCATTAATGGCTTATACATGATCTATATAAAGCATCATTAACCATCAAAAACCCTTTGTATGCCTCTTTAGAAAGTGGCACCCACATTTTTGTCACAGAAACTGTAAAACTATATCTCTTTACTGTATATCATAGGTTCATACTTTATAGTATATTATTTTAGTAATATTTGACCTTATCAGCATGAGTTGACCAAATCAAATACTTATCTTCCAAAGTTACACATTTTTGTGCGACGGCGTATTAAGGTTGCTGTAGGTCAAAAAAAGAAAGAAAATATTATAATATTCTGATTTTAATGCCTCCGAATTTCTAAGATCTAAGTGGTAAAATTATGAGAAGAAACTCACTCATTTACTGCCAGAAAGTCAGGAAATGTACTGTAATACATGACAGCATCTACACAGGGATGACGTTGTGGTGGATGAATGGGTCAATCACAGGACTTTCACACAAGAAAGTGTGGTTTGTGTTCTGTGTGAGTGAACATTGGCTTATTATGTTTAGACTGAGTTGACACATTATTTTCAGATTTCAGGATGTGCTATATAAAGCTGCTGAATGCACACCGTTTTTATGTTTGTATTTTCTTGTAAATTTTCCCCTTAATTCTCAGAGAATATAGCTAGAGTTTTTATCTCCTAAATTTACAACATTAATCTCAGAAATTCTGAGTTGTTTTTTTTTTTTTATCGGAATATTACCTGACTCCCCTGCGCTCTGTATTTTTCTTTTTTTTCTACCATGGCCCTAATATGCCATCATACACTTTGATATGAATTTTGTTCTTAAAAGACTGTAACATCAGAAGATACACACTTTATTTGTTTAAATCAAACTGCTAAAGCCTATAAGCTGCAGCTGAATACGTAAAATGCAGTTTTGCTCGCTGGTATGACCTTAAAAAACAATCACAGCAATCAAAAACAGTTCCAACATGTTTGTTTTCATAGTGTTAATCACAAGATTTAAACATTAGTTTCATTTCTGATCTTTCTGATTTATTTTTTGTTGCTAATTCATTAATAGTTTAGCTTCTAAAATGTAAAAGTTTGAGAAGAACTCTTTTAGAACTGTATTTTTACCATCATCTCCAAAATGAGAGATACATCAGCTGCGTCAAGAACTTTCCTCTGTTCACCATTCGGTTAAATCAGCAGCAGATATGAGTCACACTGCATAAATACATTCATAAATGTCCAACCTCATAAATTTAAAAGAAAAACCTAAATTACCTGTGGTGCTGTATGATTGTATGTAGACATCAGTCAGAGATGTTCAGGGGAAGGACTTAGAAATTTGGTGTGTTTTCACTGCTTTGCATTAAACCAACAGGAACTCAGACAAAGGAGTGGAGATTGCTTTCCTGGGTACACGCACCGGCCTGTCGAGGACTAACCTGTTTGTACCCGCCGATCAGCTCTCCAATCAGTGAGTCCCGCTGCTCAACGTCCCTCTAATCATTACTTACAGCACGAGGCGAGGCCGTGATTGTGCTTGATGAATCTAATCCTCCACTCCTCGCCTCACTTTCATTCCGTGTGCTTCCTCAGAGATTTCCTGACAGCGGAGGACAAGGAGGGTGTGTTTAATGCTGATCACTTCCCTCTGTGGTACAAGAGAGCCGCAGAGCAGGTCCCTGGCACATTTGTCTACTCCATCCCCTTCAGCACAGGTATGCAGATTAGAGATAATAGCTCAAGTGTGCAGTACAAAAAAGTTCCTTGATTCAGCACATAATCTGTCTGTGGCTGTTAAATAATATACATTTTACATCATAGAAGTCCATCTTAATATACTTTCAATTATGGAGTGCAGCATTACCCAAATTACTTTTTGGAAATTCATCTGGTTACTTTAGTCATTGAGCATCTTACCATCTTAATCAGTCTCTCTATGTCCCTCTTTCTGCTATGGATTGTGGTTTTTACTGGTTTCCACTGATAGGATGTGCAGCACAGCTCACCTCCCTCACAGCTTTTATGTAGTTAATGTGGCCCACGTTCTGTCTGCTAGCCCGAATTCAGCCTCGCTCTACAGGACATTTACCACCTCTCCTCTGTTAATGGTGACTGCATCCACTCATAACCTGAAATGTCCCATCACAGCAGCCATTCCAGAATTATTAGACTCATCTGGCTGTAGAAAGAGCTCTGACTGGACATTACTGTAATGTAATGAACTGGTACTGCGGTTTCCTTTAAACCTGCCAGCTGGAACTGCCGAGTGAAGGGCACCATCTAGTGAACAGAAGGTGTAATGTGAACAAGTTTACTCTGTGCTCTTCCTCTCTAGCTTTAGAAAATAAGAGCGTGGTTTTAGCCAGCACAGCGATTCAGCTTCTCGATGACAGAAAGTCTCCAATTGTCGCAGGTAACAACCTCTAAATCACCTTTATACCATTATTATCTCCATGTTAATACTTATTTTTGAATATTGAGCGGTCTGTTATGTGCTCGTGCTCAGCTGTGGGGATCCAGATGAAGCTGGAGTTCTTTCAGAGGAAGTTCTGGACTGCCTGCAGACAGGTGACTAAACAACTACTACTGCAGCATGTTGTACAATAAAATGACTCCCTGATCAGGTGTGAAGCTAAACTACTTGTGTTTTGTTGCTCAGTGTACAGCTCTGGATGGAAAATGTAGCATTAGCTGTGATAACACAGTAAGTACAGTCACAAAACTCTAACTTTTAAAATTGAAAAAAAATTCAGGTTGTTTTTTCAGTATAACCTTTTTATTCTCCTTCTTCTGACAGGACATTAACTGTTATCTCATCGACAACAACGGCTTCATTCTTGTCACAGAGGAGCAATCTCAGGTACTGTGTGCATGTTTACATCTATGAACAACACTTAAACACTCAAGTTGTCCTTAAAGGTCCAGTTTGTTGGATTTAGGGAGATATATTGGCAGAAATGGAATATAATACGTATGTTTCCTTTAGTGTTTAATTACCTTAAAATAAGAGTCATTGCCTTTTTGTTAACCGAGAATAAGCCATTTATATCTACACAGAGAGCGGGGTCATAGCCTACAGAGGTCGCCATGTTGCACCACCATACTTCTACAGTAGCCCAGAAGTGATAAACCAAACACTGGCTCTCGATAGGGCCATTCACGCTTTTCAAACAATCAATCAGTTTTATTTATAAAGCCCGATATCACAAATCACAATTTGCCTCACAGGGCTTTACAGCATACAACATCCCTCTGTCCTTAGGACCCTCGCAGCGGATAAGGAAAAACTCCCCCAAAAAAACCTTTTAATTGGGGGGGGGGGTGAATTGCATTTTCACCGTAGTAAGCAGCCCCTCCATGACAAGAGCATCAGAACAACACTGATTTTTTTTAACGTGAGACTGCTTTATTCAGTTATTTTACCGATTTAAATCACCAGATCCATTTCCATTTCCATCCTGAACATCTGGATGATCACAGAAACAAGATGAGCATACATCAGCAGATGCTGGGCTAGTGGCCCTTCCCTGACAGCTGAGCAGCCTCGTAGAAACATAAATTTGTAACATGAAACTTCTTAATTCAGTGTTTTTACCAGTTCAATCACCAGGGGTCTCATTTAGAATCATTGCGTAGTCACAAAGCGAGGCCTGAAAGAGGCGTACGCCACTTCCCACACAAAAGTTTTGATCTATAAAAACAAACTTTGACCCATGCTTATGAACATTTTGGAGACAGGAAATTGGTGACGCAGATGGGAAGGTGGAAGCCTGATTGTAGATATTGTTAAATATTTTTCGGCGCATGTCTTTTTGGCTTTTGTCTGTACGTACATTTTTAGTGTGGATCCTACGCACTGTTTTATAAATTAGACCCCTGGTCCGTTTGTTTTGGAGAGGAAGAGACCTCTGTGAATAACTCAGCTCCTGATATCGTATATGTGCAATCCTCACAGCTAGATACCACTAAATCCCCCTAAATCTTACACACTGCTCCTTTAAATGTTTTCCCACTAGTCCTGAACATGTGTGTACAGCAGATCTTGAGGACAGTGAAGCTATGTTAAATGTCCATGTAACTGAGAAATGCCACTGTTTTATTTGAGCTGGTGATTGTGTTTCCTGTTTGTTGTGTTTTATTACTGTTTAAACTGTAACTGCTGCTGTCTTGGTCAGGTCTCTATGGGGAAACAGATTTCCATCTCAAGGATCGTTTTAAGTTATATAAAGGTTGAATAAAACAAAATAAAACAAGTAGAATGAAAGATAGAGGAAGGCATTAAAAGTCTATTGCATTTTGGACTTTAGAACATCCCACAGAGATTCAGTGATGTTTAGATCTGATTATATGACACACTGACTCCTATGGGATGCCTTCCTGTGTTATAACAGCAGCTGTGAAATAAATACCAGTTTCTCTGCTGATGCACTTTGTGTGTAAAGTTCTTAAACTAGAATAGTCTTTAAAGGAATACTTCAGCTGCAAAATGATCATTTGTTTATCAGTTAGTCACGCTGTGTTGCCTTGAATTTGTGAGGAAAACTTTTTTTCTCGCCTGCCTCCACACAAAGCCACAAGCATATTGATTTATTGATTGATTGGGGACCACGTTTAACAGCAGCAAAACTTATCAAAACATCAGTTTATAAACACTCACACAACTCGTGCAGTATAATCCAAGTCTCAAACTTACGTCTGAAACTTATCTATGCTCTCTTCAAAGCCAAAGATAATGTCCACACAGTGTACGTACTAAGCTATGTGCCTGTGTGCTTTGACACAACTTCTCTCTCAGACAGGGCTCTTCTTTGGAGAGGTGGAGGGTGCTGTTATGAACAAACTCCTCCAAATGGGTTCCTTCAAAAGGTCTGAGACATGACATAACGTTCCTCTACTTGCAAGCACGTTGTTATAAATGTCACATTTTGATGGTTATTACAACCTCTGCTGCGCTGCTTGTGTTGCAGGATCACGCTGTACGATTACCAGGCCCTTTGCAGAGAGTACAGCGGGAGCAGCGACGATGCACGCACTCTGTCAGATGTAAGACAGAACATCAGCTGCTAGATTTAAAGATAGAGATCTTAGAGGCTCTAATTTTATCCACTGTGGTTCACTACAGTACATCTACATTTATATGACCTGAGGTAAATCTTCAGCACAGACCTCGAAACCTGTCTCAGAGTTTGTGGTCAACACAGTTTGCACTCAGGTGGAACATCAGTGCAGATCGAAGTCTTAAAATAAAGTCTGACATTTAAACAACCTGAAACATTTTTCGTTTCAGATTCTAACATGATGTTCTTTTATCTCTCTTTCAGCCCTTCACTGTTGTTAAATGGCTCCTGACTGAACTTGTCATGTAAGAAAAACACAAACACTTAAAAACTGTACATAACAAGTTACATGATATACTGTACATACGTGGTAATTCTTTAGGGTGTATAGATTAATAGTAGTTTGTGTATGTTTTTGCAAACCACAAATACATTTAGACATTTCAAATTACATAGTATATGAGCCGACTTTTGTCGTCCGGGGGTGGAGGAGATGGTGGATGGTGTGACACCTGGAGGAGACACCCACCAGGCTGCAGACCACTGTCTGAGACAACAAAATGAGGTGTTTTTTAGTGTGTCCTTGCTGTGTTTCCAGGAGCTTTTTTCATCACCAAAGGGGGGTCTTTTCTAGTGATCCATCACTGTTTTTCCACCGGGGATAGTGCCATGAAAGGCGGTTGTTTTTTACCGATACACCACTGCATTTCCAGCCAGGATAGTGCCACTAAAATCTGTTTTTTAAAGCCCAAATGATCTTTTCCTAACCATGACTAAGTGTTACTTTGTGCGTAAGCCTAACCACATATTAAACGAATTATTCTTGAAATGTAAAGTTTCGACGTATCTCCTGCATATTGTAAAATGGTTCACAGACAAGTACAGTGCCAACATTTTATTTGTGGTGATGGGGCTGGTTATAAGGACATTTACATAGTAGTATTACATCCTATTACATCAGCTGTGCACTAATAATACTTCATGACTGTGCATTTCAACCAGTAACATGATTACATTAGTTAATAGTTACTTGATACCTAGTGGTGTGCTTAAACCGTATTAGAGAATTAATTTACACACTTTTAGAAAGACATTAGTCAACTATTAATTAATGTTTATCCTTGTGTTAACTGACATTCATTTGTTTAAATGTGATTTTTGTGTTTTTCTCTCCAGTTTCCTGCTTGAATTTAACCTGTACAGCTGGTGGAACGTGGATTTATCAGTGAAAGGTAACTGTAGCTGATGATAATTACAGGCGTGAATGTGTGAGAGGGTACAGGAAGGAGAACTGGAAACCTTCTCTATGGTTTTGTTTACTTCTGCAGTTCAGTTAAACTAACTTTGTCACACATTCAGCTCAGAGACCTCGGGGTAAAACTACGATGGTGCCGTGTGACACAGAGTACCCTGCCTTCGTCTCTGAGCGCACCATCAAAGAAACAACAGGCAACATCGAGTGTGACGGCTGTGTCAGGTACCGTTTCAGGCCGACTTATAAACACAGTGAATCATCTGATAATCACCGCCTTTGGCACAGTATCTATCAATGTTTAACAGCAGGTGTTCAGTCTGATACTGTTCATATTATAACAGTTTAATTTTAGTCTCTGTCTCTGTTTGGGCTTCAGATCTTTTGTCATACAGCAGATTCCCAGCAGCAACCTCTTCATGGTTGTTGTGGACAATAAGTGTGACTGCAGCAGTTCTTCTCCAGTAACCATGGATCCCATCGAGATCATGTATATCCTTTATAGATAACAAAAAAAACATGTAGAAGCAGGAAGTAGATCATAAAAATATTTACGAGTTTACGGGGATAATTTTTGACTTGCACCACTTAACTGTTACGTAAGCCTAGGCTAAATGAGTTGCTTGTATGTTGGTGTAGCTCTGATCTTATGAACATGTTGTGTTAATTTGTTTACGCCCTTGACGCCTTTGAACACAACGAGTCATTAAAATGTGACAGACTGAAGTTTCAGAAGGACAGAAAGAAGCCCGAGTCATGTCATCCTTTCCACCCTGAGGTATGAGGATGTCTTTTGTCTGCATACAAGTGTGTGTGTCTACATGTACTGTAATACAGTGAGGGTGAAACAGTTTGGTTTACAAGACAGAGTATTAATCGACTAGCGGGAGTTTCCACTGGCTGTCTGTCAACCTCACAGTGACGGCAAAGCTCCAGGAAGTCACTGCTCCTGGCCAAGATATAGAAAATGTTTAGAGGTGCACACAGGCAGATATTTTTACCTTGAACAGAGCCAGGCTAGCTGTTTACCTCTACTTTAACTCTACTGCCCGCGAACAATACAGTAACAGATGTTGCAGTAAGTTGATATTGAAACTGACAGATTCTGTTATAATTTTACCTTCCAGCTTCTTTATTCATCCTAATAAGTTTGCCAACCTTGTGGTTTATTTAACAGTATTTGAGGTGTGTTTCCTGTCAGTTCCACTTTGAAATAAACTGGTTTAGATAACCTGTTGGCTTGTTTACAACCTTCACAAAAAAAACACAAAACAATTTGACATGCAAACTGGAGGAGCCGGGGATCGAACCGCGAATCTCCTGATTAGTGAATGATCGCTTTTCCTCCTGAGCCACAGGAGGCTTGTTCATTTGTAAAGCTTTGATGCAGATGCTTCCATCCTACATTTCATCCCTATTAACTCTGACCTCACATAATCTTGGTGCTGGTTCACAGAGCAGGTTGTTGCTTCACACTCCCTTAATCAGAACTGAACTAGGAAGAACATCATTCTCTTACAGTGCACCTTATACATGGAATAATCTGCAAAAGTCTTAAACTTGGACACTCTGCCACCTTTATGGCTGTTTAAATGCCTTAATTCTGATTTTGTTTTGATTGAGTGTAAATGCTTTTAACTATACATCTACACCTTAGCATGTTTACCACTCGCTCGATCACTATTGATTGTTTTTAATGTCTTTACTCATGCTCAGCATCATTGAAAATGAGGGCCTCCCTAAATTGATTTGAAGACCCAACTTATTCACTTCACATCTATTAGCATCCACTAGTCTTTCCCAGATGAAACCATACATTATCTCCACCCTGTTAACATTCAGTATACCCTGAACAGCTCCATATGTTTCACAAATGACTGTGTCCTCTGCAGGAAAATGCCATGGAGTGCGGTTCAGCGACACGCCTCTGTGGTCCTCTAACAGCAGCTCTGCTCCCTCTCATAGCAGCGACCATCAGCAGGTGACCGTCAGCAGCAGCACTGGACATCAGTAAGGACTAAATCAACAAGAAGATGCTTATAAACACATAGAGAACATGGCCAATCAGAAATGAATTTGCTCATACCTCTGCAACAGGCAGCGCTCCACTAAGAAAAAAAACCCCTTTATCTGTAGCACTGAGACGCACATCCATTAATGCAGAAAACATAAGCGATGTGGTGCAGCGAGAGAGAATGAGAATAATGGGAGTGCTTGGTGACTTTGCTCAGAGCATTGCAGATCACACCACTGACAGTTTGCCATATTGTCCTGAATGTGTGCTGAAATTAAATAAGAGAAAGAAATACAGCGTGTCACAGTAAAATACAAATGCCTAGGAGTGCAGGTATTTCTCGTCAAAGTTTAAAACAAGTCCTTTGTGCCAAGGATGATAGTGAGACATCACACGTGTTTGTTTCTTTGTTGTGAAGATAAAAAAGAAAGCTAATGTAAAAGTCTGCAGAATGTAAAATGCACTTTTGTCATACGTGAAACGAATGCAGAGCGGTCTGTATTTTTGGCAGTAAACTGCTAAAAACAGTGGACAGTGCCGTCATGGTTTACTTTCTTCAAACATTTTATTTCGTAACTAAATTCCTTTTTGTGTCTGTAATAATATGGATCATGTAAAATAGCCGAGAGACAACGGAAAATAATAACTTGCTTTATTCTGCCAGTTTCTCCTTGTTTTAAAGCAGAAGACATTTCAGACGAGCTAAAGATGCATGACGAAGAAGATCACAGAGTGTTATATTCATGTGTTCAGCCATAATTTGTCAAGGTGACCTCATACTCTTAACGTCATGTTTAAGAAAGCTGATGAATAAATACAAAGACATATTTTTCCTTCCTTTATTCACCTCGTGTGTTATTTTCTCTCGTGTGTCTTGTCTCTGTGTGTGTGGGAAAATGTGTGGTGGGCTAAAGCATAAAGTGTATTTACAGTTGCAGTAAGCTGTAAATGCATATCAATTGTTTTATAATGTATAGTCACAGAAGTCTCAGACAAAATATATTCGGTTACAAAAAGTGTGATAAACATAATCAAGACAACACATTATAAACAAAACAAAAATTACAAACAGGAGTAAAGTGAAATCCTCAGGTTATATATCAGTAAAACTAAAATTTTACAATATTTCTTTACTGTTTCTAAAAAAAAAAAGCAACAACTAGTCAACAATCAACTTATTTTAAGTAACCCTTGTCTAGTCTATCTTCTCTATCTCTGTACAGTATAAAACCATTTCAGTGTTTCAGCACTTTGCTGTACATTACACCCCTCAGGTCTGATGAAGGTGGCTCATCAGCGACGGTGGCGTACACATGGTATGTGTCAGTCTGCGAAAATAAAGAAACCAACTGCAGCATTTATTAAAAAAATATATGGAAAATGAATCCAATATTGTCCCTCATGTCAGACTTACATTCTCATTTTGAGCCTCTGGCTGTTTCTCTTCGTCAGAACCTGAAAGACACAAAGTAAGATGGCTGCGAAATAAAAGTCTTCAGTCCAGCTGACTGGAATTGAGATTTTAATAGTCACAATATACTCTGACAGCATTATACTGTCAATTTCACAGAATAAACCAGCTGTAAAGAGAAAAATGCTATAGCATCTCCTCTCCCACAATATTTCACATGTAGAAAAGAGTGTCAGACTGGAGCAAATGAGGTTAGCTTTGTCTCAGTGCAGTGGTGGTCTCCCACACGTGTGGTTTATTTTTTAATATGAGGCGCAGGTCTTGCGTGATTGTTCTGTGTAAGATCATGAGTCAGACAATAGTTATTTTAGTAGCTGTTGTCAAGCAGCATAAAATATTTACTGGAAATTGCAAATGGTTTTTGAGACTCAAGTCAGAATGTGTGTGTGTAGGACAACTGTGTGGCCAGTCTTAACCCAGATGGAGAGTAGTGTTAGTTCAGACAGAGCACTGAAGCTGTACTTGCTTTAGCTGACGGCTATCATCTGTTTCATTCATGCTTCATCACCAGAGGCTTCTTCATTAGCTGTGAGGCTTTCAGCACGGACCTTATAACCTGACACTTCTCACTGATATTCTGCTGTTGATTCATGCCAGTGGTGATTGCTGCTGCTCCTTTTAAACAACGTCTGGCAAGTTCCTTGACTGGTGTCTCTGACTGATAGAGTAGCTTTTTGGTGTTTAATCGCCTCTCAAACTGAGCAAATCTTAAGATGCAATAATTTTGAAAATGCAATGCTTTTGCTCAAATACATTTATAATCAGAGTAAAAACATGCAGGGAGTGCTTTAGATCACTTTAGTGTCTGATTTTCTCAGACAAACACATAAACACACTTCTCACCTGTTCTTTTAATCCAGAGAATTGCAGAAACCAGGATGATGACACCCGCAGTTACTCCAAAACCAGCCACAGCTACTACAATATTCCATATCCACACTGCTTTGAACCAACAAAAGCATCAGTCTCACTTCTCACAACATTAAAAAAGCAGGAAGACATTGTGCATAACTACAGTGTGTCAATCACCAGTACCACTGCACACAAAATATATAAGTGGAAAGCAAGTTATTGCTTTGTTATTGATATAACTGAATTCAAATTTAGAAACTTGAGAATTGAAATGATCCTATTTGTATTACTTAACTTTCAACTACAGCGACATGCAGTGTGTCTACTAAAAACTTTAAAATGTAAAATCTTTGCTTTTTCTCAACATTTTGCACAAACAACTTTACACCTAATATTCAACCCCCAATGTCTAAAGGAAGTTGGTTGTAAAATTTTGTTCAGCTCAAGCTTATTTTTGCAAAATGTGTAAAATTTCCAAAAGAAAAGCCTACATACTACTACACAGTGTGTTAGGAATGTTTGTGTTTTATGTAAATATCAGAAAATGAAGTCATACCCGATAAAGTGCACAGCCACAAACATTTAAAAACATCCACAGTGATGTATGTTGGCATTTTCATGCAGTAATGCAGTAAGTCATGCAGTAAATCTACCTGTTGTTTGATTGCCAGATGCTGGATTCAAAGGAGTCATACTAGTGGCTGTTTCTTGAAGGCACAAAATCATATTAACATTAAAACTATATTTTGTCTTCCTTTGCACTTTAGACACAAATATTAAGCAGCAAATCTCTGCTCAATCACTTGATTTTACTTGCACATTATGGGCTAACATCTGCACAAACTTACACATAAGCACCTGCATATCCATTACACACTAAGTGAACCATTCCTGACATGCTTTGTAAAGTGATTCAGTGTGTGTATATATTGTGGCTATACATCAACTTTTTCAAAAGATTCAGTGAGACTAATTGAAAAACTGATAAGTTACGTCACCTGATGCTGGTTTCACTGATGTAGGGGAAGTGGAAGTATCAGTGTTAGTGGGCATACCAACAGTCGAAACTGGTGAATCAACCAACATTTCAAAATACTGAATACACTGAAACATGTATAATCTGTGAATAACTAATGTCACAGTCACACTTGTGTTATTTTGTTACCTGATGTTTGTTTTACAGAGGTTACAGGAGTGGAAGCATGAGTCCTGCTGTCAGTCAGACCTGGTAAACGAAAAGACAAACACCTCTTCAGATTTTCAATCTAAGAGATACTGAAATGTGATATAATAACGTTCTGGACTGCTACCTTTATAAATAAATTGTCCTACCTGTGCTCATACTTAATGTTGGCATTATCGGGGGCATGCTTGACTCTTTTTCCACAACATCTACAATAAGAGGAGATGGGTTTGGACTGATTTCCAGTGTGTACAAATAAACAAATATTTTACTTTGTGGAGCAGCCTTGTTATTTGTATACAGTGACAAATACTTGCAGAATTTACCACACACGTTTAATTAACAACATGCTAAAATAATGTGTGTGTCATCTGATGTCAGTTTGTAATCAATATTTTAAAGGAAATATAATCATCTATCGTTGCTTAGAATGACAATATCACAATATTACAACAATATTCTGATATCAAACTAACATAAAGCATATCTGTATCACCTCCGCCCACATTTTAATGAAAATAGAGGTTGTTAAATCAATGCTTCTCTCTTTGTTTTGTTGCACAGCACTTTTCTTGAATGGAAATACATTAATATCAGTAGATGGGAGGAACAGTTACTCACTGTGTATGGTGATGGAGGCTGTGTCACTGTGTGGAAATGGAGAATCTCTCTCTCCAACCTTTACAGTGTAGAAACATTTCAATTTAACCTCAGCAGGTGAACTCAGACGTGCCATATTCAGCAGCTCAGTTCCTGTCAGTGTCGTCTCACAAGAGAGGACTTTGGGAAAAGCTCGCCCCACAGTGTAGAAATGACACTGAGACACAGAAACAGATGATGGAGTCTGACAGTTCAGCGTGACTGTTTCTGTCTCTGTGATCACCTCTGGATTCACTGTCAGTCTGAGTGGAAGAGATGCTGAAAATAAAAGAATATGTTGACAAAAGTAACTGAAAATTGAATTTTTCAAAAAGTGAAAATAAAAACATTTCTGACAATACATTTATGATGATAGAGGATGCCTTTTTAAAACCTTCTTAAACCCATCCTCCATGTTGAGAGCCATTTTGTTGTTTGCACCATGTTGTTAAAAGTCCATAACAGCAGTGTTCACTCACTTTGTATAGTGACTGAGGACGCGTCACTGTCAGGAGATTGAGACTTTACATAGTAGGCACATTTCACTTTAACCTCAGCAGGTGAACTCTGATGTGCCATCTTCAGCAGCTCTGTTCCTGTCAGTTTCGCCAGACATGAGAAGACTCTGACAATTCCTCCACTTAAAGTGAGGAAATAACACTGAGACACAGAAACAGATGGCGGAGTCTGACAGTCCAGTGTGACTATTTCTGTCTCTGTGATCACCGGTGGATACACTGTCAGTTTAGGTGGAAGAAGAGCTGAAAGTTTAGAGGTAAACATAAGTTACATGAAATACTATGATAATGATAATATAATGAAAAATTATGATTGAATGTAGAGGTAGTAGAGAGAAATAGACTATACAGCTAAACCGTGTGTAAATACAGTCACATGAATAATAGGTAGCTTTGTCACCTTCTACCTATGCCAATCCTCAATGCCTATGCGCAGTTTCACATAGATTGACCACGTCAGTGAGTAGAAAAACATGGAACAGACAGAATGACACACTGACAGTTTCCGTGATTATGTAAAGCATACCATACCATGACTTAGTCATACCAAAAATTAGAAAAAAACAACAACATTCAGCCACAGGGGGAGCCACAG